>NC_088864.1:29706324-30051324 GCF_032884065.1 Artemia franciscana | reverse complement strand
GTTTTATGGTATCAATAACAAAGAAAAATATAGGAACCATCGAGTGATTTTATGAACATCACCAGTTCATGCAGTAGGATCAATAAACATATATGGTGTATTTGAGATGTGTACTCTTAAAAGATCAACCTACCTCGTCCATTGTAAACCTTTTTAATTTGTGTTACCAAACTATCTAGAATAGATTGGGCGGTCTTGTCATAACTTGTAGAGCCTGGATATGAGATCTCGAATAAATGATAGAAAACTAAAAGCCGACGCCTAACTTCCCAGAAATCTTTGAAAAATCATTTAAATTCTTCTGTTTTATACTAAAGATATAGATATTCAGTTTTAGTGAAACTCATATCATAAAAAAGTGTAAATTTTGTTGTTGTTGTTTTTTTTCGATTAAACGATGCAAAATTTTCTTTTCAAAGTTCCAGAAAGGGCAGACTCTAAAAAATCCGCTCGAAGGAAATATTAATTGAGCAATTTAGTAGCTTTGGGAGTTACCCGTGGTGCTACCCCCTTTGATCGCCAGCCTTGCCAACATTTAGGATATAATATTTCATCGTCTTTTCAATCAAATTCCTTTGACAAACCACATATTTTCAATAGCTCTCAATGATGGTTATTCCCTACGGAGAATTCGTTAACAAATCCTTTGAGTTTGTGACGATCAGCCGACGCTGAGGCTCGTAAAATGATTCTAAGGGTCCGCGTCCTCTTGAATCATATCCTCTTTTGTTGTTTTTTTCTGTTTACTTGCAGATGAAATATTTTGATTTTTAGTGGCTGAGACGGACAATTGCTTCTTTTTTTCGATTTCTCTTTTAATTTTGAAAAAAAATTGAAAGGAATTATTTCTGGGTACTTGGAGCCTGGCATTTACAGAGATAGTACTGATAATGGGCACATATTTGTTGTTGAACCATCTCGCTCACACATTTAAAAATAGTTTTAGCAAAATTTAAAAAATGATTAAGCATCATTTAAATCAATCACTGAAAAAAATAGTGTAAACTTGACGTATGAACCAAACCAAACGGATAATGCTTTCTAATGTGAAATATGCATTTACAAACATCCAAAAGAGATTAACAAAAACATTCACGTTTCAGAAAATTACTTCAGTCGGGATACCTTTCTATAATCGAATGTCCCTTTTTCCTTTTTGATGTATCGTTATAGCAATCAATCGAAATGAGCAAATGAACAGAATCTAGTAAAACAAAGTAAAATAAAGAGCCGATTAAAATGAAGCTAAACGCTGTATAATCATTAAATAATAGAAAACCTAATAATTCACAAAACAGCAATAAAAAAGTCATATTGTCTCAGGAACGTCGATTCACGAAAATGGAAGGAGGGGGTAAATAGCCTATCTTAAAATCTAGTGGAGTAATTATGTTGTTTTTCCGATTTGTTCAATGAAAATACTAAAAAAGAACCTTTTTCAATAAAAATACTAGAAGAAAGACATTTATAAAACTCTAGGGGGGGGGGATAAAAATACAGGGGGCAATTGGCTCCACCCTAATTGATGCCCCTAGATAGTGTTCTACTTCTCGTCAATTAACCAAAAAAGCTACTGGTTTGTGTTGAAGAATTGTTTTGTAAAAAAAAAAAAAAAAAACCACTGCT
The DNA here is from genome assembly GCF_032884065.1 of Artemia franciscana. NCBI lineage: Eukaryota > Metazoa > Arthropoda > Branchiopoda > Anostraca > Artemiidae > Artemia > Artemia franciscana. The sequence continues at coordinate 30,049,698 of NC_088864.1, read as the reverse complement.
CATCAATCCTTGTCTCTTCATTTTTGCTTCATCCATCCTACGAATGAAAACAATTGCTAGCAACATTTGAAAATAGAAGTGCTGTTCACAATGTCATCAATACGGACACGGGTCCACCGAAATCCTAAATTTCTTCGAATTTATGGGCACTTCTCATTTAAATAATCAAATAAGTTTATTTTTGATACCCCCCTCCTCCAAAGAAAAAATATTACTTTCTGTGGAAAAAATTATACGTATGTAACTGGCTGTCAGAAGCTTAAAAAAATGTGAAGTAGCCTAAGTTTAGGTGAAGTTTTAGCTAATAACATCTCTGGAATTGGTTAAGTTGCTAACTCCTCGTAAGGAAATGACAAATTCAGTCCTCAACACTGATTGAAATTTCACTCAAGATTAGACTTTACAAACATCAACTAAACCAAAAAATTGTTCTACTACGACCAAGATGCCTCTAATATTTCTTGATAGTGATCAAGCTACAATTTCTGGGCAATGACAAAATCTGAAAATATTTGAGCTGTTACAGTTATAAAGGAAATTTCAGCACTTCTAGATCCGTAAATTACATTTGTTATTTTCCCAGAAGTGTCATCTACGAATTTTCACAAAAGCTTCATGTAATTTGTCAATTCTTTTCTATTTGCTCAATCCCCTCCTCCCACAATTTTACTATGCAATGGGAGCCGATATTCTAGCTAAACGATAAAAGGCTGGTTAGTTCAATTTCAATATGCTAAGAAATATTAAGTGTAGTCGGCGACATATCAATTGCTTTTTTTTCTCCTGGTGCGACCTGACCAACACCAAGTGGATCATATCAAATTATTCGTTCCGCTTGCTGAAGCTCTAACAGTGAAACTAGAAACGTGGAATTTCGTAAACAGTTGTTATGCAATCTCAACTTGGTTGCTCATCTTCAAATTTTGCAGCAGTTATTTGTAAATTCCACTTCTCCCAACAAGTACAAGTAAAACACATACACACACACACGCACATAAAAAGAAAACATCAAACACTCACAAGCCCGAATGCCAATATACCGTACGTTGGTGTTCAGCCTAAGTTTCTGCGAGGTCTACTTCCTCTGCTCGTCATATTCTTTTAGTGCTGTGGTCTCAGACACCATCTTATATTATTTCAACTATTGTTGAAAGGTCTGGCTTCCGTGAGCAGTTGAGACACCATTGCCTGCAGTTTTATAAATTGTAATTTTTTTCTCTTCTCCAGTAGTTCTATATGTTCAATATGTTTGATATATATTTTTTTTTGTGAAATGGGAACCTAAATGCACTGATGTGGATGTAAGTTGTTACCAGGTTACTCGGCTCCTTGCTTTTTGCTGATTTTTTTTGTGAATAAATTATGTCTCAAATAAAAAAAAGTTCTGCCTACTCATACACAGTCTACTACTACTCATTCAGTACAAGTACTTATCCAGAATTTTGGTTCGATGGAGGGGGGAGGTGACAAAAATACTTTTAAAATGTATCAAAAATTGTTTATACCCCATGCATTTTTGTTGCATTTTTATGAGTCGAACAAAAGTTTCAGACCGTCTACCCCCCCTGGATACAGCCTTGGTAGCACATACTTCATGTGCTAAAATAACAAAGATAACTACAGTGGCGTAATTTCGTCAAAATCCTGGGGGCGGGGCAAAGTTGGAGTCGATTTTCCCAAGTCAAGTGAAAATGATAGTGAAAAGTAAAAAATTAGCCATGTAGTACCATAAAGGCAAAGGTATACTAAAGAAAACTATTCTGTATCTGTGGATGCTTGAATTATGTAGGTATATCTTAGTTTCGACAAGATTTTTGAGGACGATGAATTTTAGTGGGGACGGGAGTCTTTGGGCAGTCGGCCCCCTTCATTCGCATAGCAAAGTATGCCCCTGGATAAGTAATGTGGGATAAAAATCCTTACTACACAGGGAATTTTTTTTAAGAATTCCTGAAATCGCAGTGAAAATGTTTGGTTTTCATAACTACAGTGTCAACAGTAGCTTTTTATTTAAATAGTATTGAAAAGATAGTATTGAAAACATTACGATTGTAATTTCTGCGGTATTCCAACGTAAATATATATTAATTTTTGGTTACTAGTTTCTGTTCACAGGGGACGTCGCACCACGTACGTTTCAGAATATTTGATTCATGAACTTAAAAGGGACATAAACATGAGTGTAACTGACCATTTTTTCCAAGGGGAGGGCTACCTAATGTGTCGGAGCAAATTTACTGTCTTTTTTTCCAGAATTTAGTCTTATTACCCTTGCATTTGAAACATTTCAGGGAGCAACAAATTTTTAAAGGAATTACATCGCACTTATTTGAGCTCTCCATTTTGATAGCCATAACTAGAAGTCCATATCGAGGTTAAGGGGAACTTTAGGGATGACCATTCTCAAAGATGTACAGCGGAAGGAAAAGAATTTGTTTAAATTTTTTCAAGGATGATACAAAAAAAATAATACATTTTTCAAATCTAGGGGGCTATTCCGTTGTTTTTTTCGGCTTTTCAATGAAAATGCCCAAAAAAAGTTATTATTCAAAATCTTGAAGGGATCTAGGAAGGCAATTGTCCCCCATAACCCTTCCCAGTTATCGATCCTGGAAAAGTCACAAGAGCTTACATTGCTTTATTTCCTTTTTGAATGTAAAATCATACGGACTTTATATTCTATGGTCTAAAACCTCAGGCCATGTGAAAATTAACCCAAATACTTTGTTGACTACATGCACTCATGCTCTAAGAATTTTAAATCACTTTATTTTTTCATTTTTTCTTGCTTCTTTTGAAAGCTGCGATTTCCCACTTTAAATAGCAACTGACAAACCGTAAGATTATCACAGAGCCATTAACTCAAAGAGAAGCTGACGCTTACAGCACGGGGGAAAAGTATCACTTTTCACTGGTTTCCATTTCATATCAGCTTATCTACAGGCTCCAGTCAAGGGGTTGTACACTGTCAGTGATCTGTGTACATGACCATTTGGCTCCCACTGAGTCTTCTTTGCCTCCCGCCCTACCTCCTGTGTCTCTTACTCTGTCTTTGGTTTTACGCCCGTACCTTTGTGCGGGTTTCCTGAAAAAATATATCCCGGTTAGGAGAAAAGCACTAGCCTAGCCTAAAAGTTACTTAATAAGGGAGTAAGATTTTGAATAAAAGGGTTGTTTTCCCAGAAAAATGTCAAATCTTACTGATTATCCCAAAATTCCTTGTCATTTAAGAAAGGAGAAGAAAAAACCCGGTTCGTCTCTCTCCCTATGTTGGTACCTCTTCTTTGATCCCCGTTCCTGGTCTCTAGTTTACACGCTGAAACCTAGTGTAAAGCCCCTTGTTTTTGATTTTAAATTTCGAAACAGGTTTCCAAAAGCCAGGTTTTAAATTATATAATCCTCACAAAAAGGCCGAATTTAATAAGATTTTGTTTGGGTAGTAATGTACATTGGTTTCAGATTTCGACGACTCAAATTCCTTTCCACTAACTGCTGACCATCTTTGATGTCTTGGCTTTGTCTTGTTTGAAAGGATTTGAAATTATCTTTTGTCTGATGCAAACATGCAACGATTTTATGAGACTTTCAATAATAATCAATTGCTACTGGATTATTTTTCATCAGATTATTATTAATTGAGAAATGTGATAAAGTTGTTGAAGATAATTATTAACAATTTTGCTCTTGAAGACGGATCAATTCTCTGAAAACGAATCTGCTTGAAGATTCTATAATGTTGACATTTCTTAAAGCATTTATTATTTAATAAAAAAAAATTAATTTAATTATTAAAGCATTTATAGCATATAATAAAACATTGGCCGTAAAGAAACGAAGACAAAAAAGAAGTTAGAATGATTTTTCCGTTATTCTAAACCAAGGTATTGATATTTCCGGGGGAAAAAGAAGTCGCTTCAATAAATTATAATCAACCTATATAATTGGCTGTGTTGGTAACTCTAGATGTTACGCATTAATTTTATATATAGATACAACAAAAGGGTGAAACCATCTAAAACGCCTCGCTAGCTCAAACAACAGAAAATAGGGTCTGTGAAACTCTAAATCTCGAGGTCGTGCATTCGAGCCCCATACTTTACTTGTTTTCTTGCAAATAGTAAGCGTATATTCTTTTGTATTTTCTCTTTATAAATGGTTTTTTTCAAACCTAGCAATTTAGTTAGCTCGCCTTATTTTGTCTCACAGCATCGAGTTGAAGCCTTCAGGAATTTGTTTTCTCGAGAGAACAAAGAGGGGGCATAGTTACTTATAATATCTTATGCCTTATTCGGGCCTCTCTCATTGTGGCACAAACACAGGCAAGGTCGTAAGCCTTATGATGTTAAAAGTTTTATTTTAAAATTCCAATTTTGTTTATCTCAAAAATGAGTCATTAATTCTTATACAAGCTCAAAATCTCTCCGAATTTGAATTCTTTTTTCCTTAAATATCGAGTAAACTGTAAATAAGTAGCTACTTGACCAAATAGTAATCGGAACTCTAGAAAGCAGAATTTTGATAACAGTAGATAATCAAAAGAATTGGTTTTTTATGATGATTCTAAATATGTAAATTCACTACGTTTAATCTTACCCATCAAAAGCTACAAGCCTAAGAAAGTTCGCCTTATTTTCGAAATAGGAGAAGCACCCCTAAAAGATAAAGCGGTAAACGAAAGGGCAATTAATACAGATGAAAATCATACCATCAGATTCGGCATTTCAGAGAACTCTACTTAAGAGGTTTCAATTACCTATCTACAAAAATGTGATTTTTTTTTTGCCAAAAGAAAGGTTAGGGTCATATGCTTGTTTTTTTTTTTCCAGGGGTGATCGAATCGAGCCAGTGTATCAAGAAATCATAACAAAATTTCGAGATAGCCATTTAATTCAATACAGTTGAAAGGTCCAATAACTATATCTTTGGGGATGACAAGATCCCCCATAGCCCCTGGGGAAAGAGCTGTAGCTTACACAATTTTCCCATTGTTCACATATTATATTTGTTACTGGGAAATATAAGCTCTTTTAGGGGGGACTTCTTGAGGGGTGGGGGTACGGGAATAATTTTCTGTGAGTAATGAAAATTTTTATGCAGTCTCCTTCCGGGAGGGAGGGGAATTTCTCCCCATGATTTGATAAATGGTCGAAAATAAATAAGCAAATATTAGTTGTTTTTTTTCAACTGAAAGTATATAGCAGCATTAAACTTCAAACGAACAAATTTTGTTCTGCATCTGAGGGGGGGGGGGGCTACCCCTCCCCTCGAATCTTAGTCTTTACGTTAAATTTTGACTTTTCGTCACACCTCTTTAAAACAGGGCCAATGAACTTGAATGAAAAGTGTTTCTTAAAGGCCTTTAAGACTTTAGCGCGAGTTCGAGGACTGAGGAAAGGGTACGCAAAAATGAAATAATTTATGTTCATTTTAAGTTTTAATGACGCTCCTTACTTTCAGTGGAAAAAACTAGTTTTTCGTATTTAATAAAGAGGAAAGAATGGAAATTATTTACCAAATCAGTTTTGAAATAATAGAATAATGATGGTCTTTTTTTACTAACGTTTCTCTGTTAATTCATAACTAGCGGTTTTCCGATGCAAAGAATTTATCTCTAATCAAACAGTTCGTGGTAACGAACTGTAGTAAGGAGCGACCCGGCTCAATAATAACCAAAACTCTAAAAAATTTGGTACCAATAGCTACATCAAAAGAATCGTATTTTAATGCTGATTTTGAATATATAAGTTTCATCAAGTTTAGTCTTACCCATCAAAAGTTACGAGCCTGAGAAAATTTGCGTTATTTTAGAAAATAGGGGAAAACACCCCCTAAAAGTCATAGAATCTTAACGAACTTTAACGAACTTTGGCGTAAAGAGCGGGGCGTTGAGAAGGGAAAGCCTCTTTCATATACGGAGTAATTTCTGTTCGTTTTAATATCGCTCCTTACTTTCATTTTAAAAACTTGTTTTTTTTTATTTAATTCCTCACAAAAGAGTGCATGCTACGTTTTTTTTGTATTTTTCTGTACCTGTGGTCCGACAGGCTATGACTGAACTGCCAGTCGGTCATAGATTCATAGTTAATGGTAGACGTAAACTTAGACATTTGTATTGTGACAATGAAAAAATCAGCATAAACAAACGCATTTCAGTAATAAAATACACTGGGAAACAATAGACCTTGTGCTTAATGTACTTACTAATATAAACCCCAATAAGATCGAACACGAAATGCTTAAGATAAACTCATTTTAAAGTTTTCAGTGCCAAATCTATGTTAAGTTATGAGGGCAATTATTTTTGTAGGACAATGCGTGGAAAAATTTAGTAGCGCTTGTTCAGAACAGAGAGCACAGTTTTCTCAACCAATTGTGGGTCGAGACATAAATAGGTACCATGCCATTCCTGGTATCTTGGAGGAGAGGTGGCAGTTTAGAATCGTATCGGTACATTTTTTCAAAAGACCTTTTTCTATGTAATCAATACTTCTATTTTTTTTTATTCAAAAATTGGACAAAGATCGCTTAAAGCTGGCAGACTTTGGGTAGACTTATATGAAATAGCAGTAGAAAAAAAAATAGGTGAACGTTTTTGGCAAGTAGTCTCGACTGTGTTTTGAGAGCCAAATGCAGTAGCTTTGTCATTGACTTAAATAAGTAAAATACGCTATTTTATCTTATTTTTGGCATAGCTGTGATCATGTAAATTATTGCTTGACCTTTTTTTTTTTACCGAAACACAATAAGTCTTTAAACCTCAAATTTCAACATAGCTAGTAATTTTACATAGCTAGTGGTAGCTGTAATTTTGTAATTTTTATTTGTAACATATGTAAGGAGTGACAGAGTAAAGCGGGTCAGAAATTTAGTATTTGAGGTGCTTGTGTTTTTTCTTTTACCCCTAACTTGCTGATACAACCAATACAATCACCATCACTATAAGAAAAAAAAAACAAATGACTCAAGTGTTCACTCTTCAGCACAACGGAACATGCCATGTACGCCTACTTGTTTAAAAAATGACACATTTAAAGATAGAGATTTATTGGGTGACAAGCAAGAAAGTGACATGCAATGAATTATTTGCGTTAAATATACTTAAGATTAGAAGCAAATTATAAATAAAACAAGGTTATATAAAACCACAAATAACAATTTTTGTTGCACCCAGAAAAGCTTTCAGTTAGGTAATTGCATAAGTTTTGAATATAGGGGGAGGACCGCCCTAATGTACCCGGTAATTTACATTCGTTTTAATTTTTATGTCACTCTTTGCTTTCATGAAAACTAGTTATTTTATTATTATTATTATTATTCAGTCTGCAATCTGAGACGTATGACGATGAGGTATTTTTCTCGAACTGATCTGGAATTGGCCCAATTCTGGGTATCGATATTTATATGTAGATCTTAAGGTTTGAATTTGATTGTAAGAATCATCAAATAAAATCACTTGATCTCACAATTAACCGGAAAGTGTAAAAACAATGTATGCAATTCTCATTTCACGTTCCCGGCTGTGGCACGAAAGATAATGATGTAAATAACGCTTGTGAATATCTTTTTAAAGTTGGAAGAGGTTGACATGAAAGAACTTATGTTTTTACACATTCCATAAAAAATTTTTTTATTGAAAATATGAAATGATATTTCAACGGGAAAAAATACGCTAAAGATATTCATTACGCCTACAGTCTATGCTTCAATCCATAAGTATGATCACTTCGTACTTTTTAGCTCGATAAATGAAGGCTATCACTGATCGGTACCGTACGGCCTTTAGAAGAATCAGGCTTTTCTTCGGCATTTTGCTCAAAAGCCAACCGACGTGATACATATGTTGACAATCTAGTGAAACATGACTACCATTCATAATCGATAGCTCTCACCACAAGTAGGGGGTTGTACTGATGAAAAGGGTTTCGGGCTACTTGTACTCCAACACCCTCACCTATTGTGTGCACAAGTCAAAAGGGATGTCAGATAAGCCATTGTTCAGTTTGACGCAAGCTAGTTTCCCAAGGATTTTTGGTTTGATATTTATTATACCATTAAAGACAGAATAGCTGATCGGAGCTTTGTCAAGAGATTGACCCATGTTCTTCAGCCGTTTGATAAAAGTTAAATGTGCAAGGCCTACCGTAGTTATAAAGTTGGTTTCTGAGACCTTAGTCGCTTTGTAAAATTTCACGTTGAATTCCATAGTCTAAGGTCTGGTTTTCACTCTAATGATGGATGCACGTCTCCCGATTCATGCGGTGGTTTTGCTTCAAATTCTCGCGTCAAGTTTATCGGTGCTAGTTTCCATGCAGTTAATTGTTTTGAAGTTTGACATTATTTAAAATGCACCATTTCACAAACTGTTCTTGGAAGTGGGGAGGGTTGAACTTTTTTCGAAGAATGTTTGAGCTTGCAGTTTACGTAAATCTTTGGGAAAACTAGATCGCAGTGGAAGCCTTCATTTCCAGAGGGGGGAGGGGCAGAGGGGGAACTTGTCCTAGCTACATGAATTTTAGGGGTGCAATATTTTGAATAAATTATCAACGGTTATAATCATTTTGTAATTTTTGAAATTCTATTTTCATTAAAATAAATTGGAGGGCGCAGTTAGTTAATGAAGATAATTAATAAATTATTAAATAGTTAGTAAAATAATTTAAAAATAAAAGTAATTGAATAATAATCAATAAAATAATTAAGCAAAAATAATTAATATTACCTTAAATAATTAAATAGTAAATAGAAAAATAAAATAAATTATTAATTAATCAATTAATTGAAAATAGTTTGATTATTAAATTAAAATATTGTTCAAATTTGGCCTGAAAATTTTATGGAAGACAGAGGAGGGCTAATTGATATTTTGCCCCGGGCTTAAGAGAGGTCAGAACTGCCACTGCTCCTCTCTCAACAAAAGAAAAGAATTGTTAGATTTATTTGTCAGTTACAAGCAACAACTGTGGTTTCTTGAATTAATTACATAAAAAAAAACTAGTTTTTTTTAACTGAAAGTAAGGAGCGACATTAAAACTTAAAACGAACAGAAATTACTCCGTATATGAAATGGGTTGTCCCCTCCGCAATGCCTTGCTCTTTACGCTAAAGTTTTTAATTGTTTTAAAAAGCAGAATTTTGGCAAAGAGTCAAACTTTAGCGTAAAGAGCAAGGGATTATGGAAGGGACAACCCATTTCATATACGGAGTAATTTCTGTTCGTTTTAAGTTTTAATGTCGCTCCTTACTTTCAGTTAAAAAAACTGTTTTTTTTTATGTAATTCCTGAACGTTTTTGAATTAATGCATGTTTGATTTTGGCTCTATACACATAAATTATTAAAATGAAATTTGCATATTAATTCCTTTTTTGGCTAAATGGCTTTCTCTTAGTTTTGATCAGACGATTTTGAGAAATAAGGGGTGGAGAAAGCCTAGTTGCCCTACAATTTTTCGGTTACATAAAAAGGCAACTATAAATTTTAATTTTTAACGAATGTTTTTATTAGTAAAAAATATACGTAACTTAAGAATTAGCTTACGTAACAAACTTTTATATTCTAAAATTTTTATTATGTATATGAGGGGGTTTATACCCTCGTTAATACCTCGCTCTTTGCACTAAATTGTTAGTTTTGTCCCAATTCTTTAAGAATGACCCCTGAATCTGAGAGGCCGTAGAGTAAATAGTTGAAATTACTAAAAATACTATAGCATAAAAAGCGAGGTATTTATCTCCTCCTAAATACCTCGCTCTTTATGCTAAAGTATTTTTAGAACCCCTCATATTCGTAATAATCTCTTTTCGTTTTAAGTTTCAATGCTACTCCTTGCTTTCAATTGAAAAAACTTTTCCATGTTTATTTTTTCATTGTTTTTTTATAGTAATTTTAGAAAATCCTGCGCCCTTTTCATTGAATTTCTGATCCCCCATGACATATTTCTCCAAGGAAAGATCCTCCCACATAGCTCCCTTCCCTCAACCCCACCCCCAAAACCAAAAAAAAATCCCTGAAAACGCTGTTCACTTCTCAGTAACCATTATTATATGTAAACACTGGCCGAAGTTTGTAACTTGCAGCCCCTCCCCCAGGGACTGTGGGGGAGTAAGTCATTCCCAAAGACATAGTTATTATGGTTTTTGACTATGCAAAACAAAATGGCTATCTCAAAATTTTGATCCGTTGACTTTGGAGAAAAATGAGCGTGGGAGGGGGCCTAGGTGCGCTCCAATTTTTTGGGTCACTTAAAAAGGGCACTAGAACTTTTCATTTCCGTTAGAATGAGCCCTCTTGTGACATTCTAGCACCACTTGGTCGATACGATGACCCCTGGGGAAAAAAAACAAACAAATAAACACGCACCCGTGATTTGTCTTCTGGCAAAAAATACGAAATTCCACATTTTTGTAGATAGGAGCTCGAAACTTATACAATAGAGTTCTCTGATACGCTGAATCTGATGGTGTGATTTTCGTTAAGATCGTTAAGATTCTATGACTTTTAGGGGTTGTTTCCCCCTATTTTTTAAAATAAGGCAAATTTTCTCAGGCTCGTAACTTTTGATGGGTAAGACTAAACTTGATTAAACTTATATATTTAAAATTAGCATTAAAATGCAATTCTTTTGATGTAGCTATTGATATCAAAACCCCATTTTTTAGAGTTTTGGTTGCTATTGAGCCGGGTCGTTCCTTACTACAGTTCGTTACCACGAACTGTTTGAAAGAAAATAATTCGGTATTTCGGGGCTTCTGACATAATTGCTCCTTTGCGGAAGTTAGGCTCAAAATTGGAAAAGGATTATATTTTTTCTCTGGGCCCCTTCCACCTCTTAGTTCGTTTATTTTCCCGTTAGTTTTCACCTGTTTTCGCTTTATAGTTGTGTTATCTCTTAGCAGTTCTTTCGTCGTTGAGTTATGGTTGTGGTATATATGTTTTATCGCTCGTATAGTTGTTTTATTTTCAAATTATACTCCATAATAGAGAGGCTCTGAACACCCAGCATTGTATATTAAGCTCTGAATTTGACGATTTTTTCTAACGTGACCAGATTCGTCCTGCGCCCTGTGCCCTTTTCATTGAATTTTTCTTCCCCCATGACCTATTTCTCCAAGGAAAGATCCTCCCACATAGCCCCCTCCCCTCAACCCTACCCCCAAAACCAAAAAAATCCCCCTGAAAACGTCTGTACATTTCCCAATAACCATTATTATATGTAAACACTGGTCGAAGTTTGTAACTTGCAGCCCCTCCCCCAGGGACTGTGGGGGAGTAAGTCATCCCCAAAGACATAGTTATTATGGTTTTCGACTATGTTGAACAAAATGGCTATCTCAAAATTTTGATCCGTTGACTTTGGGAAAAAATGAGCGTGGGAGGGGGCCTAGGTGCCCTCCAATTTTTTGGTCACTTAAAAAGGGCACTAGAACTTTTCATTTCCGTTAGAATGAGACCTCTTGCGACATTCTAGGACCACTTGGTCGATACGATGACCCCTGGGGAAAAAAAACAAAAAAAAAAAAAAACAAATAAACACGCACCCATGATTTGTCTTCTGGCAAAAAATACAAAATTCCACATTTTTGTAGATAGGAGCTTGAAACTTCTACAGTAGGGTTCTCTAATACGCTGAATCTGATGGTTTCATTTTCGTTAAGATCCTACGACTTTTAGGGGGTGTTTCCCCCTATTTTCCTAAATAAGGCAAATTTTCTCAGGCTCGTAACTTTTGATGGGTAAGACTAAACTTGATGAAACTTATATATTTAAAATCAGCATTAAAATGCGATTCTTTTGATGTAGCTATTGATATCAAAATTCAATTTTTTAGAGTTTTGGTTACTATTGAGCCGGATCGCTCCTTACTATAGTTCGTTACCACGAACTGTTTGATAGCTGTTTTATAGGCTTGTTAAGTACTTACTCTTTTGCCTTATTATTTAGTTCTTGAAAAAAAAAAACATGGGTACTCTAAAATGCCAGATTAATAAATAAAATAGATTTATCGTACAGAATAAGTTAAAAGGAGGATGATGGGTTTAATTTACACAGATGATAAGTTATTATAGCAAATTTTCAAAATTTCATGTTGCAGAATGGTTATATAAAAAAGGAAATGCATGTCCACTGCGACTCTTTAGAAGTAACGCCACTCGAACAGACAGTTTTTTCACGAAGGTAATACAATTGTTTAGGACAATTAGGATGTTTTTTCATTAGGACAAATATAATTTGCATTATTGTTTGTTTTTTTGGCCTAGTTTAACAAACTGACTATGAGTAAAACATTTTTTTTCATTAAACTAAGAACTAAAGATTTGAAATTATTCATAAAAAAAGGTGCAAGATAATAAAAAAAGGCAGTGACAACCAAACTCAACTAAAACTTTACTGTTTATATTTTTCCAATCGCGCAGCATTAAAGATTTAAAAAAGTTGTTTTTCATACTTAAGTCATTTGAGAAAACCGAATGTTGTATCAGCACTCATCATTACCTTTTGAAGAATCGAGATGGTTGATTTAAGCCAGAAAGTCAGGAATATGACTTCAAAGCTCCATAGAAAAAAAATGGGAGCAAACATTTTGCAAGACCCTGGTATGTTCCCTTGTCAGTCTTTTGTCTTAAGAAAGTAGAAGTTAGAATCCACATGACGACTAACCTTTGTTTCTTGCTGGTGTTCCCATGGAGAGTAAGTTGAATATTTTGTGAAGGTGGGAGAAACTAGCCAAGAATTGAGTCCCATCTCAAAAACCTCCAGCGTTGGTTTTTAAAATTCTTTATTTATTCCATTAACGGGTTTTCTATAAATTTATTTTCATCAACCAAAAGATCCATTAATTTTGCAATAAAAGCTGACTACTTTGGTTAGTTACTCTCACTTGAAGCGATCTTAACCAGCATTTCAGCATCTTTTTCTTAGCTGATTGACCCTGAACGTAAATTTTTAAACTCAATAATCAAGCTATCTGAATAATTTCCTTCCAAGGAGTATATGGACATATAAATATAGAAGTAAACTGAAAATTCCTGATATATAATCCGTTGCATAACTACCAATCACTTTGAGTTAGGCTATAAAGCGAAGTGTTGTCAGTTGGGAGGGGGCAGGGGAGAGTATATACCCCTTGTAGCTTTTTCATTTTGATTTTCGTTAAACACTTTTTCGAGGCATTTCCATTTAAAAATGTCTTGTTTGGTATTTTCATTGAAAAACTTAAAAATACAACAAATTTGACCTCCCCCTAATTTTGAGATCTAGATGTTTAAATCCCCACTCATTTTCTGCCCCATAAATTTTGTGAATTGATGCCACTAGTAAACTACCCTTGAAAATTGCCATTTCTCGATGTAACACTTTTTTCTTATTAGAAAGGGAATTACTTCATGTATTCTTATATAATTCTGAAATAAAATACGATTGGAGTGCGTTGACGATTGAGAGGTTGAGAAGCAAAATCGTCTTAATCTAAATGCATACTCTCGTTCAAAGTAAGTTTTAAGGGTTTCTTATCATTCATAGCATTAGTCCATTTGAACTGAAAATGACGAGAGTGATGGCGCAAAATATCAATTTTCAGAAAGATATTTTTGTTTCGTATCCATAACTGGAAAAGCTGTTTAGCCGTGAAAGACCAGTATTTTCGTGGGTAACTAAATGTTGACTTGAAGAAAAGACAAACTTTTTTTTTTATTAGACCTTTTTTTGAAAACTGTTCTGCTCTCTAGAATAGTTAGTCTGAAGTTGACTGCAACAGTCACACAATATTATGCACCGCAATTAGTACGCTTTTCTGCGTTTTTAATTTAAATAGGAATTTCATAATAACACTCATATATCCTGCCATAGTTTTTTTTTTTGTAAGGAAAACAAAGAATGGAAATTAAAAATAAAAGGATTGCTATTATCGTATGCTACCGTTTGGTCTGTCACCAGTCTCGATTATCAACAAAACTAATACAAAAGACAGTGTTTCTTGAGGTATAAATAATGAGAACCTTGTGAAAGATAAAAATAATTACATTTGACGATAAATCTGATAGTATTTATTTTAAGACTGACCCAATCTGAAACATTTTCGTCAATAGTCAAAATGATCTGTTTTTCTTGACAAAAAACCTACACAAGACATCGACAACTTATACAAAGCTTATACAAAGTTATTATTTTCTGTTTTCATATGAAATTATGATAGGCTTTCAATAAATTTAATATCTTTTCTATATATCACTGTTTTCGCATTCCTTATTCTTATGTTTAAATCCTTTGACAAAAGTATATTCAATGAGTATAAAACCCTTTCTGTTATTGATAAATTTTGTCACCAATGTGTTGTTATCTACTTTTTGTAGGTCTTTCACCCAGTCCGGCTAATCCATTCATTCACCTGCCTACCTGCTTTTAATATTATTTGTCCTTTTGAATTGTTTGCCAAAACTTACAAATTTCAAAGCGCGTTGTTTGTGTCACTTCGAACTTGGACGATGTAAACCACTTTTCATTCTCTGATGTCGGATTAAGCTTTTGATGATGTCAGGTATCGATTTAATGGTTCCCCCAGGTCCCAATTGGTGTCCCGGTTTTAATCTGATGCAAATCCGACAGAATGATTTTGTCCCTGCGCTAAAACGACTAAAGAATCGACGCATCGGAGCGCAACTAATTTCTTGGATCAGTTTTCCGTGGCGCCTGTCCTTTCTATTTCCATGTTAAGCTTTTGACGCTGCTAGGTTCTTTTTTCTTAGTCTATGAGACCTTCTTAAACAATTGTTTTCAGACATTGCAAATAAGCTCCAGTGATAATTTAGATTTCCATAATGGGAAGAAAAACTTGACAACACCCAGAAGTTGTTTCCAAGCTTTTTTTATTTTGTATTTTGGAAAGACGTAGTATCTGAAAAACGGAATTTTGACACCGGTAGTTACATAAAAAGAATTGCATTTTAATGCTGATTTTAGATATACAAGTTTCATCAAGCTTGGTCGTTCCATCAAAAGTTACGAGCCTGAGAAAATTTGCCTGAGAGAATAGGGGGAAACAACCACTAAAAGTCATAGAATCTTAACGAAAATCACACCATCAGATTCAGCTTATCAGAGAACCCTACTGTAGAAGTTTCAAGCTCCTATTTACAAAAATGTGGAATTTTGTATTTTTTGCCAGAAGACACATATATATATATATATATATATATATATATATATATATATATATATATATATATATGTGTGTGTGTGTGTGTGTATATATATATATATATAGTACAGGGAGCCCGGTAGCAAAGCCGGGCTCCCTGTACTTTTATTGACAGTAAAGTACTTACTCAATCAACCCAGCGCTGCGCAAGGTTACCATAAATCAAAAGATGTTATTAAACAAATCAAAAGAACCTACTTTTATGTCGACTCTAAACGTGTAAATTCGCTAAGTTTACCAATCAAAAGTTGTTAGTCTGTGAAATTGTATCTTTAATTTAAAGAGATAATGGAAAATACTCCTAGAAAATTGATGCTGATGAAAATAACATGGTTAAATTCAGAATATCAGTTAGCCTTATAACAGAGGTTTCAAGCTACAAGGAATATACTTGGACTAGGGGTTGATACCCCCCCATATTGAAAAGATATGTTGAATGTGGTATGTACGAGATTAACATTGCTGTGTTTAAGGAAGGATATGAGACTAGTATCTTGTTTCGTATTAAATTAGAAGTTAGGCAGGGTTATAATATATCCCGACTTATATGGATCGTTTTGATGGACTTTGTCCTATGGGGTACAGCAAATGCAATGGAAGAACACGAAATCAAATGGGGAAGTAAAACTCTCCTTGACTTAGATTATACCGATAACTCAAGTATCCTATATGAAAATGTTAGTAAACTGAAAGAACCTTTAGAGGTTATGCATGTTCATAGCGCAAGAATAGGTTTGAAAATTAATATTATGAAGACTAAGTCGCTAAGACTGGGAATAAGTGAAGGTGAAGACGTGATGTTGAGAAACGAGAAAATCGATCAAGGGGACTGCTTCATTTACCTGGGTAGTAATTATTAGTAAAGACGGTTATTGTAGTGAAGATTAAAAGTAGAATAGCCAAAGCCCAGTGTATTTTCTTCAAATTTGAAAAAGGTGTTGAAGAATAGGAAGATGTGTCTCTGAGCCAAGATTAGACTATTGGAAGCTACAATGATGGCAGTGGTCAAGCATGGTTCTGAAGCGTGTGCACTCTAAAAAATGGAAGAGGATGTGCTACAAATTTTCCAGGAAAATTTCCAATGAATTGTTTTGGGTAAGCGACTGACTGACCGTTTCTCAAACAGTAAGCTGTACGAAAATTGTTGTTCTATCTTTTTTAAGGGCTATACTCAATGAAAGGATAAAGTGACTAGGGCAAGTTTTGCGGATGAAGGATGACAGATTGCCAAAGATTATCCTTGTCGGCCAACCGTCTAGAGCCAAACTGAAAGCATGACGTCCCCGAAAAGGGTGGGAGGATCTCTCAAGGAAAGATTTAATGAAAATAGGAACTTTTTTGGAGGGTGTAAAGAGGGAGGCTTCGAATATATTGGGATTGTGGAGGAGCGTGTGTAGGAGTGTTGGCTTCAGGGGGCTTGGTGGTGCAGTGAATTGTTGGAATTAGTAGTGGTATTTTGAATGCAATGTTAAAAAAAAAAAAAAAAAATTATGGATGTAAAATTGTTCACATGGTTGCCTACAGAGAAGAGGAGGATTTAGAGACAGTTTTTCTGTAAATTTTCCTTGACAACGGTCAGAATTATGACCCAGCCGACTAATTAAGCTATATCCAGAAGTAACAAAAAGAATGAAAATAGCTTTTTTATGACACTATATAGAGAAACTACTTATCTCTCCCCCTTCCAGAAACTAGATTAATTCAGAAGTAAATAAAAAATTTGAAATTATATAGAAATTACATAGTTGGAAAACTTTTTTTTCAGTTTGTCGCTTACTATGGACGAAGTTCTTTATCTATTGTTCATTAGTATAAATCGTTAAAAAAAAAACCTTAAAGGGAGTTTGGACATCTCCCGATAGGAAAAAAAATATACTAAACCAAATGAAAATATAATTTTTGCACTGATTAACTTTAAACTCCGCAAAATACAGTAATGAATAAAAACTTTTAATGTTTTAATAATAATGAAAAAAATAACTTCGAAGTAAAAAGCTGAATAGTGTACAATATATTTTAAATAATATATACATCCTTTATGCAAAAGATGCATAATGCATATGGACTTTCCCAACTTTAATTGACTTACTAAATATAACCAATTTTGCCATTAGCGTTCTTGTAACGATACGAAATTTAGATAAGCTTTCTAAGGTGATCTACCACACCTTAAAAAAATTGCTACATACTGTTTTTAATTTTCCGAGAATTATTTACTTTCTAGTTAGGCTATATATTTATATAAAATTGATCTAGTTTACAAATTAGGTTGCTTACATAGTATCTTTTCATTGCAAGGTGACCTGACGGATTTTCCAGGTCATAGCGGAGTTAACCAACTTGGTGGTGTTTTTGTGAGTGGACGTCCTTTACCTGATTCTACAAGGCAAAAAATCGTGGAGCTTGCCCATTCTGGCGCCCGGCCATGTGATATATCTCGAATTCTTCAGGTCTCCAACGGATGTGTCTCCAAGATTCTTGGAAGGTAAAATAAAATATGTTTCTATTTATTGATCGTGAATCCTTTTATTCCTGCAATAAAAACGTTCCCTTCCAATATTTTGCCGAAATCCTTATAATTTGTCTAAGGTTCTAGAATAAATAGGAAAATCAACTTTCTTCCTTTTTATGTAAAGGGTTCAATATATTGCTTAGGGCAATCAAGCTTAAAGTATGAAGTAAAAAAGAATGGTGAGAATAAAATTCTTGTAAAACACCTACCTTGTGTATCGACATTGGACAGTCATAAAAAGCGATAATGTACTTGATTCAAGGGTACCCGCTAAAGTTCTTAAGCACGGGAGGGGGTAAGACTACAACATTTTCCAGGAGATTAGGGTGAATTTTAGACAAGGTTTTTTGCCATAGAAGCTTTTTACTTTTCCCATCATTACATTATTTTACACATCGTGTATATTTCTGCTATTGTAGGGAGGGGGGTAGATACCTCCCCTAGTAAATTTAAATTTTTGCTGTTGAAAATTGTGTTTATATCTAAATATGGTAACAGTTATTAGTTTTACGATTTAATTAAAGTTGTCTTTAGAAAGTCGGTTTGATAAAGGTTGTAATGTCCATGGAGCTTTCTTATCTACTTTACTCTTAAGCCTTCAAGATCTTAGGCAGTGTTATATTTCTTAGAGGTAATTCGCATAGTTGTATTTTTCTTCTTTTTTGCTGGCCCAATGCAGTGATTCATAATCTTTATTAAGTTATTAACCACCAAATCTTAATCTAGGTTCAAATAGAAAAAAAAATGTTGCGACGGGCAATATTCGGAAATTGCGTCTATGGGAAATTTAAATTGCAATTATGTTCACATAGAATTGTGTTCATTACTGTTATGAGGCTTAGAATAAATCTAAACAACAATTTACGCAGTTGTTGCTGTTGCGTTGTGAAATTTATATGGTTGTCCATACTAGAATTTAAATTTTATAGCTCAATAATTCTCTTGACAAAGCAACTAAAAATGCTTAGGTGGGCAACTAAAATGTCTTTACGAACATAATAATCACATGTGATCATCTGTCCCATATCCCATTTGCGGTACATACCAGTGCCGCATATACCACCGTGCGGCATATACCGTATATGATCCCATATGCCGCGTATACAATCAGATCTTCGGTCTTTTAATATTCTTCTGCAACCCAAGTGGAGAGATGAGGTGGTAACATCAGAATATCGTGAATACTGGAGAATCCTTATCCATACACTTGGTGCCTCTGGAGGTACAGGAGGGTCTAAGGTAAGGTTCTTGTATGTTATCATAACAAGCAATAACCATTGGATGCATTACCAATAACTTGCTATGTTCAGCAGCATCCGTGACCTTTACTCGAAGCTCGCTTAGAAAAATAAAATAATTGGGATAGGCAATACTCATGAAGCATATCAATGAAGAATTTCGTTTACTATAATGTTAATATATATATATATATATATATATATATATATATATATATATATATATGTTTTCCACGAATTTCGCTTCTAAGAAAATTGTGAGCATTTGGGAAAAACTAGTTTCTGATGTAATACATAGCTGGCGTTTATATTTGTGCTCAAAATAACATTGTCCTTCCATTTGTAGCCCTTACATAATTAATTTGCTAGGAGTCAAATCAGTAACCTTTTTAAGCCGGAAAGCATACTTTTCATCTGCAGTTTGTCGCAACCACTTTTCCCAAAATCTCTGCCTCCCATTAAAAGATTCTTTGGAAACTTTGCAAAAAGCCAAGTTCTTGGAAATAACTGCTGTAGCAAGTCTTAAGTGTCAGGTCTTTTGTGCACGCTCTGTAACTTCTTCAGAGTTATGAATTAATCTTCAAACAGACATAGCTCTTTGTCTAATTGGAACTAGAGGAGATATTGTCGTTTAATAAGATAAAATAATGTTTCAAGAGCTAATAGGTAGTGCGCATAACTCGAGTTCGAGACTAACCCGACTTAGTGCAATTATTGCAAATATTTTTTTTCCAATCCTACGCGACTGAACATAGCATAAAAATTGAAAAAAAATTATTGCAATAAGCTTAACAGAACGCATCTTAACATCGTTTTTTTTCAATTTCTATGCTATCTTCACACGCATTGGATTTTGACAAAATCCTTAAGGATTTTGAAAAAAAATAATTGCAGTAATTACAATAAACTTCACCGAACGCGAAGTAAAAAAAATAACAACGTAATGAAACTTTCTAAAATAGATGTTTGATTTCAATGAAACAAATAAAAAAAAATGTACACAAACTAGTTTATAAAGAAGCTGGAGAATCATAACAGCACTCCCAAAGTGAAAGGACGTGTCTGACGCTGTATTCAGAAAGTGAGTGAGAAAGTAAGAACGATTTCTTTAATGGATCTTGATCTACTGCATAGTCATGCTTCTGTAGGAATATCCCTTGCATGGGCAAGGGAGACTACCCATTGATGAAAAAGAATATTCCCCCACCTCTAGTCATGGTTGCTAACCGATGAAAAATTCAACGACCAACCATACAAATTACAAAGAATGCACCAAAAAAGCTGAAAATTGAAAGAAGTGAGATAGTTATAAGACAAGAATGCTTTGATGCTTCTGGATTGCACTGGAATATAAACAATTTGCTACGCTAAAAATACTATCAACTGCTACATCTGACAAAAACGCAGAATTGGGGTTGATTTTTATAAAATAAATTCTTAAGAACTCAAATGGTACAAGACATGGTTTCTACGTGATAATTCGTGGAGATCTGACAGAAAAAAAAAAGAATTCTTGGGTGATTTTGAAAGATCTCAAAATTTCAAAAACTCCTTTTTTTTAAGTATTTTCACTGAAAAATACCCTTTATCGGAATTTTTATTGACGAACTTCGAACAAAATAAAATTGCCCATCCATCTAGATTTATAAAAAAAACATTTTGCCCCCCCCTCCAACGTTCTCGTGAATTGGTGTAATGGTTCGAATGAATACCCTTTGAGATGCATTCTTATTACTTTCTGACAGATCTTAGGCAATTCTTAGAGAATATTATTTTTCAGGAATTACAAACACCATACTAATAGGAATTATATAGGACTAATAGGACTAACAGGAATTATAATTTAAATTTGATCGTTTAATAGTTTACAATTTTTGGTTCGGTTTAACCTATGACTGATTAAATCGGAACATCTCTAACCAACAATCAACTTTGATTAGGTTTTTTTTATACTTCCTAAATTTTAGAATAGTGAGTGCTGTTTTGTGGTTTCGCTCTTTTTATTACTTTTAGAACATTTTTGACTTCGCTATCAAAATCACTTGTTTCTTATCAATGTTAAATTTAAATACGAGTTTTTCTAAATGAAAGTAAAGAGCAACACTAAGGCTGAAAATAAACAACAAATTATTTTATATAAGGGAAACTGCTGCCTTCTCAGCGTTTCACTTTTTGGACTAAATTTGGCTAAGCAATTTTGACACAAAAATATAAAATTTCGTATTTTATACTAAGGGCTTAATTTGATGACTTCTATAGTTAAGGGGTGTCGATATCTAGGGTCTAAAGTGGAATTTGGAAAGATCAGTTAACTTCTGCTTGAGGTGTTACCCCCCCCCCCCCTTTCTGAAATTATGCAAATTTACCTTCCCCAATAACTTTTGAAATGTACCTTTAAGCTTAATAATTCTTATTCATTTGGGGCAGAAAAGCAAGATACTTTTGACGCAGATTATTTTTCTAAAAACACGATTTGCTCTTTACTCTTTATAATCAGGATTTAGGTTATTAGTCTGTTTAGACGCCTTCCAGTGCGAAAATAACAAATTTGTTGATAACCCGTCGAGTTAACAAAAACAATATATTAGCAAAGAAAACAACAACAAAATTTTCATTCATAAAGATAAATTCACGCTGAAAGGTGTCTAAACATACTGACAACACAAATCTACCGGATAAAGGATCCAGGAAGAAGGACGAAATCAAATTTACATCATCTAATGGTATGTAGCAGTGGCATTCCTTTTCTTAGAAATCTCTTTCAGTCACGCGTAAGCGAATAGTAAAAAAAAAGAAAAAAAAGAAAAACGTGGACGTATATTATACACGCCAAGTGATGACTTCGCCATTATTCGTATAACTCTGAGGCAATTTGAAAAAACGTCCAAGTGATAGGTCTTATAAATAAAGTCCAAGCAATATTGTTCACAATACTTGGGTATTGCCAGATTTTACAATTAGCAATACCTTAGCTGCTTCTATCCTTTGGAACCAAAATCTGTCCAATTTAATATGAACTTAAGTTCTATTACTTAAAAATCAAATTGCTTGGATCCTTTTTCGGGAAAAGGATTTGAGAACTTTGACACTTGTCCTTACCCGACAGAGCGAATGAATTCTCCCGGCAAATCTCCTGCAGGTACTACGAAACTGGTTCGATTCGACCACGAGCAATTGGGGGATCCAAGCCGAGAGTAGCCACTGACGACGTCGTTCAACGGATAGCCCAATTCAAGCGTGAGTGTCCTTCAATATTTGCTTGGGAAATCCGAGACCGGTTACTTCAAGAGGCAATCTGCAACAATGATAACATTCCAAGCGTAAGTTACTTCGCTTATTTGTATCTACCTGCTCTCTCTATTGAATTGTCAACCTATAGAATAGTATGGGACCAAGTTAAAAAAAAATAATCCAGGAGAGAGAATAAGGCGACTTACTCTATAATAAATCAAAATATTCTAAAGGAAAAAAAATGTTGGATGCTTGAAGGTTTTGAGCGGTTCTTTGGGGAGAAGATGGGAGATGTGCACTCCCAAGCCTCATTTCTGGGATTTTTTTGCACTTAGTTCCCTCTGAACCCAGTGTTTTACGCATTGCAAACATTATATATGGCAAAAAGGTTCAGTTTTAAAAACTAGGTAGACACAATACTCATTAAAATATCGAGTTTATTTCTGGAAGCAAAAACTATTTCTATTTTCACTTTATGACATTAATAATTAATTAATTAATTAACAAACTTTTATTTAAAAATAAAGGGTCCAATTGTAATTTTACTATTATTTAAGGGCATCACAGCACTCATTTTTCCAATGTGGGTTGAAAGTGTGATTCTAAATGTTTAAGATTTGATTCTATCTCCTGCGAATGTTAGCATCATATATATTTTTATTAGTTGAACCCATAAGGCTGGCCAACATAAATGTTGTTAGGGACGGCAAGCCTGCGAAAAATGTTGAAGGTTAGGAAGGTGGGCTGCAGTGGGAAAAAATGTTTTGCTACCACAAAAATTCAAGTTTTTCCGATGATTATACGACTTACATTTTCGATCTCCTGGGGGGTGGCGGAGTGGATTCCCTCTACCCTCATCTTGGTGATACTATGGCTAAAGTCAATTTTATGGCACATGTAAGTAGAAATTGGTTATTAAAGAAGTTGAAAAACTGCTTTTTCTCTCTAGAATATTCAGCGTTTTTTGGACTCAACCGAGGCAAAATAGCTTATTTTGTAGATATTCTAAAATAGGCTATGTAATTAAAATGGGAAGTTTGCTTTGAGCACATATGCGGTCTCATGTTATAATATGCCGTTCCATTTATAATCCTATTGCTTATGGTTCATTTTCTTATTGAGCCGGTAGTGGAAGTTCATTGAAACGTAAATTCATGTTTATACAGTATTCAACAAAACGCATCCGCTACCGGCATCTATGTGCTACTTGTTTCTCTAAGCCCATTTAGGAGTGATCCAGGCTGCCCGTACCCTTGGCCTCAGCTTACTTTCGTGTAGTTTTTACTATGTCGAGCAAAAGGTAAAATCAAAATCCAAGTCTACAAGCCTACGTATCTGCCAAGCAAAAAAAGACAAAGGCAATGAAAACTATACAGTAAATCAAAAGGTAACCTAACCCAACAGGCTGGATGCCCGTTTTCGAGTATGCCTGAACATGTTCTTATCTTATTGGCTGGATTAATTTATCTTAGACGGACAGAATCTGTCTAAACTGCTATATTCAATTGGCAGGGCAGATGGTAAATTATATCCAAGGCTGTATCCAAGGAAGGGGGGTACAGGACCTCCTCTCAAGTTTCTGAACAACTCCTAAAAGCGCAACAACAACGCATAAAATCAAATTTTTTATGCATTTTTAAAAAATTTTAACCCCCCCCCCCCCCTAGAAAATTAATTCTGGATGTACTTTTATTATATCTCGGGCTTTTTCAACGAAAGAATTAAGATAAAGCATAAATATAGAAGTGACCAAAATAAGAAGTTTACACATTTAAACTCATGTTCCTACTTTACAGTAAGCCTCTTCTTCTCCTCCTTCGTTCATAATTTATACCCTGTAAGAAAAAGTTATATCTCTTTGATGCTTGGGAATGAAGTATCTGTCCGTTAGGCTATGTAAAATAATATGAATCAGTTGTGAAATGTGCCAACATTAAATATTTAGTAGGCACATACACAAGAAGTAATTTTAAGGTGTTTCATATAAAGGGATGAGTCCTGGATCGTCAAAGCTTGAAAAAAAGACCCACAGGAAAATCCAAATAATAGGGATAAACTATAAAACCTTGACATTTCAGGGGGTATCCCTAGGTACGTGAATTACCAACATTCAAATATCACCGGAAGTTAAAACAATGTGGGCACTCTTTTATGCTGATTGCGTTCACATTGTGCGATGATTTCATTACATAAAGTCAATTTCCAAAATTGTTTTGACAAACTTAATTGTTGTAGATCGTCGGATGGCCATTATGATCAGTTTTCTGAAGATACAGAATCAGTTTACCATATTTTTATTTATATAATAAAGCTAATTAACAAAACTATCCCAGAGAATTTGGTAGCGCTCTAATTTATATTCCGTCAAAATTTTTTTTAAAAATTCTTGTACTGAAGCAATTTTCTGTCTATCTTTGATAAAATTAAGTCAAAGAAAGTAAGGAGCGACATTAAAACTTAAAACGGACAGAAATCACTCCGTATATGAAAGGGGCTTTTCCTCCTCAACGCCCCGCTCTTTACGCTAAAGTTTGTCTCTTTCTCTTAACTCTACATTTTAAAACAGTAAAAGAATGTAGACTTTACTACATTTTTAAAGTAAACTAATCTTGATGAAACTTATATATTCAAAATCAGCATTAAAATGCGATTGTTTTGATGTAACTATTGGCATCAAAATTGCCTTTCTTAGAGTTTTGGTTACTATTGAGCCGGGTCGCTCCTTACTACAGTTCGTTACCACGAACTGTTTGATAAGAGATTCATTTTTAATAAAATTCTTATACGTTTAAATAACACAACTAAAAGTCGCCATCTTAATAACTGAACTTTCACAAGAAAGAAAAGTTTAATTTGGGTAAGATGGGATTAAGATTTACTCTGCCCTGAAAGATTTCACAATGTTGTGAACTTCAGGGCGTGTTTCAATCATGGGCAGTCCTCTACCCAAAATAGATGGGAGCCTACCCTACCCTGAAGTTAAAATATATAGCTTTGAAGCCTCCCACCCTCTTCCAGTAAACCATTTATAGGTTTGTGCTAACTCAGAACAAATACTTGTAGCCAAGCCCCCTAGAATCATTTGCGTGAAATCTCATACTTTTCAGGTGACCTTTTTTTTGAATTAAAGATGGAAGACAAACAACTATGTCCTTGTCAGTAAAAACTATACTAACTTTTGTAAAATCTCTGTTTTCTCAAATTATCCCTTCCCAGAAGTAATGGAGAATATAAGGTTTGGATTCACCAGTGTTTTGATGACATTTTGTTAAATTATGTGATAAACAACGAATATTTTCTTTTTCTGTCCTTTGAAGATTCGCCACAACTTTTCAAAACTTTAAAAATATCAAATAATTATAGGAGGGGCTTTATCTTATCCTGAATTCTTGATGCGCCGCGCAGGCACGTGCACAGGATTTTTTGGAAGGAGGGGGCATTAAAAGAAAATAACAGATTATATTTGATAATTTGAGTAATAAGTGCCCAGGAATTGAGGAAAGTCTAGTTTTTGCCCCTACCCCCACTGTGTTTACTTCTCTGGTGTCATGTGTGCAAAGGTAACCCCATTAATTTAACGTCTAAGATACTGTGAAATTTTGAAGTAAAAGTAAATACATAATAAAATGAAAGATGTTTGAGCTATGAAATAGATTATCCTATGATTGAAGTTGCAGGAAATATTTAACTTGTCTCTTACCTATCAAATCTAATGCGAACCCTCAAAGTGACATTCACTGGAAAATAAATCCCCACCTAGTTATCCTTGTCTACCCTTATTGTCTACCTAGACATTAGGACAATATCAAACATGGCAAACATCATTTTTACTCAGAAATGATGTAATTTCTCACGACTGAACAATTATTTCCCGACTAACAATGATAAGATCACGCATATAATAGTTTTATGTAGAGCAATGCATGTTACACAGTAGGGATACTTTCATAGCTAAGCCGCGACAAAATGGGTATACGAAGGAACAACCCCCTGTTCTACCCTTTTTGTTATATCTAGAGGGGGTCCTTAGGTCAATGGTACTATTGAGATTATTATTTTACTCGAGACCCCCTTGCGATGAGAAGACTTTAATTCCGGGATAGCTTTTCCTTTAATAGAAAGCCTGGGACCGCCATTGTAGTTATCACAATAGAAAGTCATCATTATAAGTACTGAAGATGATTGGGAACAACACCTATGACATATGACACTGAAAAAAGTGAGAAGTTTGACAGACAAGAACAATTTGAAAGTTAAAAAGGCAAACAAAAGGTCACTTTATGTTATGAAGATCCAAAGTCCTTTTGTTTTTTTAATATTGAAATAGTCCGCCAATTCCGCTTAAACCTTTCCAGTCATTTGTTTAATATGAAAAAGCCCTTTGGAGCCAATTAAAAAGCGAGTACGTTTACATTTGTCGTTTCATCCTTTATTAGCTTTGATTTGTATTGCTTGCTTTTGGCACAAACGATCAAAAAAGAATGGGGCCTACACATTAATAAAAAAAATTAGTAAATATTGGTTAATGACCAGAGAAGAATTTTTTTTTTCAGGCCAGAAAATATGTACAACATGTAAAAAAAGCAATAAACTGGATAACTCATAAGTAAATTACATTTTATTTCATTCTTTTTTGTAGGCCTACAAGAGTCAAATGAAAATTTTCGCAGTATTTCAGTCAAGAAAAGTTGGACTTTTCAAGGCAAAAGATTAACCTGTTAATTTAAAATACAAACATTTCCTAACTGCATAGACTTGGATTAATTTCAAATATGTTTTAGCTACAGAAAAACGGAAAGGGAATCTTTATCTGACAGCTATTTTAAACTACCAAAGGCGGTAAAAATATTTTTGAATTTGTGGAGTGAAGTCTTTTGCAACCATTCATATACTGAACATTAACAAAACAATTTTTTTTTACAAAATACACCTCCCTATGCATTTAGGCATTTTTTGTCGTCTGATGTCATATTAAAAAAAAGAAACTTGGGTGAAAATCCTCAAAAAATAAGCTAAACATATGGCATCGTCAAACTTGAGAAGGCGTACCTTTCCTTTGAAAGCGTCGTTGTCATTGGACGAAATGTACTGTCAAGTAAATGCGTTTTATTTTAGATGGATAACAATAATGTAATCAGAAAATATTTTTTTGTAAACATATTATTAATTATTAATCATGTGTTGTAGGTATCTTCAATCAATCGAGTCTTAAGGAACATCGCATCTAGTAAAGACCTGCCAGGGCAGCAAAATACAGTGCAACAATCTGAATCCATGTATGATCGTTTAAGAGCCATAAATGGTCAGAATTCATGGTCACGAAATGGTTCATGGTACCCAAGTGGCTTGCCTAGCCAAACTATGGGAGTTGGGACATGCAGCCCTCCTTATACTCCTGTCCCAGGAGCTGTCAGTCCATCACTTACGTCAATTGGGACAATGAATGGCGGTGATATGACGGCTAAAAAAGGTATCAAGGATTTTAACTATTACACCTACCTGATTTACTTATTGATACAAACCCAAACAAGGACTAGCATTATCTATTGCTTTAGAAGGCTAAAAACCTATATTAACTAGAGTATTCAATTCTTGAAGCGGAGAAATTCAATTGTGTAGTAGAGAATTTTTAATTCTTTTTATATAGTTCTAAACTGTGCTCTGCATGTTTAGTTCTATAATATAAATGCATATTTTTTTTTGTTATAATGGAAAATCTAAGGTGTTTATCTCATTAATCATTCAACTTAATAGACTGTACAGTAGTTAAAAGTGTAGCATTCCGTCACAATAAATGAAGTATTTATTGCTAATTTACCAAGAATAAATTAAAATAAGTAGTAAACTATTGTAATTCCATCTTAAAGTGTACAAAATTTCAATTTTTTGGAACTCATGCTTTCTTTAAAACTCCTACTTCAAGTAAACCCAATGCCAAAAAGCCTCCACGATGCCAAAACAACACATTATTTTTTTACTACTTGTACTTTCGTGTGTGAAAAACTACAGCTAATATTCATCCTAGTGAATCAGAGCGCTAAGCCACCTGCAAAAGACGCAGCAGTAGACATTACCCCTCTATCCCAGCTTCTTTAAAACTACTGCATATATATTGTCTTTTAAGCTATCCCCCCACATTTTAAGACGTCACGTTAAAAATATCCTCCTAGCCTAGTCCGGAGCGTTTGTTTTTGCTTCTATCGTTTATTGGCTAGTCCTATATATATATTTAATACTCTTAAAAAAATATCAAAGAGAAAAAAAATCTGAAGCATTTAATCATTATCTAAGTTTTCATTTCTATTCTTTACACTTTCACTGGAGCCACTTGTCAGCAATATATCCTAGTTGATAGGCTCCTCGCAGACGATAGATACTTCCCGGATCTTGATTCCAAACATAATCAGCCTGTGAGATTCGAAGGGTTCTTTTCAATAAAAGTACTTGCCTCTATAATAAAAAAAAAACCTATTGCTTTTCTTAGTTTTCCGTTGCTTCGTCGGACGGCGTTCAGATATTACGTTCACTGGCACGCGCATAAAAAATCCCTGGGAAAATCCTGGAATTCGCTCAATAAATTTCCAATGTATTTGAAAGGCGTATCATTGACATAAATTCCCTTGGCTATTGCCAAGAGTAAGGGTCCGTTTTTTATAAGCTGGCCTTAGTAAGTAATTACTGTTGTTTATTTCACTAGCCGCTGTGTAATATCAGAGGGCGCGTGCGAAAGAAAAATGGTTGATTTTGTGATTTGTTTCGGATACAATCTGTCATGGGGACTGAAAATGTCTTCATACAAGAACGAAAATGTATCTAAATCATCTAAAGGATGTATGTATTGCTGTAAATATGGTTCATTTTACATGATACTACTAAAAAAATTGTTTTTCGTAGCCTAAGAGAAAATTATTACCAAATAAGTACTTAAAAGGTAAAATAAATGTTAGAAAATAAACAAATAAATTGAACAAAATAAAAAGGAAGTTTTTTTCATTTTTTTTTTTGCATTCAGGGCGTGAGTCTCCCTTCTTTCTCCTGTAGGCAACTATATGAATCTGGCTAACTAACTATGTGATATGAAGCATAAATTGCTTTAATGGCGTTGTTCCTAAATAAGAAATAGTCACTGTGCTAAAAATTCCCGAGGTAAGAGCCATTTCTGGGTGAAAGAATCATTCTACTGAAAATAAAACTTTTTTTGATTATATTACTCAAAAGGAGGGCTGTGGAGCCTGAGTCGGATTATTAATAAATTTTTGCTGAATGGAGTCAGAGTTGGAGTCGACATATCGAAGATTTCTGGTATAGATATCGGTTGTAACTTATAAATCTAGTTAAATGAAGCTTGAAAACAGGGCTGTAAAGTCAGAGTCTTAGTACGTTTTTGCTGAATGGAGTCGGAGTCAGAGTTGGAGTCGGTATATTGAAAATGTCTGGAGTTGGATTCGGTTATAACTTATAACCGACTCTACAGTCCTCTTTAAAGTCGATGCTGTGACTGAGGGACGTACCCACGGCGGAGGGATAATGCTCGAGAGCTCCCAGGGAAACAAATAAAAATTCACAAAATTCTGAGTAATTCTAATTTGAAATAGATTGTTTCTTTTATTATTATTATTATTGGGCCCTACTCAAAACAAATTCTGTGTATGCGCCTGCTATGACTAAAGTTTAACATTTATTTATTAATGATGAAAAGTGACTAAAGCCATATTCTTACAATTGTGCTGATACGAATCTTCTATTCATTCTACTCGGACTTCTTTTTATTTGCTGAAACTGCTTTTGTCCCTCTGACTGCTTCTGCAACTAATATCATTATTGCCTTATATAATCAAGTCAGTGGTCAAATCCGATTTAGATTAGTAGATGCCTAATGAGAATCTGAATAGGATGTGGAACGGACAGTGGATAATTGATGTCATGGAGACGCCTCATTGAAAGATTGGGCAAGGGCATTTTCTTGAAGGAAGATAAATTCCTTCTGAAGGCGGGGAATGGAACACTGATAAACTCTTGAATACTAGAAGAACCATAGTAGAACCGAAACCCCCTGCCCCTCAGAAAAAAAAACAAAAAAACAATGACGGCATAAACTCTTTTTTGAAATTTTACCCCCCAACCGATTTATTAGGTTTATGCCCTGCTGGAAAAATGTGTGCAGACCCCCTTTAATGATAACGCTTCTTTTCTTCAGACAAATACATGAGAATGGTCATGATTCTAATAAAATATATACTAAGTTGTGGTCTTACGGCACAATTTCAGAAAAAAAGTCAGCAAAATAGCTTTCCATCTCCATTTTAATATACATTACTTTTTTTTTACGTCTTCTTAAACAACAGATCTAAGCAGCAAATTTGTAACATTTAACTCGTAAAATTTACAGTCCCACTATTGCTCAGCCGTAAGTAAACTAATATACATTTATAATTTTTTTACTTTCAAATTAATGAAAAGAGAAATTGATAAAAAATGATGTTTGAGAACATTTTTCTGTTAATATTCTACGTTTGATGAATTTTGCTGAAACGTCTAAATTTGGGAAAATTTGTCCTGGATTATTTTATCAATGGTAAAATTGGTGTATGTCTAAACAGTAAAATTACCAGTATCGGTATACGGTAAAATTACCAGCCTGAGACGCATTAGTTTTATACCGAATTAAGAATAAATGGAACAGCTAACCCTGTGATCATGCAAATACTAACTTAAAAACTAAATAATTCAATCTTAGAATGAAGCACTTTGATCTTTAAATCTGGTCATATAAATAATGACTACTTTTTATAGATTAAAATTGATATTTATAATATATTTATAATTAATGACTGCTCATATAAAAAATGACAGTAAACAGCTAAGGCTTCATCGAATACTTGTATGTAAAGTAGTCTGTTTTTTGCCTCTATCGTCATCTGCTTTTTCACAAGCACATCAGCTTTAAAGAAAAGTATAGAAGCGCCTATTTTATGTGGTTCCAAAGATCATTCATTGAGCAACCCTTGTGACATTAAATACGTTTATATTTCATCAATTTGCATAAAAAGTATGAACTTTTTGAAACAGAACAATGGATGTACAAGACATCGGTCGTTTTAGCTCAACACCCTCTTTTGCCACTGTCACAGCATTGATTGAGACATCGAGGGATATTTCCCGTGTCGAGGGTTCAATTCCGTTTTGGCACACGTCTTAACAAGCCGTGTCGGCATTACAGATATTCTATCCTTCCGTCTATAATCAGGGAAATATCCTGAATAATAATTGGTGAATTAGCTCCATGTAATTCGAAAAGAGAATAGTATTGACAAAACTAATAGGAATTCATTTTGATAGTATTTTGTAAATTTAACTAACGAAGATAATTTTAAGTATCTACACAGAGATACTTCCAAATGCATAAAGATAATTTAGAAGAAAAAAATTATGCATCAATCAATGACTAATAGATATTAAGGACCTAGGTGCCAAACAAATTATTAAGCTCAAATTAATATTTATTTCAAGGGGTATTGTGAAATAACTGACCGTGTTCTCAGACAATTTTGGAGATCATGACACTTGGACGTTCAAAATCAAATTGAGTCAATGGTGGTCAATTGATGAGTTCGGAAAAAATCGTTTCGGAAGAACTATCCCCAAGAAAAATTTATCTACATAGGAGCTGCATATTCCTCTGGATATAAAAAAAGAACTAATTCAGCTAATTTGTATAAATATCACATATTCACTGACAATTTTTTTTTTTGTAGCAGCTCATTTTAAAATACGACATTCAATAAGTAAATTTCTAGCTCTGTGTGCCTCATAAATTCTGATAATGGTCACAAGTGTGGTGCGTTGTAGGAAATTTGCCCTTTCTTTGCATATAGTATTTGTTATTGTGAAGTATACAGATAATTTTCAGGGTGGGAGAGGAAGAATTTTTTTCGGGACCATTTTCGATGTAGAGAATTTTCCGTGGGGAAGGAAGTTTCTCGGGTGAGCTTTCCAAGGCAAATTATACACGGGGAGAATTTGCTAGAATTTCTTTTCAAAGTCCTCCGTATTTTTTCTTATTTGTCTCTGGTGACTCAATTTTACATGTGAAGACGTTTTGAGGGAATTGTCCGGGGAAAATTTTAGGCGGGATGAAATTTTCTTGGAGATTTTTCCGTGGAGGAGGGGCATTTATTTGGGAAGAATTCTCCGTTGGGGGAATTTTCTGCGGGAGAAACTCTCCACGGGGGAATTTTTATGGGAAAGTGTCCACTGGGGAGCATTTACGAGAAAAACATTCCCTAGTGCGTGATTTCCTCCATGATTAGAAAAAAGATCAGAAATTGAATATAAAACAGTCTTTTTCAAATGAAAGCAGGCTAAAGGGAAATTTCAATGCAGAGTTGTTAGCAGGAAATATTCCTGACAGCATTTGCAGCGAGGATGGAATTATCCGGGGGAACTTCGCTTGGAAGGAACGATCCAAGAAAAAATGTTTAGGGGTGAATTTCTCATCGAGAGGGCGCAGATTTCCCAGCACTATTTAAAAAAATGATCTGTAATCAAATTAGAAAACTTGCTGTTTTTTCAATTGAAAGTAAAGAGCAATATTAAACTTAAAACGAACAGAAATTATTTCGTATGTGAGGGGGGCTTCCCTTTCTCAATATTTCGCTTTTTACGCTAAATTTTGACCTTTTGTCCCAAATCTTTAAGAACGACTCCTGAACAATTTAATTAGATGAGCAACATTTTGAAAGTACTTAAAAACTTTAGTGTAAAGAGTCAAGTATTGAGGAGGTGGCAGTTTTCCTCATATAAGGATTAATTTCTGTTCGATTTAAATTTTACTGTTGCTCCTTGTCTTCGGTTTAAGAGACTTGTTTTTTTTTTTTATTTGATAATATATAAGGTTGAGTGTGAAGGACACTTCAAGGAAATGAAAAATATGGCTTGCAACTGATCTGGGTTTTATGGTTACAAAAGGGACACCACTATATTCAACTTTTTGTTTCAAACTTTTTAGATAACTTTTAGAAGAAAAGACAGATAGATTTTTACACGAGGTAAGAAATCGTTATTGTTGTTTCCCCGTTAAGGAAGGCAGTCAATGTTCTTATCACTTTCACGCTTCGCTGCGTGGTATTTCTAAACATCGTTTAGAACTTGGTGATAGCCTGGAACGCTGCCAAGGATCGAAAATATTCTGGAGAAGCTATGTATATATATTTTTTTAAGTAGACACATAACTGACTCTTGGAATGATAAAGGTTGACAATTTTTGTGGGACTAACAACAAGTGATAAGCTTTGTTTTAGGACAAAAGTATACCAACCAAATTTTGACAAAGCGATGACAAGGAAAACATCAGAAACATGCTCTAGTTGAAATGTTAGAATTTATACTAAATGATGAAAAAAACATATAATATAAATAGTAAGTAATTCTTTAATAAGAGCACCCAGTAAAAAGTTTCCAGTCATTAAGAAAAGTGTTAGCGAAAAAACACCCATCATAATGGAAGTGAAAGACAATGAGACAAGACAATAGGAAAAAGTTAAGAAGACCGAACTATTTATACACAATAAAGAAAACAGACCTCCATTAGGCTACCCTTTCTTAAAGACAGATAGTGATAGCCGAGTTTCATTACGTTACTTTAATAATTCCAGATATTAATTAAAAAGATAAATCTTATTTGCTAAGCACACCCATTTTAGCTGTCACAATATCATAGTGCTTCTATTCCAAGATCATTAAATAAATTAAACAAGATTCTAATTTCTGAATTTGTTTTATAGAGAATTGCCACTTTGATTAATTAACGACAAACTGAGTAGTTCATATGTCTCCTGTTGTATATTTTACCTCTTATAATGGTTTGGTCCCTGCATTGGGGATTGCTCTATATTGTTTTGAACTACAACCATCAAGTTCAACTAATCAAAATGCTTATAAGGGCTTAAAAGTTAAATATATTTCTTAAGTTTCAAACTAATATCCAAATATCCTGTCTGTTATTAACTAATCAAAGTCTGCTGAATAATACCTCTATCCCCTTTCCCCACCCCCGACTTTAAATGGGCACCTATCATGCTGAAACTTCACTTTTGACACCTTTTTAGATAAACTACAACCATTTTTGTAATATTGAAAAATTGTCTGAAATCATAGGAATCACTTTTGAATGTATTACATCACTGTTCTATTATTCAAAAATAAAGGTGTCATCATTTCATAGTAGTTGACATAGGGCGGTACAAAGGTCAAAAGCTAATTCGAAAACCCAAGTACAGCTGTTCAGTTTCAAAACTGCAACTCACCCCCAGCAGTCAGATGTAACTGTTCCCTCGTCCTCATATATAAAAGACGCTCAAGCTAAGGATTACTTACACTCTGATGATTTTATTTTTCATCATGTGTATTGCTAGGGTCGATATTATGCTCTCGATTTAAATGATGCTGAGCTATAAGAAGGAAGGACCCTGGCAGCGGGGACTTGAAACTGCTTTCCCTAACTAAAGAATCCATTATAATAGACAAGAATGATATTAGCTAATGAGAAAATATTCTTTTGTGTTGCCTTCACAAATGGACCTTTAACAATATTCAGTTTATGAAGCTATTCACTTAGTATAGCCTACATAATTCTTGAAAACGTCTTTGAAATGAAAGGAATGAAAACTACAATTCAATTTGAGGCATTATTATTAAAAAAAATCAAAATTTTAAGAATTTGAAATGGCAATATAATATAACAGAATAGCGTGGCTTTTGGGCATAATATAGTATGGTTGTATGGGGCTTTAGCTTGGGTATAGGGACTACCTGATTGAATTTAGTTAATTCTATTAATTTTATTTAGTAAGTTTAGGCAGTGTTATAGACTGGTATTTTAAGCAACAGCAATATGTTTGGTGTCTTTACATTTCTAATTAATTGGCCATTATCCAATATGGTGGCACCAAATGAATTATTTCATATAGGAATTTGCTTTCCTCGCCTTCTTCATTAACATCTTAGACAGCGCTCATTACTGATTTATAAGACCAGGAGTAAGCTCTACGTATAAAATCTTTATCAGCAGCCTGTATTGTAAAACATTAATTTTATGGTCAATATTTGCTCTAAAATGTATTATTCCAACAGCTTTACAATTATCGGCGATAGTGATGCATTTGAGGCACTCATATTGAAATGCATCTGCTAATAGCATTATATAGTCAAAACCTTAATAGGACGGAGCATATAGGATACTCAACAGAAAAAAAGAAGAAGAAAAGCTTCTGTTTTTACCAGGGATCTATCCACGGGGGGAGTGTTTACTGAATTACTAAACCCCCTCAAACAAACCCACTCACAAATATTACTCTGACTCGTAAATTGGCCATAAAAGTGGAGATAAGATTTCTCCATAAAAAGCAAAAATATTTCTCTTAATTGCAAATTGTTCTCAGAAATGCATCTAGAAACGTTTATGTTTATACCCCTTCCAAACAAACAATCTTTTGGTGAAACCCCTTGTTCCAATACATTTTTCTGGTACCCCCAAACCTGTCCCAAAAAAAACCCTGTATACGGCCCTGGGTTTTCCTTATCAAACAGTTCATGGTAAAGGTAAAGGATACGGCATTAGACTTTACAGTCCGTACCGGCGGTGCTGATCTCCGTTTCTTGGTCCTTCAGCCAGGAAGTGCAATGGGGGGTTGGGGGCCAGCCATCCTGTGCTTTCGCACACCCTTCCTGTTTACCTTCCCCAGATTTCTCCAGGTACCCATTTAAAGCTGGGTCGACTCTGGCTAAGCTTACAGAGTCACGCCACTGACCCCCGTCCCAAAACTGAAGAATTGGGTACACTGGGATTCGAACCCGCGTCCTCTCAGACAAGGGATCCCGAATCCAGCGCACCAACCCACTTTAGAAAATACGCCCCCCCCAAAAAAAAATCAAGCGATCTTAATAAGAATCATATAATCAGGTTCAGCATATCAAAAGGCCGCAACATAGAGGTTTTAAGCTCGAGGTTTAAGAGGACTTTCCATACTTAAGAGATTTTAAATGTGGAATTTTGTTTTCTTTTTCCAGAAGATACATTACAGATGTCTGTCTGTTTGTTTTTTGTTTGTTTTCCCCAAGGGATGATCGTATCGAACCGGTCGTCCTCGAAGATCAGGAGAGGGCTCATTTGAAAGAAAAGGTTCTAGAGCCCATTTGAAGTGACAAAAAAGATTGGAGGTCAACTAGCCTCCCTTCCTGGCCCATTTTTACCATAAGAAATCTGATAAAAATTCGAAGATAGCCATTTTATTTTAAATAGTTGAAAGGTCCAACAGCTAAGCCTTTGCAGATGAATTGACCCTCCGTAACCCCTGGGGAAAGGGCTGTTAGTTACGCAATTTACCTGTTGTTCACATATAGTATTTGTTACTGGGAAATATAAGGAAATGCTTTGGGTGGTATACTATGCTGGGGGTAAATTGGTGAATTTTCCATAGGGAGGAAAGTTTCTGGGGGGAGTTTTCCAGGAGAAATTTTTAAACACAAAGGGGATAAGCGGATTTCATTGGATGATTTGGAAAACATTCAAAAATTATAAAAAAAAAAAACAGAAGTAAGTTTTTTTCAACCGGAAGTAAGGTGCAACCCTAAAACTTAAAATGAAAAGAAATTATTCTGTACATGAGGGGATTGCCCCTTCCTCCGTTACGCTAAAATTTTTGTTTTTTTTTTCAAAATACTTTAAGAAACACTGCTCAAATATAAGGCCCGTTGAATTTGAATGAAAAATATTTAAAAAAAAAACTTTAAGACTTAAGTGCAAAGAGCGATGTTCGTTTTAAGTTTTAATGCTGCTCCTTACTTTCAGTTGAATTTGTTTTTCTAAATTTAATATGCAAAATAATTTACATGCTGATCCGAAAAAAACGTTCAATAAGTTTTTTAAACGTAGCAATAGTTTCCATCACGAGGTGAACTAGTAATTTCGTCACTATCGCAAAATGCAAGAAGTCTTTCAGTCGCCTACTAAGAAACTAACTGAGACAGCCATTGTAATTTATCGTCTTATATATAAATGAAATAGATATTGCCCCAACATAAACATGAAATGCTAAAGTTTACCAAAACATATAACATATAAACATAATAAGGTCTTAGATATATTCAGAGGCAAAAGAACAAGGAAAAAAATAATTACTGATCACATACAAATCTGGCTTTATGTAGTTAGTAAGTGTATGTAACTTCAGAGAAAATCCGTTCATATTCATATTGTAATTAAATAAAAAAGCAGTTTTTTTCAACTGAAAATAAGCAGCAACACTAAAACTTGAAGCGAAAAGATATTGTTGTGTATTAGGGAAGCTGCCACATCCTCAGCCTTTGTTCCTTACGCTTAAAGCCCTTAAAAAATATTTCTCTTTCAAAACCAAGGGTCCTTGTGTCTGATTAGTCTCTCCTAAGAATCAGGACAAAAAAGTCAAACTTTATCGTAAAGAGCAAGGATTGAGGACGTGGACGCTCCCCTAATATACAGAATAGTTTCTATTTGTTTCAAGTTTTAATCTTGCTCGTTACTTTCAGTTGAAAAACTTTTTTTTTTATCTAATTTCTGACTGCTTTTCGTATCATATATATCAGTATAAAAGTAAATTCTTTTGATATATCAATTGTTATCAAAATTCCAGTTTTTAGAAGTCTGGCTACCATTGGGCCGAGTTGCTACTTACTTGCAGTTCTTTAACACAAACTGTTTGATACACAAAGGGCGTAAATCAGTAGAAAATGTTTGGCTAGCTCAGATAGTGAAGCACTAGACTCACAGTTTTCGGGCTATGGGTTCAATCCCGAGGATAGACTTTCTTCCGCCTGTAAAAAATGAATATGTAGAATATATTCTTTTTAGGGTAAAAGTTAGATTTGGGGAAGAAATCGACATTAGACTGTTTTACGCATGCAGAAATATAAAGAATTCAACAAAAGGGGACGAATACCTTCTCTTTGTAAATGAATATTTACAAAGTTTTAGTTTGAGCAGGTCCACTCTATTTTCTCTCATGGCTGGGAGATCAGGTTAAGCCTTCCCCCTCCCAATGCCGTGTCTAAAACGTCGGGGTGCACATCCTCTTCCCTGTAAATATACTTTTTGCGTTTGTTATTCCATATAGCGATTTAAAGTACGAATTTGGAATTTAGAGAATTTGGATTCTTCTCTTTTGATACGAATGATTTTTTTTAGAAGATTCATTGGATGGCTTAAGCTCAGAAGAAACGTCTCGTTCGGCATCAGTTACCCCAACAGCGACTACCCCATGTGACGAAGACCAAGCGAGGCTGAGGCTCAAGAGAAAACTTCAAAGAAACAGGACTTCATTTACAAATGAACAAATTGAAAGCTTAGAAAAAGGTATAAATATTACTGCTGCACTCATGTAAATTATAGTCTTTCTTTATTATTCTTGCTAAAAGATATCAGCTTTTTCCAGGATCTGAAACACTTTGTTTTGTTTATTCCAGAATTTGAACGGACGCATTACCCTGATGTATTTGCTCGTGAAAGGCTTGCTTCCAAAATTGGACTTCCAGAAGCCAGAATACAGGTATAGTTTTTTTTAAGTTTTCAATGGATATCTTGTTATTCGTTGTTCCAACAACTAAAACCAAATCGATGAATACTTAACATTATGTAAACATTTCTGACGCATTTTAGATGGTTTTAGCGCTTGTTTATATTTCTAACGGATTGACCCGAAAACTATTGGTGTTATTCTATATAAACTGATTTGCATTGTTACATTTCTTATTTGTTAAAACTAATTCTTATCGTCTTTAACATTTGGCGCTAAATGATTTGCCACTTTTCCCAGCAATAGCTTTTCTTTGGGGTTCCTACGTTGTCCGTCTTCAAAGCGAAATTCCACACCCAAAGAAGGTATTCATATAGGATGTGACTGAATTTCTTTTGCCAGCTCTCTATACAATATTTCCACGGTATCTGTATGAGCGGGCATATACCCATTTAAATTGTATGTCAGGTAGCGTTCTAAAAGCCCCATTCATAACCCTGGTAGGTCATTTAAGAATCAAACAGAGAAAAGCGTAGCGTTCTCTTTAGAGGTAGCGTTCTAAAAGCCACATTCAAAATCCTTGTAGGTCATTTAAGAATCAAACAGAAAAAATCGCATGTGAAGCTTTGCATCAGAGATCAAAATTACACGATCAATTGAACTATGACGAAACCTTTGCCCTTTTAAGAACATCTCTGGTGCAGCAATTCCAAAGACGTTGTCGTATACTAATCAAATCAAGATGCATGACCTTTCTTGAGAAACAATATGGTTCAATCGATTCGTCTAAATTATTTCTTTTGTTTAATCTGGTTCTAAAAATGATTAGGAATTTCGATTTTTTCTATTTGAGCAATATTTATTTTTCTCATCTGTAAAAATAATTAGAATTTTGAGCCTTTGACATCAAGTTTTATTTCGTCTTATTTTGAAGAACAATATGAAACCAATCTTTTAAACCAATCTTAACCAATCAGTCCGTTAATAACAAGCAAAAAAAAGCCAAGCCGAGTTTTTCAGTTTTTCGCTCTTCAGTAAATATATGTCAGTAAGATGCACTTGACAAGTCAAAGCACATGTATATGAAAAAATCTTTTAATAAATTGTAGAATTTTAATGTTCTGTTAAGCGTTCCACGACAAGAGGATTCGAAGTTGGGTCGAAAAATATGGATAAAAAGAATTGTTGAAGGATTTATAGCCTTCTAGCCTGAAATTACCCGAAAAAGGACTATTTCCACGTATGGGATAAACTATTATTATGAGCTTGGAGGAATTTGCCGCACTAGAAAGAAAACCGTTCATAACATTCCAACAAGTTAACAAGCAAACTTGGCAATTTTTTGCCAGGATTTTTACTAGTGTTTGATACACCAGCCATCACTGGAAAATTTGTATATTTGTGGCAAAATCGACAAAGTTTAGTTCAGTTTCCAATTAAAAGATTGATTCCTGAGTACCATTTTTTTTCTCTCTATTCTTCTTTCTTCTATTCTTCTTTCTTCTATTCTTCTTGAGAAAGCTGC
Source organism: Artemia franciscana (assembly GCF_032884065.1). Classification (NCBI taxonomy): domain Eukaryota; kingdom Metazoa; phylum Arthropoda; class Branchiopoda; order Anostraca; family Artemiidae; genus Artemia; species Artemia franciscana. The sequence continues at coordinate 30,009,454 of NC_088864.1, read as the reverse complement.
TCCTTGACTTTTAAATTTTACAGCATTGCTCTTTGAAACATCTTTTATTTATTTAAAATTATTCGGGACTGAAAGACCAAACCACTTAAGTTTCAAAAGCCCAATATCGTATCTTCGTTCACAATCAAATAAAATATGATGTCCAAGTAAATACATTGTACAGTATAGGTATAAGCTGTACGAGTTTTAATCTGTCTTTTCGTGTTTTTTGTATTAAACTTAATGTGTTTTTGAATATTTAATACAATGTCTTTAGTGTGTTTATGTTTTACTACACAATCAGTGTTTTTGTATATTGTTTGGCATTTTCAAGCTTTCCCTGCAAGACACCGTACTAAATAGATTTAAAGATTTAAAGAAAAAAAAACAAAGATAAGAAAATTCATATTTTGTATTGAACTGCAATGTTTTTTCTGCTTCTTTTAAGCTTAAAAGCAAAAAGAATAATAAAGAACCAATTATTCTTTGTATAGCCCTATGAATGTCTTACTGATTAATTTTACTTAATCAAAAATGAGAGGCAAAAAACAATTATTGTTTTTTTTTACTTATGAATTGATGAAATTACTAGATATTACTGATTAGTCGATGCCATAGCCATGCCAAAAATATTACACACACACCCACAAGTATCATTTAGAAAATAAAATGATGTCCCTCATCAATTCTCTTTTCCCCCAACTACACAAAATTTGTCGCCTTGTTTTCACACCTCTATTTTGTGGGGCCTTTGAGAACAAATTAGAAGCTAATCCGCTTACGATAATAATGCTATTTACATGATTCTCTTTTATGAGTTTATATTCGGTTCTCGACTGGGAGGGATAGCTAATACATAATGAAAATTAGATAAAGAAGCAACGATAACTACGGTTAAGTGAAAAAAGAACATAAAAAATATTTCTACCAGGAATTATTGGGAGCCGGATTGCCGTGCTCTATTTGAAAAACGATCAGAAATTAAATAAAAAAAAAAAGTTTCTTCAACTAAAAGTAAGGATCAACATTAAAACTTAAGAGGAGCAGAAATTATTCTACATATGAGGGGAGGCTGCCCCTCCTCAGTGGCTTGCTCTATACGCCAAATTTTGACTTTTTGTCACAATTCTTTGAAAATGACTCATGAAACACAATTCCATGCTCGCTGACAATTCCCATGGGAAATTTTTCCTCAACATACTTTTATTTGAAAGAATTTAATTTCTCGTCATTTTTCAAATAATACTGGTCCCCCCCCCTCGGTAGAAAAATTTCCCTAGAAATCACCTCCCTTGGAAAGTTGCTCCTGCAAAAAATATCCCATGGAGAATTTCTACTGCGGAAAATCCCCCCCCCCGTATAGAAAAATGACCCATACACTTCTAACACCGCAAAAAATTTTCCCCTAGAATATCTCCACTCGTAAAATTGAGTCGGCAAAGAGAAAGTAAGACACATAAAATGAATTTTGCTTACAAATTCTGAGAAATTCCCCCAGTTTAAAATTTATCCAGGAAATTTCATCCCGAGAGACTTCCCTCCCCACGAAAAATTCTGCCCCAGAAAGATCCCCTACCCGTATACAATAAGCCTCACTCCAGAAAACGTCTGTATACTTCTCAGTAATAGACAGTATATGTAAACAGTGGACACATTTCAGAACTTACAGCCCTTTCCCCAGGGGCTGTGGAGGGTCATGTAAGACGTAGTTATTGGACTTTTCAAGTATGCTGATTCAACTGGCTATCTTAAAATTTTGATTGGACGACTTTGGGACAAAAAGGGGCTATTTGCCCTCGAATCTTTTTGGCCACTTAAAAAGGGCAGGAAAACTTTTAATTGCCGTTCGAATGAGTGGTTCCCCGGTATTCTAGGACCATTTCCTCGATGCGCTCACCCCTGGGAATTACAAATAAAAAACTAAACACACATCTGTGAACTTTTTCTGGTAAAAAAAGTATAAAATTCCAAATTTTTAGAGACTGGAACTTGAAACCTCTACAGTAGGGTTCTCTGATAAACTGAATCTGACGGTGGGATTGTCTTAACATTCCTTAGATTTTGGTAGATATTCCCCCCCCCCCTTTTTTCGAAAATCAGGCAAAATTTTCTCCGGCTTAAAGCTTTTGATATGTAACACTAGTCTTATATAATTGGAATCAGCATAAAAACCTTATTAGTTTGATGTATCTATTAATATCAAAATTCCGTTTTCTAGAGTTTCGGTTACTAATGAGCCGAGTCGCTCCTTACTTTCATTATTGGCTGATGAATTCAAACTTTTTACATTGGACTTGTTAGGACTTTCAGAAATCCATATTATCGTTGTAGTGAACATTAAAATAGGTAATATAGGATTTATTTACTCGGAGAGTAAGGATAGGGTGCATTGTCAGGGACTAGGGCTCATGAGTTGTTAAGTCTTGCTTAGGTTGGGGAGGTATTAATAATAGAATGCTAGCTGCCAATTTTATTATTGGAAAATGTAAGGTATCAGTCATAGTAGTATACACTCATGTAGAGCCGATTGATGAAGACAGTACAGACTTGGATGAATTTTAATTACGCTACGTAGAAATAGAAATAAAGGGTATCTTAGCCAAAGTAAATTTAGTGTCAGAAATGAAAATAGTAATTGTTATAGGACGCTGCAATTTATAGGTGTAACAGTCTAGTTATAATCAACCCAGTATTTGGTCATATACTGCTCCTTAAGTGGACATGGTACTCACAAGACGGTAAGACGACCCACCTTGTTGGTTATGCTATTGTACTCAAAAGACTGGCAGAATCGACACAAGTTACTAGATTATGTAGATGGTTGGAATGATTTAGGAAAATAGTTTGTGAAATTTCAGATAGTGTTTTAGGGAGGAAAGTTAGAAATGTAGCCAGGTATATTTGCGAATATCTTCAAATTTAGTAGAGAAGAGGGGGGGGGGCTTGTACAGGGAGTGTTCAAGTGATAGGTCATATAAAACTAAGAGGAAAGTAAGGAAAGTGGAGTAAGCATTAAAACATGTAATAAGCAGATGTGAAGTTGAGGTCATGGATAAATTTTCTAAAGATCTAGAAGATGTACTAGACGACATTATAGTAAAACACAGCATGGCATGCTAAAAAACTGAGAGGCGATAGTCAATCTGGACTTGTCCCAGTTAAAGATGGGAACTGGATCACGATCAGTGATAAGGAAAGAGTTAAAGAAAAATAAGATAACATTTTGAGAATGTGGTAAGTCGCTATAAAGTTAAAGGAAATGATATACTAAAGAAGGGTAAAGTTTGAGACACTTTAGAAGTGAAGGAAGATTTTTTTTTGCGAAGAAGAACTAGAGGTAGTACTAAAAGGATTAAAAAAGACTCAAGAGGATAGTCTGGTAATAAGCTTTTTAAATTTGGTAGTTTTGAAATTAGAGATGAATTACCGAAGGTTATGAATATGATTTGTGCAAAAGGGGAAGTACCTGGTTATATTAAGGAAACTCTAATTAAACCCCTCTATAAAACAAGGTTCAGTGTGGTAATTATAGAACCATTAGTCTGGTTTCTGTAAGAAAAAATTGCTTAGTAATGATAATACTTTTAGACTTAAGATGATGTAGATAAAGTTGTAGGAAAAGAACTGTGTCGTCTTGGGAAGGGGAGAATGTGTCCACCAAATCTCTACTCTTTTAATTGATAAGTGTTTAAGGGACACGGCAAAGGCTTTAGGAGAGCATGGAATCAAATGAGAAAGTAAAATTCTCCTAGATAAAGATTATGCTGATGATATTGATGATAAATATTATTATACTAGCAAAATGAATGGTGTTTTGGAAGTTCGAAAGCTCAGGGTGCAAGAATGGGCTTGAAAATTAATGTCTAAGTCGCTTAGACTGAGAATAAGTGAAGGTGAAGAGGTGATGTTGGGTACCTAGAAGATTGATCAAGTGCATAGCTTCACTTAACTAGGTAGCATTATAAATAAAGTAGCAGACGCAGTGAAGACGTTAAAACCAAAAAACTCAGGCCCCAGGGTCTTTTATCACAGCTGAAAAAGTTCAGAAGAGCAAAAATAGTCTGCGAATCAAGATTAGAATGCTGGAAGCCACAGTGGTGGCCGTGGTCCAGAATGGATCTAAAACTTTGGCACTCTGAAATACAAAAAAAATAATTTATTGGATATTTTCCAGAGCCATTGTCTAGGGATTGTTTTGAGTAGCCTCTGACTGACCATATTTCATATAGTAAGTTATGCGAAAAATTTGGTCATATTCCCTTTTTCTAAGGCTATATTGAGGGAAAGGTTGAGATAGCTAGGACACATTCAGCAAATAAAGAACTGCCAAAAATACTCCTTTTTGGGTAAACATCTAGGGCCAAACAAAAAAGTAGATTGTCTGCAAATTGGGTGGGAGGAGGTCATGAGGAAGGATTTAAGGGACTGGAACTTCTTGGGAAGGTGTAAAGAAGGAGGCTTTAAATAGATTGGGATGAAGGGGTATGCGTAGGTGTGTTGGGCTCATGTGGCTTGGTCCAGCAGTCAGTTGTTAGTATTAGTGTCATATTTTACACATTCTCTAGCTATGTACCTAGACATAGTCCTATCGTTCTAAATGTTTCCAGATAATTCAATATAAAACTACGAGAATTCTTGGTGCTTTCCTTTATCGCCGAAATTGATACTGATGTATTTTATATGTCCACTCTATTCCTTATTTTTCAATAAATTAAGTTCGACTTTATTTTTTATTTCTCAATAGATTAAGCTTTGGTAAACTTAAGGACTTCCAGTCATGACTTTGGCCGTATGATATTCAGTTTCTACCTATAATTTTATTATATATATGTTCCACGAGGTCCCTTTCCCTGATTTGCTCTTCTTCGATTTATCTGGAATGTATAGACTCGGGTGCATCAATTACCAAGTAGACTTAAAAAATAGCTGTTTTTCTTATTTCATTGAAAAAAAATACAATTTTCTTGTTTTTATCGATTAAATTCTAAAAACAAAAAAGTTCCACCCTCAAAGCTTTTTTAAAATTCATTCCCCCCTCCTACACTTTCGTAAATGGACACCCCAGTAAGCTAGAAACCTTTACTGAATCGCGAAAAATCTAAATTTTCATTAAGATTTCAAATATTTTTAATGGGAAAACGTTTAAACTGAACAGTAAAAAAAACTTTAATATCCAGGTGCTCTAGAAGAATAAATTAACATACTTGATTACTCCTCCATAATAATAAGATTCTCTTACTTTATTTTTTCTTTAGTTTTGTAGTATTATTCTTACAATGCTGGGGTGGCCTCCTCTCTTCCTCTCCTCCAAGCTTTGTTTTTGCAGATAATAACATAACATTTCATTTGAAGATAACCTTCGTTTGAGTGTAGGTCTCTGTGCTGGATAGCTTTGCGTAATTATTTTGGTATAGCTGTCTAAAATTTAGCTTTGTATAGCTGACTGTATTGAAATCTTATATAAGAGCGTATAAATTATATTACTGCGGATAATTACTAATGTCTTTCAAAAAATTTGGACTGAAATTTTTGCTGTTTTTGAAGAGTTCACGTTCATATTTTTTTTTTCTCTTGAAACCAAAGTTAGACACTAGCTGTAAGAGCGGGGTGTTGAAAGAGCAATATACCCCCTTATACTTGTCGTTGTTTCTTCTTCGAAATTTAACTGTAATCCAGGAGTCGACGAACATGGCTTTTTGTTTATATAAATAAGATGGATAAAAAAAGATTTAGAGCTATTTTACAAGCTCAGAAATTATTCAACAATAAACACCGAATCATTAAAAAGGACTATTTTTTATTGCTTTTATTTTGTCTGCTTTGGTTGCATTAATAAACGATACTTTTATCTCAGGTATGGTTTAGTAATAGGAGGGCCAAGTGGAGACGTGAGGAGAAATTACGAAATCAGAGAAGGGCACCCTCCACGGAAGATAGAGTGTCAGCTCTTACGAATGGCTCAACTAGTCCGACGAGAATGGTTAGCAATACCTACAATCCTCCATACCACACAGCAAACAGTGATTACAGGTAGTTTGACAAAAAAAATTTTTTTGCTCATTGGCTATCATTAAACAATTGTTGGCTTTTCTGCAGCTTGTGGGTGATTCGAAAAAGTCAAAGTTACTCCTTTATGTCATAAATAAGTGGTTTTGAAATAAATAAGATAACAGAAAAGAGCTTTTCTGCTGCCTTTTACAGGATACCATTTTTTGGATGATTTAAAACAAGAAGATAATCTTAAAAATTATGGCATATTAACGACATTTTAGAACGTTAATTTGAATGTAGTACAAGAAGTCGCATCAAATAGCCTTTCAGTGGGATTACTTGAACATTCTGGTCCTAATCATGGTCACTCAATCCTACACTAGTCAATAAACATACCCCCACGACGCAATCAGTAAATAAGAAATCAATTGAAGGACCATCGTGACCGCACGTATATTTACTTTTTTTTCAAATGAGACTTAAGACCAACACTGAAAATTAAAACGAAGATAAATTATTTTACACAAGATGGGTGTCACCCCTTCCAAGCCTCTGCTATTAATACTGAAGTTTAAACTTTCTTTATAACAGAAAAAGCTAACTGAATTGGCATTAAACGTAAGATCTTCATTTGAAGTTTTTTTATCGAGGCATTCAGAAAAATAAAGCATTTGCAAGTACCAACAGTACATCTTTGTTGCATCTTTAAATTTCTCGTGAAGAGCATTGTTCAAAGGAGACTGGCAGTAAACCTCATAGAGAATAGTTTCTGATTTTTCTAAGGTTTAGTGTTCCTCTTTTCCTTCATCTGAAAAATTCATTTGTTTTTCATTTATTCTCTGCCGAAAAGTGTGTTGCATATACACATTTCCCAAAGTGGCGAAAAAGAGCAGTTTATTAAGGCCGGACATACTTTACTACTTGAAAAGAGCACTATAATCAGTTTTTTTCGTCAGAAAGAGCCTTTCGTCGATCGCACACAGTCAGAAAAAAATTGTCCCTTGAAAATTGAGCCTCAAAAAGAAAACTAGTGTGGAGAGGTGACATGGGTTTGATTCCTCCCAAGATTTGTGTTGTCTCATCAAGGGCACAGCAAGGGTGTGGTTCACCCCCTCATTTTTTTTGTTCTGCAGTGCTGTTGGGACGCAAAGCACATATCCTGGAAAATTAGTAAAGTGTAGCGTTAAGAAAATGAAAAGACACAAGGAAAGTTTGTTTTCCAAGATAATGGAAAGGCGAAACACCACAGCAATTTCATGCAAAAGGCAGGTATCTTTACAGCCACACACAAAGAAGTGGTACCAATCATTGACAAGCCTTTAGACAGAGGATGTGTGCTTCTGAAACGAAAAGGCTTAGCCTTTTCAAAGAACGATTGTAAATTGTGACTTTCTAATGAGTCTCTTTGTAATCGAGTATTTCCTCTTTTTCCTGACTTTGCCATTAAGGGTGTGCCTGTAGAGAGAGAATATTGACCTTTCCGCCGCTACAAAGTCTGCAATAACTCTAGAAAGAATTTAGAAGAGGCCTGAAATGAGGCAGATTGCAGATTTTCACTTAATTTTAAGAAATCTCGTGACCTATGTGAAAATTAGGAGATCCCTATTTCGAGACCAAGAATACTTCAGGAGGTCACTATTTATCCCTTTCCTCGAAAGCTCTATCCATGCTACTGCCCACACGTTTGAAGTGCACCAGAACATGCTATCTCCTTTTCAGTGTGCGATTTTTTTTTCATTCAAAAATAGATTACAATCTTGAAAATATAAAAAATCCTTTTCTAATGCATACTTTAAATTCTTCTTCTTTTCTTTTTTTTTATCCAGCGGTATTTGGTCCTCCTTTCCTCGTTTACTCTTCTTTTTCGTTTTCTTGATGATGGGTTGGTGATACTTAATGTAATGGATAGAATAAAACCGGTAACTATTTTCTTTTCGTACTCCTGAAAATAAAAAAAAATCTTATTTCTTTTTTTTATCTAAGACTCCCTGCTTATTTGTAATCTAATTGATTCCTATTTCACTATTATATACTCCTTCACTTTACTACCTATCTATCTTACCTCTTACTCGACATTCCCTAGCTTTTCACTTTTCTAATTCCTTAAACACATAATTTTTCCTCTCCTAGTACATTTTATCTACCTTTTTTTTCTAAAAACAATTTTTTTAGCGTAGAATTCTCCATCCATTAGTTTACCATACAACAATATAACAATAGCATATACATTTTTGTAGTTTAAAATACTTTCACTTTCCTTAAAGCACTTATAAAACACTTTTCACTACATTTACCTAAATAATGATAAACAAAATATAATGCCACTTATTTATCTTTTTTAATGCATCACATTTCAATACATTCTACTCTCGCTGGACCTTGCGTTACTGGGTAGCTACAACAATCTTAAAAAAAATTACCAAAAATCAAATAGTATGTGTATAAAAATCACATTCAGTGTGTGTATTAGGCCCAGGTGGGTTATCTCTTCCGCTCTGAAAATAGTTAATCCCAGAAGACTTTTCTGGCTGTGCTCCTGGGTCTTATGATTTCTGCTTGTTAATTTTGCCTCTAAATAAAACCAAGAGAAGAAATAATCCACTCTGTTATAGTTTTTTTTTTTTTTAATGGGAAAATAGCTAGATATATATAATAAAGGGTTTTTGGATGGACATATATTCATTATGCAAAACTCATAATGTATGATCATCTTTTTCCATATTCTAAAAAAACAATTCATAATACTTTAAATATATTTTTTCTTTCGCAAATTTGGATTAAAAATATTGTAATATAATCCTTTTCATGTGCAGTCTCGTTACTCTTAGATGGAGTGTTGCCCCTCCACCCTGCTGTTGGTAAATGTGCGTGGCTATTATCGCTAATACCTAACAATAACGATTACAACACAAGAGAGTACAAGTACTCATGATGAACACAGGAAACATTTAACTTTGTCACGGTAATTGTGTTTTTCATGAAACCTAGAATGTTTTTATACTTCAAATTATCATTGTTTTTTATGACCTATAATATTCTATGATTCTATTCTCTTTCCTTGGACAAACCTGACTAAATAAAAATAGGTGAATGCGTCATAATCATTAAAAATAGATCTAACAGCGTATTTATCTCCTTAATGTTTTTGTGTTTGATTATTTAGCTTCTATGAACAAAACGCTATGGACAGACCAGTTAACATAAGAGCAATACTTATTTCTAGTGCAATGGCTGTTGGAGCTGTGCCGGCTTTCGGAGTTCAGCCACCGACCCCCCTATCAGCCCAAATTGAGCCAAGTTCCTCCCCGAGTTGTTTGCAGCAGCGTGAAGCCAGTTACTGGTCAAGACCAAATTATGATCAACTATCAATTAGTGCTTACGCTAGACCTAGTATTGGTTCTTGCAACACAGCAGCAATGGGGCATACTCAATACCAGCCACATATGATGGGACAATATGGGATGCATCATCAAGGACCAACGGGTTTGATTTCACCAGGTGTAAGTGTTCCAGTGGCTGTCTCAGGTCAAATGTTAGACTTTACCCATCAACAATATTGGTCTCGGTAGCAAAATCCCTGATTGAACACTGGGTGACAAAATCAATAATAGCTACAATGCAATGGTTGTGTAGAGTTGCTTATTTAAAATGAAGTACAAGCACAAATGATACAGATTTAGCGAACACTATGTTTGCATATTATGTACCTAACATCATGATTAATGTGTAAAGTAAGCAGGGCTGTAAAACAAAATTAAGGGACAGAAAAATCTTGGTGTTTCGTATTGTAGATTTACGAAGTTTTTTCATACTGGACAAAATGGCCGTCAAGTCAGGGTTCTTTTTAGAATACCCAGGTCCCACTGATGTGAAGGTGTGACTCTTAAGGCCGAAATTGAGAATTTGTTGTCCAGTTATTAAGAATTTTGGCCTTCTTTAGTGAAAAAAGTACACTTTCTGAATAAAATGTTTACGTGCCATGAGAGGCGTGGGGGGGGGAGGGATTCACTTGAGTTTCATAGATGCTTCGATAAAATAAAGCCATAGAAGGATTGCTGTAAGAGTCTCTTAATGTTTTCGGTGCCTGTACATTATTTTTGGAAGTAATTGTCTTTTTTCTTCTCCTTTTTTTTTTTTTATAAAATCTCATATATGTTTGTTTACCTCAGAGTTACACTTGTGCATATATTTTCTCCGGAGGATTTAAGTGCTCTCGGTAGAGTCATCGAGCAGTGTGTTTTTCTTGTTCTTTTTATACTAGTCTTTCGCAACACCAAGTGCTTAAACTTATTCATCAAAGTTTCATTACGTAGTGCGAGTTATAAGTTATTGTAAGCTGCATGTCAAAATAAAGAAAACCGTCCACAATTCTACTTTTCTTTTATGCCAAATTAGGGGGAAGGCGAACCCTAGAAGGAATGATTTTTAAACATTAAAGAAACAGTGGGGCAGATAGGAAAAATTTTGATCGCCAAATATCCGGTTTTTTTTCAATACCTTACTATCAGCGAGGGAACATCGTGGCAGACTATTTTAAAGGGCTCTCTCTCAAAGGAAGTGTTTGTACGTGTTAACTAATAAAGATGATTTAACAATTTTTGATGAAGCCTCCTTTTAACATTCTAATAAACCTGCGATGCTATATATGCTAGAAGGAACAGGCCAGCGTTTTATTATCTGACTGCGTTAGTATGGGTACCTTATTGAACAATGTTAAGCGGTAATAGGGTTAAATAGAGGAGATCGACACACACCGATTATCCCCATATATCTTGGCCAGCTTACCCACCCGTCTCGACCCGTTCAGAAATTTCCAACTTTAAATGTATTTTTGGGCTAACTAAAATTGGATCATAATGTTTCAGCTTTTTGGCTAAACGGGTAGATTTAGAACTAATTCTTTAATTTCCATTGCATATTTTACTGAATCACCGCAACGACGTTGGCCACACGGTAAATATTTAGATTAACAGAGTATTCTAAAAGCTAAGAAACATAGACCTACAATCAGAATTTTATCCTCAATCCAAATATGACATTCTTTTCCTTAGCAAGTTCAATTTTAAGCCCTTTACGTACTCTCGATGATATCTTTTTCTCTTGTTTTAGATACGGCTTGTATATCTGTGTTTCCTTAATCTTGTCAAAACCGGTTCACCCGTAAATTGAATCAACGCTGACAAAATCTTGAATCAACAAATGTATGGGAAATATGTAACATGGGCCATATATATGTGTAAGATTAAAAAAAGGTTAGGCTAGATTAAGTTAGGTTAAAATTGAATTTACGACGGAAAAGAAGGTCATATTTGGATTCAGAATGAAATTCTAATTCTAGGGGTAAGCTGGTTTCTTAGCTATTTGAATACTCCTCTAGGTTTATACCAACCACACTGCTACCCCCCCCCCCCTCCGCCTCGGCATCAATTTTGGGTTGAGACACGGCTGCATCCTGTCCCCCATCCTCTTCAACTTTGTTATCGACTGGATCATGAAGCGCACCAAGCAATCTACCAGAGGTGTTAAAGTAAGCCCTGAATTCTCCATCAAAGACCTTGACTACGCAGATGACAATGCCTTGCTAGAAAACGATATAGATCATGCGCAAGCCATGCCGTGTAACGTTGCTGCTACTGCGGATTTGGTTGGACTGAAGATCAGTAAGAATAAAATCAAAATATTTACAAATTCTGAGGATGTTCTCACACGGGGCATCTCTATCGACAACTCCCATTTAGAGGTCGTTGACCAGCTCATACCTGGGATCCCTCATCGACATTTACGGCGGCTACAGTACGGAAGTCCAGAGCAGAATATCCTCAGCATCGATAGTCTTTGCTCAACTTAGGAAGAACCTATGGAGACAGAGAGACGTCCTACTAAAAACAAAAATCCAGATCTTTGAAGCAACTGTCTTCTCCGTACTCCTTTACGGACGCGAGACATGGCTGTTGAAACCAGCGGGTGTTCATGCTCTGAAAGTATTCGACCACTCTTACCTGAGACAAATCCTCGGTGTCTCCCTCCGAGACAGAATTAGCAACGTTGAAATTCGAAGACGATGCCACCAGAAGCATGACATAGAAGCTCTAACAAAAAAAAAAAAAAAAAAAAAAAAAAAAACTTCGCCTAACTTGGTTTGGCCATGTTTGTCGGAGGTCAGATGACACATCACTAAAAAGGCGCTATAGGGCAAACCCCTTGCACTCAAGGCGGACTTAGAGCCGATTTGTGGTTTCCAACGACACGGCCGAAGATGGGACAAGCAGTGGCTTGAAATATGTGCACCATACACACACGACCGAGCGGCTTGGCACTCAACCGTCTACCAGATCATAGCACCAGGGAGAGCTGAAGAACGTGTTTTGAAACAAGTACAATAAGAACATCAACTCAATCAGAACTCAAATAGCTTCTTTTCCCAACGTGGATCAGTTGCGACAATTGTATTTATTAATACTGATGGTAGTTTTATTTGTTTTTTCTTTTTATCTTGTGCTGAAGACACCTAGTTTACAGGCGAAATGTCCGCGTTGTTTTAGTCTTTCATCTCTTTTCTCTCTTCTGGCCTCAGTCTCGTTTGATGTTTTTTTTCCTTTTTTTTTTTTACTGAGTTTTATCACTCTTTGTAGTTTGTTGTCATGGCTGGCCAGTTCGGCTTAAGAATTTTCACAAATCTGCTTGAGTACCAGAAAGATAAGACTGCTACGACATGAGCATTCACACCATACTCAAACCATTTCAGGAACACCTCAGACTGCACAACTGTATCGAATGCATTTGAGATGTCTACGCTGCAAACAAAGAGTGAGGATCCCATTCTGTGGGGTTTGTCAATAGCTTTCTTTAAAAGCCTATGTACAAACACGCAACTCGGGTTTCGGCGGAATCCGAAATGACGATAATCCAATTTACACTTCCTGAAATCTCTGGAAGGAGAAGCAGCTCGAGGACTTTACTGAGAAGACTTGAAACAGTAATTGGTATATATCCTGCGCATTGACTTTGATTTTTTCCCTTTTTCGAGGATATTTGACAGAGCAACAGCACAAAATGAGTTGGGGACCACACCGTAATCGACACACATCTGGAGTGATATACTTAAACAAGAGGTCAGTGTCATGCCTTAGGTTATCTGGACAAATACCATCGAGACCAGGTGCCTTTCTGCGTTTTAATTTACAAACTATTTTAGCGACAGCCGATTTAGATATCACAAAGGTATTTCGCACTTTTAATAAGGTTTTGAGCTTTTCGTTTAAGCATTTATCACAATCCCGTTCATGCTTAGGGTCTTTGGAACCAAATATTGTAGAGTAATTCCTTAACCTCTCCTCTTCCGGAAAGTCAGATGAGTCCGTTTTTCCACCGGTCTGGGATCTCTTAAAGAACTTCTACATCACTTTCTGGTTTTTTAAGGCTTGCTCTGAAACCTTATCAGCCTCTTCGCTTTTCCGTTAGATTTAGGCAGTCCTTCTTTGTGCTCCGAAATAGTTGGTAGATTACTCCAGATCTGGGCTTATTGGATTCCTTCCAGATATTGTGCAACTTAGCACGTTTTTGCTTGCTTGACCAGAGGACACTTATCCCAACCTGGCTTTTGAGGATCAGAACGGATGTTACGACCGGGGACGGCTAACTTTTCCGCGGTTTTTATGGCTTGGCAAATTTTCTCACAATAGATGTTTAAAGCGACTGAATCTTGGACACCGTACAGTAGTAGCTGGTAGGGCACTTTAAGTTTTCTCAGGATTTCGTCACAAGTGTGTTGATGCAGCATCATGTCAATTTTTTTCCACTCAGTTTTGATAGTGTTTTTTTTTGGTTGCGCAGTTGGCAGTAGCTTGAAAGGGGACACTAAAAGACAGACCTAAATGATCACTACAGGTATGGTCGGAATCAATGCTTATATTTTTCATGAGTGGAAAGCTTGTTATCACATGGTCGATATTACTCGTAGAGCCACTATTGTGTATATATGTAAACTGATGATCTTTGTCACAAAAGGATATCAAGTCTAAGAGTGCTGACAGAGGGATACCTTTTAGTTTAACAGGTAAGCAGGGGTTACACTGGAAGTCTCCACAAATCAGAAAGCGTCTGTTGCCGATTCTACACAAGTCTGCTTAAACAGCTACACACATCGGCATAGCGTTTCTCAGAACGATCATTATTCAGGTTTGTTAGAAGATATATATTGGTGAAGAAAAAGCTAGTTGATCCAACGAATCCCAAACAAGTGTAGAAGTCACACGACTCGTACAACTTACAGCAGGTGTGATCGTCGACTATAATAGCACTACCGCCACTAGGTCTTCCACGCGTAAATTGTTGTTTGGCTTCATGTATGAAAACCGATTTGCGCGAAGACAATTATTATTAAAACATAAGAAACAAAACCAAACTATAATTCTAAGTTTTAGTATGCTTTTACTTCTCAATCAGCCAAGCAGACAGGAGTTATTTCAGACATCAACGAAACACCCTGTTGATAGGTTCCATCTTAGTTGACGGTAAATAGGTTCCAGGTTAATCTGGGTAAGCCCAATATTTGTCATTTTCTCCTGCGTTTCTTTTATTTATATTATTTACTCAGGAAATTGCCTCAGGATACGGAACTTAAAAAGAGTGCTACTTCCTGTAAGCACCTGAGGTTTATACTTGATGACATTGTCTCGTTCTATCGTCATTCACAGTCTGTTTGTAAGACAAGTTAAGAGAAATATAAACATTTTTTCCCTCTTTCGGTCCTAGACCTACATTATTTTCCCCTTGTCCATCCATTTACATTGAATTGAAACAGTATTTGGCTATACATCTTCTAAAAAACAATTGTGTTCGGTAGTTGGTAGGCCTACAGCTACGAGATTCGGCAAGACTGTAAGACAAGTTAAGAGAAATATAAACATTTTTTCCCTCTTTCGGTCCTAGACCTACATTATTTTCCCCTTGTCCATCCATTTACATTGAATTGAAACAGTATTTGGCTGTACATCTTCTAAAAAACAATTGTGTTCGGTAGTTGGTAGGCCTACAGCTACGAGATTCGGCAAAGAATACACGCGAGCATGAAAAGATACAGCCAGCTTCCCAGCCATAGGAGGCTGCTATACTTCTGTTTATTTTTAGCTTTTAACACGGTGTACATCTTACATGTTTTGATAGTTTAACGGATCTTAGATCTTCGGTTTACAATTACGATACTCGGTTCTCTGTACAGGTTAGCATCCCATTGATTGTTTCAGCCCAATCGACAATTTCTTAGCTTCAGGGGGAGAGAGCAGAAATCCAATTGGAACCATCTTGAGTAATACGAAAAAATTAAGGGATGTTTTTTTGTTGAGCACTATGATTAAAGATTTCTTTTGTTTATTTCTGTTTTTCTTTTTATAGGTATTGGGAAGTAGGAATGAGCGCTCGGGGGATGATTATAATCATATATTTGATTCAATGGTTTAGGTGAATACTTTGTAGTACTGATTGAGAGGTGTCACCTGGATCGTTTATCTTTTCTTTATTATATTATCGTAATTTTGCCACCCCTCAGGAAATTATTTTGCTTTACAGGGAGGCCCTTAAACTGTTACTGTCATTAAATATGTACATATATATATATATATATATATATATATATATATATATATATATATATATATATATATATATATATATATATATATATACATATATATATATATATATATATATATATATATATATATATATATATATATATATATATATATATGTATATATTTATATACATATATATCTACACACACACACACATATATATATATATATATATATATATATATATATATATATATATATATATATATATATATATATATATATATATATATATATATATATATATATATATATATATATATATATATATATATATATATATATACTAGATACCCCAATAGTGTACGATAATGAGCTGCTGGTGACTGTCAAGAGTGTTCTATTGGAGATTTCTAAAGAATTATTTTGAAGTAAAAAAAATGTCAGAAAAGAATTACTGTCAGCCTCCCACTATATAGAGACCCAAATTGTCTTTAGTGAATATTTTAAGCTATTGAGTATTAAAACTATGAGTATTTATAGTCAGTATTTAAAAACATCTATTAAAAAACTTTTACTTAGAACAGCCCTTGAAAACTGAGATAAAGAGGATACAGTACCTCAAAATAATTTTTTGAGCCTAAGCGTCTGCTGACCTTCACGAAGACAAAGTGTTCATTAGCAAATACTCCCAGGGGACCTGTCATCGAGAGCTGTCGAGAATTTAAGTTTTGAATGTAAAATTTGACTAGAAAGACAGTGAAATTTTGTGTCCCTTTTATCGGCAAAGTTGTCAATCAAAGTGGGTGGTTCCACAGAAAACTCCCAAAGTGGCCAAATTGCTCATTTGATAATCGGCCCAAGGCAGCCAAATTGCTCATTTGCTAATTCCTTTGAGCTAATTTTTAACGTTTTCTGAGCAGGTATAATAGAACATTGTCAGGGACTGCCCTTTCTGGAAATTTAAAACGAAAATTTTGCTACATTTAATCTAAGAAACTATATTGACACTTTCTGTGTATGTAAGTTTCATTAAAACTGAATATATCTGGCACAAAAAACGAGAAGTTAAATGGTAATTCTGAGCTATCGTGGAAATTAGGTATCGGCTTTTAGTTTTCCGGTCATTTTATTGGGAATTCTTATTCAGCCTCTACAAGTTATGACAAGACCGCCCAATCAATTCCAAATAGTTTGACAACACAAACTAAAACGGTTTATAATGGACGAGACACGTGATTCTTTAAGGTAACGCATTACCTCAAAGATTCTTGACCCCTGGCTCACTAATTACGTTCTCAGTATCGAATGTAAGTAATAGTTTCGAAAATGTACGCAGACATTCAATTCAATTTTTTTTCACCTTTTCACTAGAAAATCGTGTGATTGAACAATTAGATTTCGTTTAATAGTAAGAACTTGTAAATTGGATATCAGAGAAGGGTAATGGAAAAAGATTAGAAACTTGAGCAATCTTTTGCAAAAATACAACGCTATCTAGCACGTTTAATGTATAGACTGAATAATATGTTTTTGATAGAAACAAGGATATAGCAGCAATAATTTATCCGAAGCTATTTCTAGAACACAGCTGTTTGGTAAGTCCAAGGATAGAAAGAAAATAGTAGGCCATATCCAGCCTAGATATTACGACATTCCAAGGTAAAAGCATTAAGTGCAACGTCTGACTTAATATCAAAAATGGTGTCAAATACCAGATCGACTAGAATTAATGCCCCATACTATGTACTCAACTTTTCAAAAACTATATTAATATTTGTATTTGGCATAATAATATTCATTCTATGTTTTCATCTGTAGAAGCAACATATCTCGTAGAAATTACAAAGGAACCCAAGTTTTAGCACTTTTCCTCTTAATTTATAATCTTATCACCAAATTTAGCAAACTGGTCTATCAAAGCAACATCAAATAAACAATATCTGTTCAATTCAGTTATTCGGCAATATTGTTCAGTTTACTTCTCCTGATAATTACTACGGATGCTAAAGTTTCCTGTTGACATTACAGCAACAGAAAAACGAAAACTTTCAAATACATCAATCGGCAATGTTAGCAATTTCTTTTTTCTCCTTCAAGATCATCATGAAGTTTCACATAGTTATTTAGTGCGCAGTCAATTATGCAGATACGTGTACATTGAAACATCGAAATTAACTTTTTTTGTATCAAACTAGAAATTTTTTATTTATAAAATCCAATTGTTCCCTATTAAAATTCATTAACAAGAGCTGCAAATTAAGCCAGAAAAGATAAAATCAAAGAAGAAAATGGGTTAATCTGGAAATAAAGCATCAAATTCATCTATTTTTAGGATGTACTCATTGTCCGCTTGTTTGCTAGATTCACAGCCCTTTGGATTCCAACTTAAGTGTTCCGGCTTCGATAATAATTCAGGTTGTCCATCATTACTACTCACGTTCAAAGTCTCTTCTTCTCCCGAGAAATTTAGTAACTCCTCAGCTTTTTCTAAGTTTATGAAGTGAGAAAGATTCATAGACTTTTTAATCTCATTAGATGGGGTTTCGATCGATTTATCCGCAGAACAAATAAATGCGTCATGCTTGTGTTCTATACTCTCCAAGTTAGCTAAGCACGAGTCTTTCCTTAGCAGAGGCATCAGTTTATTTATCGACTCTCTCTCATCACATTTAGCTCTTTTACTATTTTGACTTTCGACTAAATCACTCGTTCGTTTTAGTCCTTCAGAGATCAAATCATCCTCATTTTTGACCAAAGCACCTTTTTCCTTTTTTATTTTATCAGTTCTGATTTCTTGAATAGTCTTCACATGAGTTTCTTGCTTTCTTGAACCCTCATCACTCTTGCTTGTCTGATTGCGCTTGATTTTCTCTCTAAGATCAATCTTCGATGCCGTTTTTTGAAGAAATGGAAGCTGAGCGTAAGCACCGTAGCTAAAGCACGACTCTTGCTCAGCTTGTATTTTTGAAAGTTTTATCTCATCAACAGTTTTCACATAATGTGGTTCACCCTCATTTTGTGCTCGACTCACATCCACTTCGATGTCTGAATCTGAATAAAAAAACACATTTCAAACAAAGCAAGCAATGCGAAAACACAAAAATTCTTATTAAAATAGACACAAACACATTGCCTTCGTCAAAAAGATATTACAAATACGCATAAACATAATAGTTAAATAAAGAATGAACATATCATTTAGTTGATTGATTTCACTGGTTGGTTGGCGTAAAACTTTAAAGAAAAAATAAGAAGACAGTAGATTTTTTTTTCTTTTTTAGATAGATTATTTTTAATTCGGATGTACTGATGAAGGACTATTTCTCTTTTTGAGATAAACTTAATACCCTTTTTATTATACAGCTGTGGAAGAATTCAAATATACCATGAATAGCAGACGCAAAATATTATAGATTTAGGAACAAATTCACACTGAGGTTTCATCTTCTTCTTCTTAAGAAAAAAAATACCTGAAATCCTTAACAGGGATACCTGAAATCCATATATATATGTATATATATATATATATATATATATATATATATATATATATATATATATATATATATATATATATATATATATATATATACATATATATATATATATAATCACAAAGTTTTGTAAAAACAGAAATTTGCAAAAAAAACAATACAAAAAAAAAACAGAGAAAGTCAAACATTAAATTATATAAGCGTCAATCAACAAACGCGAAACAGGCCCCAGAACATCGGTCAGAGCACATATAAATTTTTTAAGGTATAAATTGCCTTCAGTGAAACACTTTTCAATGGAAGTTGGTAAAGGTGCAAATACTATTAGGTAAATATCTGGTGGAAGTTTATATTTTGGGCTAGGGAATTCAGCTTTTAGCTCAGTCTTAAACACTTAAGGAAAATGATACAACTTCTGCATCTCGAACAGAATTTATTTAAAATAAACTTTCTCAGGGTTTTCATAAAATGGCTGTTAGCCTCACCATTTTAAATACAAAAACATGTTTAAAATCGTCATATGCAAAATCGCTAAATGAACTTAAGGAACCAGAACAGCGAACTTAAATGCACAAACTTATAATAGTAAAATCGCCTAAAATAATCCGTCATTTTGTATTCCTAGAGACGAAGACTTGAAATCCCAATTTCCCAAGTTAATCGAGAAACTACGATCTACAAGGCGAGTTAGGCTGGGAAAGCTCACGGAAAGGACTTTTTTTTAACGCCGATTGGCTGTCCAAGATTGAAGTAGTGAAGCTCTTTGAAAAAAGGCAAAACCCAGTACGCTATTTGTGAAATGTTAGGTTCATAAATTCCTGCACAAAAAGAAAAAACATTAGATGCAAAATAAAATACGTTAAATATAGCATTTTCTGTGTAAGCTTCTACCTTTTTATATTAGATTATTAAAATAGTTTGGACTTCCTAATTCTTCTTAAAGTACACTTTAAACTTAGAGACAGATCTGTGCCCTGATTAATTTGTGACCTAGTAGTTTAACCGGGTTTACGATAAATGAAAATATTATTTTTCTTTAGATTTCTGGCAATGTGGTCAAAAGTCCCTTTCAAATAAAGGAATCAAAGACAACCTGATTTTTCATTTTGATCTGTGTTATCTGCGTCTATTTTTGTTCGTTTTTTAATACGCTTTGAAATCACAGAATCCATTAAAATGATCGGATACTTATTCCTAACAAGACATCCCTGATGTGGTTAAGCTGTGAGTGGAGAAAATGTGATGAAAATACATGTATTGCTTTATCAACTAAAGAAGTGGCTATCCCTCTTTTTACAGCAGGAGAATGATGAGAAGAATAATAGAAGAACTTGTCACTTGTATGTGTAAGTTTTCCATAAGTCTCAAACTCAAAACATGTTTCATCTAAGTGTATCAGGACATCCAGAAATGGAAGACACCTATTCACCTCCAATTCTTCACTAAATTTAAGTTTTATATTCATGAAGTTAATCAATCCAAAGAAACACTTCAGAGATTCTTCTTCATGTTCCCACGAATAAAAATATCATTTAAAACGACCCCAGAGTTTAGGTTTATTAAAACTTTGTAGAATTGCCTATACTTCAGGGTCTTCCATAATAATACCAGTTTCCATTGTTGAAAGGAACAATTGGAGGCCCCCACTGGAGGTCCAAATTTATGTCTGTAAAAAATACCTCTATAACAAAATAGCAAGAACTTTCGCTACAAAGAATTGTGAGCGAAAGAAGCATTTGATTTGAGAGTGTAGATTTTTCAGAGACAAACGGGTCAGCAGTAAGTTTCTGATCCAGAATAAGTTCATCCTCTTTGGGATTACAATTGATATTCATCGATTCCACATAAAAACTACCAATTTCGTATCTGCAATACCCAAAGCTTATCTTACTTTTGAAACTAAATTCCTAGAATTTTTGAGGTAAGATTTTTAAGCATGATCAAGTGGCCAATATGATTCTGAGAAAAACTTTCATATCCTTGCTAGAATTGTTAAATGAGGAAATAATCGGCCGAAGAAAATTCTCAGGCTTGTGAGTTTAAGTAAGACTATGGCCACGGGGCCATAGAGCCCCGGGGATAAAACTCTTTATAAGGCTAGAACGTGAATTTCACCTTTTACTATTAGATAAGTAAGATCTTTTCGCACTTCTTGAACACATTCTTTTGTCGGATCAGAAGCTAGTTTTTCGTAAGTGCTAGAATCACTTAGAATCTCTACTTTCTTTTATCATAGTCGTATGGATCTATTACAACTACAGTATTGTCTTTATCTGCTTCAGTAACAGCCATGGAATGGTCTTTGTGTAGTAACCGTAAGGTATATTGTTCACTTTTGCTTAAATTGCTGGATTTGAGATTATGAAAAGAGGACAGGTCCAACAGAGTATCAACAAACTTTGGTGTAACTTCTGTAACCTCTTGAATTTCAACACGGGAGTCGTGAATTGTGCTTTCTGCTTTGGCAATATTTTTACTATGAGGAATATGCGTGGGTATGATTGATAACTTTAGTCCTTTCGATAAAACCTGAAAAGAAGTGCTTCTCTTTAACTTTCTCTTATGGTGCTAAAGACGAAAAGCGGTTGTCCTCCCGAAATATTCATTTTGTTTTCGTTTAGTTGGCATTAAAAAACGTCTTGTCGATCTTTATTTCTATAAAAAAAATCTACTGAACCTAAAAAGAGTTTTGTAAAAAAAAATGTTATCCAGAGCTACTAAGGCATTGAAGAAAGAAACATCTTTTAGGTGGATCTGCATTTTGCGCAGCATTTGTAATTTCATCAAAAGGGGGTTTCTTCTCAGTATTAAGACCTACTGTTAGATTCATCGCCTTTTCCTGGCACAGCTAAACCATACATTTATTTTTACAAACATGCTGCATCAGGAGCTCAGGTTGGAAGATCAATGTTTGCCGTGCAATAAAAACATATTTTGAATTTTACTAGGAACTTGGACGGGAGGGGGGGGAGGAGACAGGGATTCCTGAAATATTGAATAATCAGGACATTAGACCTTGACCAAACTTGGTGGGAAGTAAGAGCTAGTGTGCTAGTTAACCTTTGAGGATAAGAATCCCGTTCGACCTCTGGGAAAGTAAAAGGGGGAGGAGGTTCCTAAAACTCGGTCATCATGACAGGATCGATAACAGAGCCGAGTGTCAAATCGCAACTAAACTTGGCAGAAAGTAAGAATAAACGTTCTAGTTGTACATCTTACAGCTCCATGCTGGATAAGACCTCTCCGGGGAAGGGAGGGTTCCTTAATTCTTGTAATCAGAACAAATAACCAAAAAAAGTAATTGGATTTTAAAAGAATTTTGGGGGAAGTCTTCCAGTTTGGCCTTGAAAAATATGGTCAGATCTCAACCAAACTAGATAGGAAGTAAGACCAAGTGTCTTAGTTATGTGTTTTTTGGGTCTAGACTCAATGAGACTTTTGCGTGGGAC
The DNA here is from genome assembly GCF_032884065.1 of Artemia franciscana. Lineage (NCBI taxonomy): Eukaryota > Metazoa > Arthropoda > Branchiopoda > Anostraca > Artemiidae > Artemia > Artemia franciscana. The sequence goes on along the minus strand of NC_088864.1, from coordinate 29,986,965 downwards.
AAAATACATTGTTTGTGTGTAAAACAAAACATTCCATAAAAAATATATTCTTCTTAGTGGATGACTTTTGAGTGGTAGTTTTATCTAAATTTGGTTGGGAGTAAAAGTTGTTGTCTTAATGTGCCTATTTTGGGGTCAGCACCATCCTTATTTTAAAAATTCAACTAGGCCTACCATAGAGTCAGTACCAACAGCTTTATATTTTCTACTATTTTTATTACCACCTCCAACTCTTCCTTATTAAATAAATATTCCTTCCTTGTTAAATGATTGAGAATTCTCTTACAATTTACTATAAGATTTCTTAATCCTTTACCATGGGTTCATAACATTCTCTTTATCACTAATTCGATTCCCGTTCCTATCCTCAACTACGACTAGTGTGGACTGGCTAGTTCCTCTAGGTTTCTTCGCACATAAGCTGTATCTCTTACTTTAATGCTATCTAGCCGCATCTTCCCAATCCTCAACAATTTTTTCGTAGTCTCCATTTCGTATCTCCCTAATTCATATTTCAATTCTTGTACTTTCTCTACTTTTATTTTCAGAAAAGATCACTCAAGAGCTTTTTAAAACCCTTCTCTCTTCTACCAATTTTAAAGCTTTCGCCAATTTTCCCAGCTGCTTTTCTAGCTTTCCCTCCTAAAACATCGGCTGCTACATCAAGAAACTAATTTCATAAAATCACTCCTTTCATCTTCAAAATCACACTCCTTGGAGGGGAGGATTTCCCCTTTTCACAAATTATCAAAATTGTCTTATGCTAATAAACCCTGGCGGGTAAACTTGAAATTTTGTAAACTTTACAGATTTGGAATCAGCATTAAAAGCCGAATCTGTTAATACGTATATTCTTGTCAAATTTCCCTTTCTATAGTTAGTTTTATGTAAGGATAAGACACAGAAAGAATAATGGATAGAAATAAGAGAGACAAAGGGTGGTATAAAAATACATTATTTCATACAACTGATCATAAACAAAAAGCGAAATATCACAGATTAAAGCATTTTTAAAGAATTAATTTGCTATAATAAGACGGCACTTACCATCACTATCACGTATGTTAACCACGAAGCTAGGTAGAATCGAAGTGTGCACGGGCGAGGCCGAAACAGGTGAAAATTCGTCATTTTGCGAAGAGCTACTTTCCCAGCTAAATTTTGAACTCAGGTGGTCAACATCATCCATATTCTCATCAGCGTTTTCTCCAAGACAACGTTCAGCTATACTTAATTCTTTCTTCTTTCTTTCTACATCTTCAGCAGCTTTTTGTTTCATTTGCAGAATAAACAATTGCTGTTCCAACAGATGTTTCTTCATAAGAGTCTCACGGATTGAACTTTTCTTGTCGCTCAAGTTACCTTTACAAGCTATTTCTTTGACAATACCATTGGGTGTGCCAATTGATTCACTGATAATTACTGCAAACAATAATGTAGAATTTTAAATTTTAGCCTTTTCAATTACTTGTCTTATCCGACTAACAGTTCAGTTTTGTCCTGATTCTTTTTTTTACGCCGCCAATTTCTGTTTATTGCGAGAAACTGGCAACGTTCTGACCGCTGCGGGTTTTACAGAAAGTGTGGACTACAGGCCAAATTTATGAACATAACATTACAGTTTGGATAGCTGCGTATAAATCTAAGATAAAAAAAGAGCTTTACTTCTCCTTGAGCCAGAGCCTACAGCATGAGAGCAGAAGTGGAGTTTTATAGTCAATGTAAGAGAGGAAGTTAAATAGTCCTCATGCCCGCAAGAGGACTTACATATTTCTATCTATATAAGAGATGATCTGAAGTTGTTTTGCCGAGCTTTCAATTCTTTGAGCTACGATTGTGATTTCAAGAGTATAGTTTCGTTCACGCTGACAAGAAAGCAGACACCAGTCACAAATTGAGGTTAGACTAAAATTTAAGAGTGGTTAAAATGTGCACTGGTTCCCTAGACCTATCAACCAAATTTTTTCTTAGAATAATAAATAATAAAATTTAGAGATCCTGAGTCTTTCCCCACGGGTCCAAGTTATTTTAATATGGAAGATAAACAATCATTCAGCCTTTGTTATACCTCCTTCGTAATATTGATTATTGTTCGAATGCTTTAAGCAATCCCTATATGAACTGTATTATTGGCAATAAGTAATGGCAATAATCAGCTTTACCAGGATGTTCGATAGTATCTGCAACACAATTTACAAAACTGAAAGGGTTTTATCTTAAAATTAACCAATACGAAACACCAATATAGCGTTTTATGTTGGCAAAGTAAAACAATCTAAAATTTAGGCACAATAATACCGTTAGTGCTATCTTCGATGACGTCTAACTTGGGCTCTGACCAGTAACTGATAATATCAAAAATTATTTTCTTAAAAAAATGAAATTTGAAATTTTCAAGCATACCTCAAATTCTTCATTTGTTGATGCTCAATTCAGTGAGTTTATAGGTTTACTGTGCATGTGATAGGGAAGCTTATCAATTAACAATATTCCAATTAACACAAAAAGTAAGGATTAAATGTCGTCAGTTGTTTTAAAAAGTTACATTTATGACCTCAATCGTTTGGTAACATCAGTACATTCCAAGGTACTTCGGGATTTCAGAAAAAGGCAAAAATTAGTCTAATAGCATATACTCTATCACACTATTAACGAGGATCTATAAATCTCCCTTTAGTAAGTGACAACTTCAGCTTCAGTTGGAGATCGCAAACTCCAAAACATTGGTCGCAGGATACCCACCGCACCCTTCTGGATATATTATTGCCTGAAAGTGCTTCTTTTAAACTTTTCTCTCCTCCTACACTAACAAAATATACTTCAACTTTCCCTGTAGGGTTAGTATTTCCACCTATGCGCATTTAATCAGTAACTTATTAAAATGCAAGAAATCTATCTAACATTTGTAAAGGATTATTTCCTTTTGGTTATATGGAAGTGAACTAGGGGAAAAGAATCTAAAAACTTACATTTATCATCCTTAAGGAACTCTTCCTTATCTTTAGAATGTGCAAAGGGGCACTGAGGTCTTAAGCATCCAGATGGCTGACTTTCCCAATAGCAGTTGATGCTGTTTTTTGGCTTCTATAAGAAACAGCAAAACAAAACAAAAATTAAAAACCTATCCAGATTGTCAAACATGGGCTTATGGTCCTTCGTTTGTTGGTCACTCTTTCAACAGTTCCTTTTTTATAAGCTTATAAGTGTTCATTCTGATTAATGCAACAAAATGTTGACAAGATAAAGTTGTGAAAAATCACCAAATAAAAAACAAAATTTGAAAAATAAACATGCAAACAAAGAATTACCTGCTGGAGCTTAATTTTTGTATTTGTTGGAGAAAAAAAACTATTTCTGATATGGGGGTTCTGCAGCCTAGTTTTCCATTAATAAAATTGGTTTGCTGACGGAGAAGGAATAAAATAGATGAAAATTGAACATCAAATATTACTTTTGGCCCATAGGACTCTAATATTGTATGCCATTTCCAAAGAATTCTTTGCCAATGTTTGAATTGCATTCTATTTTTCTATATTACTGCTTTTTGAACAAGGCTATTATGGCTGGTTAAAACTACCAGAGTTTTGAGGTAATATTTTAAAATTAAATATGAATAAACCAGATCCTGGGAAGGGGCAATGATCAAATTTTGCTTATTTAAGTTCCAGAAACTTTTCCTCGAAATTACTAGCCACATTTAAATGGATGCTTAGGTCTTATGTAATGTCAACAAGTCTTCGAACGCAAACTACACCAAAGAAACAAAATATTTTCAGGAAAGTTAAAGACCAGGAAAACGAATACAAATTACGAAGAGCATTGAAGTCAAGCTTAAACAGCATTGCAATCCTTCCAATGGCTCTAGACTGGCATCCGCTTCATAAGATTAGAATACAAGACTGAAAGTCTTGACTAGCAAAGTGATTTTCTGCACATACTCACATATGACTAGTAAAACTAAATTAATTGTCACACATACACTCGAGTTGAAAAACAAAACTCTCTGTCAAGAAAATTTAAGCAGCATTATCATTATTTTTATTGTTATTATTTTTTAGCATAAGAAAAATTACTCAGCACATAATTTGTTTTTTATTATTTGCAAGTGTCTTTCTAGCTTTTTAGGAGATTTGAAGGGGACGGCACCACAGTTTTTGCGGTAATTTATGGCGAATAGGGCCCGGGGCTACATGGACCATGGAAATTACACAAAATCCTGAAGAGAGTCTATGTAATTTCAGCTTGGAGATACAAAGAGAACTTGTATGCCCTCTAATCCGTATCTTCACTTAAAAGGCATCGTGTCTCAGAAAGCACAATTGAAAAGGCCATGTTTCAATTTTTACAATCATTAGTCTTATCAAAAAATTTACAAATCCTATGATATAAGGTGTGGTGGAGACCAGAAGCCATTTGTGACAAACACCAGCTAGACACTATGTTTTAAAAGCTAAAATTACAGCCTTAGGTTCACATTTGTAAGAGAAGAGCTAGACCGTCATAATACTAATTTGGTGAAGGTAAAACACCAATTTGTGAAATATGCACCTTTCATGCTTTGTTTTTGGTGTTCTCTATTGCAATATTAGCCTTGTTATTCACAAGGTCAAAAATTCTTGAATACAAAACAGAAGAAATTGTGATTAATTTTTGAAGAATGTAGACCAGATACTGTTGTTCATTTATTTAGTTATTTATCAAATTTTTGGCATTCATGTTACATTTCTAGCCTCATATTTGTAACAAGTTACTCATAAAAACCTCGAACACCCACTTTGCTGTATATCAAATGCCACTTGCAGAGTATGTACCTGCCATGTTTTGCTTTTGGACTTCTACATTAATTTTTGCCTAAGATTTGCAATCGAGATGCTCAGAAATCCTTTGATAGAGACCAGGAGGAAAACTAGAAGCTATTTGTAAAACAGGTAGGATACAAACTATTATTTATTCTAAAAGACTAAAATGCCAGTTTTAGGGCTCGTTTTGCAATTATGACTTCCATGGTTTTTGAATATCGACTATACTGGATACCAAAACTGTGAAATATGCATCCACACTGATGTTAGTGTTTACAATTTTTAATTATTAACATTGAATCCCTCAGGGCCCTTCCCAAATGATTCCTCAATAATCACAAATGAAAAGAGGCTAATGAAACAAAAACATGTGCAATATGTCAAAACGTACGATATTCGGGGGGGGGGAGGGCAACTACCCAAGGGCCCCTGTTGACCATACAGACTAAAAAATTTTCACTTGATTTTGATTCTAATAAGGTATGAAATGCATTATAATTTAAATATATCAGTGAAACCTCTGTTTTCAAATGGGCTATTAGCACATTTTAACCCCCTTGGCTAGCACAGATCATATATCCCCTGGAAGCATCTCCCCTTTGGGACTCAATGCCTAGAGGGGCTTTAGGGACATCTGGGGGCAGACAAGATATGAAAAAAGTGGTTGGGTGTCCACCAATCGGTTTTGTCATTTCCAAAAGAGAACACCATATCTTGGGGTTCGAAATCAAAAGAGACCCCACCAATATTCCAAGGTCATAAGCTCTACACAATGGTCTATGAAGGAAAAATAACAACAAATGGGAGATAGCAAGCAACAACTGACAACACAGCAAATAAAATTTATGCCAACTAAAAAAAGCAAAAAGATATTAGATTTTACAATGGCGTTTTGTGCTTAAGAACAAAATTTAAAACAGTTAAATGCACAACTTAGATAGGTAACACAAAACTCATATACAACAAAAATATGATACAAATTAACAGGTTATTCTGTTGTAACTTCAGAGTTTCTACCAATTATCCATGTCAAGATTGTGGTGCTTCTATTTATAGTATGCACTGACTTTTGGACCATCACGTGGAATAATTTTGATAACAAGAAAAAAAAAATAAATGAACCTTTCCTTATTTCAGGAACCAATGTTGTCTCTGGAAATTGTTTTGCCAATACTTGCTAATTAAAATACTACAGGGATATCATCAAGTAAGTGGTTGTAACATGCATCTTGTTAAAACAGTAAGGTTAGGAGGTATTTAGAAATAGTATCATGCTCCTCTATCTCAAATTTAAGTCTTGTAATTGGAACTTGAATTCAAGAGTCATGGTACAAATCAGTTACCATTCTATATTATTGCTGGTTTTGCTCTACAGGGTACAAATTCAAGGAGAAATAAAAGGGAGGTGAGGCCAAATCTTCAGTTGTGCCGACAAGTTCAAACAGTAGGAAATTGAAGGAGCAAATAAAAACTCCTGGGATAAACTTTTGTATCACATTTTGAAAATATAAACCTCCATTAACATGCACTTATAAATGCATATTAAGTATTATACATTATTATGCAAATTATTAAACTATTTACCACAACTTCCATATGTCGAAATGAACAATTTGGTCTTGTACAAGCTCCCAGACTCCAATACCTACAGACTACTTCATTGTCTTTAGCAGCAGGCTCATGACGAAATGGACAAAGGTATCCCTAAAAAAAATATATATATATAAAGGATGACAGGTTTTATTATATCAGGTATAGTTTGAAGGTATGTTCAGAGGAACCTAAAAAAAAATACTTGCAGCAAAAACCATAACTCCGCCATATTATAATTTCATATGTGGTTGCATCATTAGTTACAAGCAAGCTGACCACCAACTCATAGTAGGTAGGCACATAGGTGTATACAACTGGTGCATAAATCTCATGCTCAGCCTTCTGGTCAGCAGTGATTTTTTCAAGAAATTATATTTAATTTGTTGACTAAAGTCACAAGCTGGTTTATAGCAACATATATGTATATAGTCTGGGATAAGTTAGGCTTGGCAAATGTGCAGTATTGGCAGCCAATTTACATGTTTCTACATTTGTTACTTCTTTACTCTATGTAACTAATAACTGTAATGATATAACTATAATTGAAGCTGAAAAAAAAGAAAGACATAAAAAAGGAGCTTTTTATTCAGCCAATTTATTCTATTCTGCTATTTCATGAGATGAGTTTGAGAGTTAAATTATCAAGCAGCATTTTTTTTCTCATGTTCTCTAAGAGAAAAAAGTTTTTTACACTCCTTCTTAGCTTGTCATACAGAGGGATAGATACCCTTATTTTATTTATCCAAATTTTTCAGCTTGAAGCTGAAAAAATGCTTTTCAGCATTTTGCTGAAATGAAAATCCTATTGTACCCTATATTACAGAAAAAACAAACAAAATGTCCTGCTATTTTCTCTCTTCTTATTAATTAGTACAGGTCCTTCCCAAGTTTTTCATTTATTTCCTTGTTTTTTTTTCTCTTCCCATTGTTAATGCTCAGTAACTTATTTTTAGTTCATTTATGTTTTTTTGGCATTACTTTGACATAGTGGTTTTTATCTTATTAACTTTTTATGATCAATCTCAGTTTAATTTTTACCTCATGAATGATTTTTCATTCTGATAATTTTAATATTAGCATTCTTTAAGTTTATGTGTGTTTTTATGGTTTTTTCTTTGTCCTGTTTTTATTTATTGACCCTGATTTTTGTGCTTTGCTTAGTCTGACATTTGTTCTTTGCAGGAACTCAGACAGGCAGTCAGACTATCATTTTTTGATTGGCTGTAAGGTTGCTTCCAACAGGCTTGTGTAGGGTCAAAGTCAAAGGTTGTCTTATTGGGTAAATGCAAGGGTGTTCAAAGTAGGAGACCAAACCATTGTAAGGTATGCTTGGCTGCTTGGGCTTAAAACATAGACTGCTTGGTAGGCTGCCGCAGCTTTTTGTTACTCACAAAATCAAACACTTGCAGACCTAAGATCCTTCTCTGGCTCTTCATCTGAAATACATTAATGGCCTTTAGGGTTGTAGCTGATGCATGCCATGTCTCAGCTCTGTAAAGCATCACAGAACTGACAAGAGCATTAAAAATTTGCAGTTTAGTTGAATGACTGATATTTGGTTTTTGCCAGAGATGATGGTTCAACCATATTTCATTTTGCCAAAGATGATGGCTCAACCTGCCCATAGCAGAAGACACTTTGGACATCCTTGCTTAGAGAGAAAGCAAGTCATCTGAACAAGTTGTCAATGATGACACTGAAGAGCTCTGGGGTCACTGCAGAAACTTCATGAACTCCTGTCATGATTTGGGAGAATGGGCTGCACTAGCCATTGACTTGAACAAAGCTATCTGTACTATGATGTAGCCAAGAACATTGAAGAGTCTACATTATTTCCCAAGAAGGCCAGTGAATTCTAGAATCTACAAAAAAGCTTCTCAGTCCACTGAGTCAAATGCAGCATGGAAGAGACAACATTTTACCTTAAATTACCTTAAATCGCAGCTTGGAGCGATATAAGGATTATCCATCCTTGTGATGCTCCATGAGAAAAAAAAGAATTCGTTTGGTGTAGATTGTGGCTGTTAGATTAGACTCTTGTGGATGACTCTGCAGCTTCCCAATTGTAAAGGAACTCCTGGCAGAGCCATTCCCTATCAAGGTGGGACTTGAACATGTCAATTGAAGTAGCAGAAACTGTTTCTTCAGAGAGCTGGTTCCACATATTGATGATTCTTTGGCTGAAGTAGTGGCTTCTATGTCTACTCGTGGAACGCTGCATGGAGAGCTTCAAAGAATGTCCTCTAGTACCAGAATGCAAGGGCTGTGCAAAGAGACCGGGAAGGGTATTTTTAGAGAGAATTTTTTTTGGTTAAAATAATGTCACCCCTTTTCCGTCGGTATGTCAGCGTTGGCAGCTTCAAACGACGTAGTCTTTCTTTGTATGGAAATTTATTCATGTTGGTAACCATCTTAGTGGCACGACGCTGGACATCCTCAAGCAACTTTCTATCTTTTTTGAAGAAAGGGGCTGCCAATGACATTCCAACCTCCAGGCGTGGACGTACAAGCGCCTTATATAACTTCATAAGAACTCTAGGGTGTCGGCTGGAGATGGTTCTTTTTATGATACCGAGGGTTTTATTTGCAGAAGATGAAACAGACTTAGCATGGCTGCTAAACTTTAATTGGTGATCTACAATAACCCCAAGATCTCTTTCATCGGAAACAGCAGAAAGGAAGTTGTCTTGAAGGAAATACTTATGATTCTTGTTATTTTTGCCAAAATGAATTACATGGCATTTGTCAACATTGAAAGTCAGAAGCCACATGTTAGCCCATCTTAATAGACTATCAAGATCTGTTTGAATTGATTGCTGGTCAGAGGGAGTTGCCGCTTTTCCAACTAGTTTTGAGTCATCAGCGTAAAGGGTAATAAGATTTGAAAGAAGGGTGGGTAATTCGTTAATATAGAAGTTGAAAAGTGTTGGTCCAAGAATAGTGCCCTGGGGCACGCCACTTAATACAGTTGTGGGAGAAGAGAAATGAGGAGTTCCTTGCAAATCAAAAACTCTGACACTCTGTGATCTTTCAGAAAGGAAGCCCATAATCCACTGTACAACACCTTTGTTGACACCTGCAGCCCTCAATTTGATTATGAGGAATTCATGACAAACTTTGTCAAATGCTTTGGACAGATCAAGAAGAATCATGTCGACAGGAAAACCCTCATCAAGCAGTGTAGTCACTAATTCATATGTTTGGATAAGGTTAGTGTCCACAGATCTACCAGATCTGAAACCATGTTGTGATGTGGAAAGGATATTATTGACCTCAAGATGTTCAATTAGAGCTTTATTAACAAATCTCTCAAGCACCTTAACAACTGCAGAGGTGATGCTTATGGGACGGTAATTCTCTTCTGAGTCTCTTCGTCCCTTTTTATGGATTGGGGTTATGTAAGATGTTTTCCAATCATGCGGTAGTTCCCCATTTTGAAGAGAAAAACCGGAACAGCATGCACAGGGGGTAGCTGAGAGCTTTTCGACACTCCCTAAGAAGACGTGGATGAACACTGTCTGGTCCCTTTGACTTATTTACATCAAGCTTCTCAAGGCTATTGAAAACCATTAATTCACCTACTGACAGGTCAGGCATAGGGAAAAGCACTTCATACAATGGAGGATCTGGTGAGGAGGTGCCTGAATTTTGGGTAAAGGCAGAAGCAAATTGTGCATTTAGAATGTCAGCCTTATCTATTGGAGATGAGTGTAATACACTGTGGTCAACAAGGTCAGGAATAGTATGATGATTTGGGTTTTTAGAAGAGACATGTCTCCAAAAAGATTTTGGGTTTAACTTGATCTCAGAAGCCAAATTTTCCTTGTAGGCAGATTTCAGTTTTTTTACAGAATCTGTTACACGATTCCGTACTGCCTTATAAAATGACAGGGTCTCCTGGTTCCTCTTCTTCATATACCGTTTCCAAGCTCTAGATTTCTGGTTAATCAGCTTCTTAACTTCCTTAGTGAGGAAGGGAAGTGTTTTGGGCTGTTTCCTAAAAATAACCCAGGAATGTTTCTTTTCAAGAGCAAGAAGAGTTTTTTTGAAATTTAGCCACGACTCATTGATGTCACTGGTGATAAGCATTGACCAGTTTGCAGATGAAAGTTCCTGCTGTATTGCCTCATAGTCGGTGAAAGTCTGAGGACGAAATTTAGGTTGAGGACGACTATTTAGGGACAACACAGACAGAATAACTAGGTGGTCACTACTAGCAATTGGCAGTAAATAATCATTACAAATGAGGGAATCAGTATCACGCAAAATGACAAGGTCTAACAGCGAGGGATTCTGATCAGCTCTATAGCGTGTAGGCTTATCGATAGTCTGATGAAGAAAATTATTTGATAGGCAAGATAAAAAAGGTGAGTCTCTACTATTAGATGAAATATGTCCAGTTCCTTCAACCCACTCAATTGCAGGAAAATTAAAATCTCCAGTGATTATTAACTCAAATGAGCTAGGAAGGGAAATTGAAGATGTCATTTCATCAATGATACTTTTGAGGGCCAATTCACTATCTTCAAGGGAAGGAGCACTTGGACTTCAATAAACGCACCCAAGACGCAAATTTTTATTAGCAATGGAGATATCAAGCCATACACTTTCTATCAAAGATATATCAAGCATAGTAGGATTTACAACACTAACCTGGATACCATCTCTTACATAAACACCAACTCCCCTTCAACAATTTGAATGCTCCAAGTTGCTAAATAGTTGATATCCCAAGATCTGTAGGGATGTTTCAGTAACTGCCAAAAAACTATGTTTTGGTAACAATTCAACAAAACTCGCAATATCTGCTGCTTCCTCCCTAAGAAGCACTTCGGATTCTAGAAGCTTATTTGTCAGACAGTCAACATTGCTTGAAAGAACACAGAAAGTATTTTCAGAAAGGGGCTTCTGACTCAGGAAATTTGGCTGTTGAGACTCAGAGGTAATATCAGATATAGTACTTGAAAAACTTGAATCCACTGAATTCTGACATGACAGAAGCAAATTATTAGATATAACATTTGAATTAACATTAGCAGAAATAGCTCTTAAATCAACATGGGAAACATTTGGAGAAGGATTGGATGAAGCTTCACAAGAAATATCAACTGACGATTTATCAAAACGAAACACTGGGGAAACAAAACTATTTACATGAGGATGCGATGATATAACTAGGTTTCCATCGTGGATTGCTTTGGAGGGGACCGGGGTGGCACTTCCCAACTGAGATGAGCAGCCTCGTTTTTTGGAACGATTTGGCCCTTGAAGATCATGAGGTTGGGCTCACCTGAGCTTATTCTTCTTTTCAACTCCTCAACTAAAGCCTTCCTCCTGTTTCTCTCTGTCTTGGATGTGTCACCACGAAATTGTATATCCTCATGGAGCTCGCGGGAGCGGTTGATGATTGACCTTTTGATGTCCAGGCTTGGGACAGTAAAAAGGACAGGAGGAGGGCATGCAGATGGCAGAGAATTAGTAGGGATCAGAAGTCTTCTCACATTATTGATGTGAACGTCTCTGAGCTTATACTTTTGATCAGTATAAGACTTGATGAATAGTTGGTCATTGGGTTGCAGAGGGATCCCAAGCGCAACAATGTTAAGGGCTCTATGTTGTCTGTCCCTTTCTTCAGAAAAGTGGTGCTGGATCTCATTATCAAGATGCTGGGTAAGATTGGTTTTGATGCTTGTTGTCTCTTGAAGAACTACTGTCTGGACTTCGGAATGCATTTCAGAGAGTGAGCATTTTTGGGACACCCGGGTTTCCAGTGCTGACACTTGTGATTTTATCTCACTGACAGTTTGTGAGATTTCAGCTTTTAAAGATGTTTCCAAGTCTTTTAAAGATGCTTGGACAATTTCTTGAAAGGCCGCTTGAGATGGGATTTTATCAATAATCTCATTTTTCATGCTATCTATTGTAGCTTTTACAATATTCTCAACACTAGGATTTTGAGTATTAACAGATGTTGATCCGTATTTACATGCTGGGCACTTGATACAAATATCTACACATCAGGGGATTTTTGTGATAAGCAGATATTCAGGTTCAGGCATGTCTAGACACTCAGTACATATCCACTTGTCACACCCATCACAAAGAATGACATAAGAATCATTTTCTAATGCAATATTGGAGGCAAGACAATTGTTGGATCCTTTTTTTGGACTTATATGAGTCCTTTTTGGTCTTCTACTTGATGTGGCCTTAATTTTGCTAGGTGGCAGCATGATATGAGAAAAAATCGCTAGAAAAAAAATGCGGGGAAAAAAAAAGCTTTCAGCCAACAGATATCAATTTATCACGGGGTTTTCATAACATGGGGAACCTGTGGGAAGCGCGGATACTCAAATCACCTATCCCCAGCAGTTTAAGGATGAAATATCCCGCTGGTACCAATACGGCTCTTCGTGTTTGTTATCGCTCTCTTCTGCACAGGTTTCCCCAAATGCAGAAAATAAATGATTCAGCTTATGCAATCTGTGGCTTTATAAAAAAAACAGATACTTTGCAAATTTAGACCGGCAACACTGTATAGGTAAATAATGAAGAATGGGAAGATGTTACTATTAAAACTAAGAAAAATTACAATTTTAGAATTCACTTATAAATGGCAATTTTTTCTCCCTTGATAGTTTTTTTTTTAGAAATAAGTTTTTAAACTTTTGGTTACTATGGACTGTTTTAACATTTGGGGCCTCATTAAGATTCTCAAAATGTAGTTTCTCTCAAGAGTAATTACTAAACTATGAAAGAGCATAAAAAGGCATTAAGTGATGTGTTTACTTTTATCCTAGCCAAATTATGTCTAAAACCTGCAGATTTACTACAAAATACACCATTGAATTCATGATTGTAGAAAATCCTAAAATGGAAAACTCACCCCCCCCCCCTTGATAGGCTTATACAATGAAAAAGTCAAAGTTAATTGACTTCTTGATATCTCGGAAACAGTTTAGGTTAGGAAAATGGAACTTTCAGGGACAGGTCTCCAGGCTAAAGTATGTCCTGGGAAGGTATTTTAAAGTACTCACCTCTACTCCTTCTCCCTCTAGAGGGCCCTGAAATTTGTCTATGACAGGTCTATACCTACTGAAGTTTTGACAAAACAACATTTTACCTTAATTTGCAGTTACTAGTTGCTTTTACTCTGCCTTTAGTTCTGAAAATGCAATTCCTGTTATTTGAGCAGGCCTAGAATTTTCAGCCATATCAATGTTTTTTTCAAAATTTAGGAAATGTATTTGCATATCTTTAATACCATATAAAACGGAATTGAGCAAAGTTATGAAGCTGAAAACAATTTTGTTGTACTTCAATTAAGCAGAAGATCTATTGTGCAAAGCTTCACTTTTATAACACACATATTTTTAAAGGTCATCAAAGGTCAGGGCCCTCTAGAGGGAGAAGGGGTGGAGGTAGTTGCTTCAAAATACCTTCCCAGGACATAGCCTACTTTAGTCTGTATCATTGAAACTTTCATTTTCCTAACCTAAACCCTTTCTGAGATAGCAAGAAGTCAATTAACTAGAATTTTACCCTAAACTATAATAGGGAGTTTAAAGCCTTAGCCTATGCCTATTTCAAAGCTAATTTTATATTAAGTTAGTTTTTGCCCTGGAAGTGATTATTGAATTTGGAAAGAGCATAGAAATGGCATCAAGTCATGCCAACTATTCACTTTCTTCCAAGCTAAATTATGTGAATACATATAAATTTACCACAAAATATAAATGGGTTACCTTTGTACAAGAGGAATAATAGTAAAAGTAACAGTCATCTGAGTTGAGATGATTAGCAGATTTATAAGAACTTTCTTTCATAATCTCTAGGCTAATATGTTTACCATTCAAATGCTAACGCCGATTACCCATGAGAGTTGCCAACTATTAATTGCTAAAGTGTCAAATTCAGCAAAAAAGGGACACTTTTCCCCGTGCCGATTATTTATCTGACTAATCCAAGCGTTTTATGAGACGTGCATGACGTCAGAGGTTACCTGGACCACCCCCTCGAAGGATTACTTGTTTGTGGGCTTGCACTTTCTAACCCCGAAAAAAAAAGATTATTGAGGATAAGTGACGTCAATGTTACATTTTTTTTAAATGAATAAACATGTGAAATCGTGTAATATTAGCTTTTCAGTGACTTTTCAGTAACCTTTTTAATAAACAAAAAACTTCTGACTCCTTATGAAGCTTAGCCTATGCAAGATGGGCCTAGAACACCAAAAACCCTTTGGATCCTAAGGAATATAGGATCCAGATATTCCTTAAGGAATAAGGAATATCCTATACAGCAATGGTTAGTTTACATATTTAATATATGCTATGCTTTATCCCCACCCCCCTGATGTGCAAATATATAGCCCAAATTTGTTTCCAAACTATTATAGATTTGTGATTTCAAATATCCTATTATTTTGTAAAAAAAAAACCAAAAATGCATGCTTTAATTGAAATTTTGGCAACAAGGAAGAAGAAAACACCATAACATTGATAAAATTTATTTATCCAATTTAATTGTGGAAAATCAGTGCTTGTGGATAATATAACATTAAAAAAATGGATTAATAATGAAACAGTAAGTTTGAGTCCAATGTTTTAAGCCTTTTTTATACCCCATAATTAGGTCATATTTAAGAGGTCAAAAAGTGCTTGAATCATAATTTCTGGTAGAAGCGATTATTATATTTGTAAAGAGCATAAAAAAAGGCATCAAGTGGTATATTCACTTTATACAAAAGCCAGTAATACTGTTTGCTATAAATTTACTGTACCTACTTCTTTTCCCTCTAGAGGGTCCTGAAATTTTTGGGTGCCTTATTTTTTGGTTATCAGTTTCTTTTTCTCTGGCCTTAGTTCTGAAAAGACAATTCCTGTTGATTGAGCAGAACTTTAAGCCATAACACTGTTTTTTCCTAATTTTAGAAATAATCTTTTATGCCACCTCATTATAGGTTAAACATATGGCTTATATATTTTTTCTCCATGAATTTTTGTTTTTTGATTTCATTGATGTCAGCTGCTTTCTGTTAAAAATACATTTATTTTTTTACATCAAGCTTCTTCTTTTGTGAAAAAATTTGAACTGTTTTTCTTTTTACATGTTGTATAAAATGTAAAGGAATACCTGGCCCTTCCTTTCATAGATTCAACTAAAAGTCTGAGGTATCTTATATCAAAATACATCTGACACATTTTAATGTTTTATTTTTTAGATGACACAGGACACCATTAAAGTTTTGCATTTGCTTTGCTAAAAATTGTCTTAAAAAGTGCCAAGTTTAGAGAGTTATGTTAATATTCTTCTTGCTGATCAGTATAATTGTTTTTAAAATTCCTTCTGTTTAAAGCATTTTAGAGAGATTCTGAGCCAACCATGGGTATATTGTTGTCACAAATGATGTTTCTCAAATGGGCTGGTGGAAAACAAATAGAACATATAATTTCTCTTTTTTTATTATTTCAAGACCAGGATATCACAAAACTGAGCATTCATATTGATTGTATCTTAAGTAAATACAATCCCTGATGGAGTTTTGTTGATACCTGTCTTAAAATTTATTTGTCTAAATAAAATACTTATTGTTTGTGGGACAGCAGTGAAAAATGTGAGCAACTATGACTTGAGTTGTTTTTTTTTTTTCAATATTTTCTTTTTCCAAATAATTTCTGTTCTCTGGTGACATTTGTGTTCATTCCTAAGTGGCTGACACTCTAGGTTGAGAATCCTTTATCCAAAGGGCACAGGTTTAATTCCTGGCATTAGCAGTTTATTTGGTTTGGGACAAAGGTCAGTGATGTGACTCTGTAAGTTCAGCCAGAATTGACCCAAACTTAACAGGTTACCCAGAGAAATCTGGGGTCAGTAAGCAGGAAGGGTATGCGAAAGCATAGGATGACTGGCCCCAAGCTTCCTATTGCTCTTCCTGGCTAAAGGACCATCTGGTCCTTTACTGGGCTTCTGACTTAGCCATAGAAGCTTTCTTTTAAACCTATTAAATATAAGTACAAAGGAAGAAATGCCAGTAAGGTGGTCCTTCCTTTTCAATGAATTGTTGATGTACAGACAAGAGTGTAGGTCATAAGAGGTGGCTGGTGAATGTTTTGCAAGGTTTTAAAACTTAGGGCAATTGCTCAGGTTGGCAACTGAGTGCAAAGTAAAATTTTGTGAATGTTACATTTATGTAATGTCAAGCATTTTAAAGTTAATCTTTATTGTTTTGTTTTAATTGCCATGGCCCTAGGACTTTATTGTATTAAAACCTACTTATGTCCATCCATTTTCTCTTAAATAGAGAGGAGTTCTATGTTTCCTAGCTAAAATAAATTTATATGCAATCTTGAGACCAGGGTTATGAAGTAGATCAAAACTTGCAAATGGAACTGTGGTATGACTAATTAATTTGTAAGAAATGTATATCAATTTAAAGATTTAAAATATCATGTAGAAAACAAACAAGACAAATAAATAAAAGTATCCCTTTACAACCATTTAATGAAGTGTAACAAATGTAGATCATCCCTAAGATTGAAATGAACAAAGCTTCAATTATGAATCTATTTTCTTTAAACAGACTGAAGGGGCAAACCTCCAAGCTATGACAAATTCGATCTCACTTTTGGTACCTTTCCTTTTCAATGGGAACCTTCTTTGGATTTTTTTCAACCAAGTAAAAACAGTAGGGACAGGATCAGGTATAAGTGACCTTCCACTTAGCCTATATACCCAGGGGAAAATCAGGTATACTAATAATTGGTAAATTTTCTGTTGTTCATATTTTTTATTTACAAATAAAGTGAACATACCCCTTGATGCCTTTTTTATGGTCTTTAAAACATAATAAGTGCTTCAATTGCAAGTTTTTGAGCTCTTGAAAATGACCAAAATATACCCAAATAGTTTTTGGGTATAAAAAAGCTTAAAACATTGGTCTCAAACTTACTGTTTCAATATTAATCCATTTTTAAATGTTGTATAATCTATAAGCAGTGATTTTCCACAATTAAGTTCGATCAATGAATTATACAATATTATGCTGTTTTTCTTCTTCTTTGAGCCCAAATTTTCAATTAAAGTATGTGTTTTTGGTTATTTTTGACAAAATAAGGCATTTTTTTCACTGCCAAAATTTGTTAGGTTAAGTAAGGTCAAAAAGTGCTTAAATTTGAACTAGCAATATAAGCAATTATTATATTTGTAAAGAACATAAAAAAAGGCATCAAGTGGTATATTCACTTTATTTGTAAGTCAAAATATGAGCAACAAAAAATTTATCCCTAACATGCCTAATTTGCAAATATATAGCCTAAATTATCTATTTCCAATGTTTTCTGCCATCTTTTACTTGTTTTTCCAGTTCTTGTTTTGCCACAGTTGCTTCAGTTAACAGGTACTAGGGTTGAGGGATAGATTGGTAGAATCAATAGAAAATATGTAATTTCAGCTATAGATTTCCATATTAGGAGGGTTGGGGCTAAAGCAGAGCAGGGCTGCATGTAGAATGTGTTAGCTATAATTATTATCTAAATTACAAAGAATCATCTTTTGTTTAACAGGTTTTCTTCTATAGGTCTACAGGTCTTCTCTTGGCTTATACCACATCAAGCATTATATAACCAGAGAAGAATAAGTAGCAAAAAGCTATATATACATAAGCACATGTTATTTAACAATGACTTTTCTAGTGCTTAACTATGACCCCTTAGTAATATTGACAAGAAATAAGTAACAGAAAGTGAAATTTAGTGTAAATGACAATCGGGAACTGGATACTGGCTCAAGGGGGCCAAAAAGAGGGCTTTATAATTGGAGTCCAAAGAAGGTGGTGATTTTTTAGTGAAAAACCACTTCCCTGGCTAATTTAGGACTTCAAATTGATTAGACTAGTGAAATTTTCCTATCCTATGCAATTGAAGTATTTTTCCTTTTTCAGAGCATTAAGACAATTTATCACAATAAAAAATATCCAAAGCTTCTTGAATGGAATGACTAAAAAAGGCATATGACAACCACAATTTGCAATCTTACAATTAAACTTCTGCCCACACAAACTTTATTAGGCTACCCAGCTCCGAAATAATTGCCGAAGGTGTATTTGCCTGTAAAATTAGAAACAGGCCCGAAAGCCCAGCCTCTTTTTCGTCAGAACTTGACATAGCATTAAAGTAATAATATAGGCTATTTTACATGTGAAAAATGTTGTTATTCTTGTAGTTATTCGTGCCGTTTCAAGTGACACGTGGCCAGATTAGTATTTGTTGTTATCTTTTAGGGATTAAACCCCAATAAGTGGAAATCCCATTGGACAAGTAAAAGAACACAGGGTTAGTGTTCTCCTAGAAAATTAGCCAATATACTTTCAAAAAATTGACAAAAAAGGCTTTAAATGGTTTTCACACAACTCCAGGGCCAGATTTACGTTCTTATTTTTCGAGTAAATGCAAAGCGGTTCTTCAAATAAGTAAAATCCCATGTAAAACCTCAAATCGCCTAATACGCGAAGAAGAAAAAGAATTCAATACAATTTCTCGGGTTTTCTCAAACCTTTGGTGGTACTAGTTATTCTTATTCCGAAAACTCAGTAAAGCCCTGTTTTTTATGGCATTTTCCGGCACCAGAACCGGCTCTGCCGCTTTTTGGACGACTGTTTTCATTTTCGTCGTTTTGGCAAAAAATTCGAAAGCACAGTCTTATTTCAGGAACTGCAGAAGATTCTGAATCATTTGTACTGCGTTTGCGGTGTTACAGGAACGTAAAGAAAACTTGGAGTACATCTAAGATGAATGACAAAATGTGTTGTTTAGTTTTTACGTTTTCAGCCAAAATGTCTACTCTGTACCGCGAGAAAACGAAAACGGCGATAAAACCTGTCTTCGCTGTGAGTCGCCCCAGATGTCTCGGCCAGAAAACGCCATAATGAAGACAGGGCTTAAAAGATTTGCGCCAGCAGACCACAGATACTATGTCTGTCTCTGCCGACACGGCTTAATTGGCCTCGCTCCCTCTTTTCCTTCAGTAGCATATCAGATCTTCTACAATATTTTGTCGACCATTTCCCGCAGACTGATATCGAAAAGCATGTGAAACGCGCATGGCTTGGAACGTGCTTCACATCCTTTTCACCTGGCTTTCGCCAACGCGTTTTGTAACGTTGCTCTCGCAAAAATACACAACCACAGCGTTATTTCATCCAAGCATTAATGTATTCATGAGATCAATTAACTAAGAGATCAAACTTGGTAAGGAGAGAAATAATGACAAGACAAATATCACTTGTTCTGTATAAAGCTAATCTATTCTTCAAAAAACAAAGAAATATCAAATTATAGAAATATCAAGGCAAAGTTTTTCAAGAACGAAAGGAGAAAATTACAAGAATGTGAGAGTATGAAGGGAAACTTTAATGCAGAATTCTTGTACAAGAAATCTGTTCAAAGCTACTGTTTTGTTAAAAAAAAATAAAAAATCTAGACCATTCTCAGGGCGATCTAAGACGACCTAGAGCGATCGTAGGGGCCCAAAAAGCCTCCAGAGGGCGCTCCAAGAGGTTCCAGGGCCCGGCAAACCGAGTCGTTTTGCTAGGGTGAGAACCTGCTCATATTTTTAGTATGTTTGAAAATTTGGATAGGTCTCCCCAAACCACACGGCGTGAGAACCCCATTTTCCCAGTATATTTGAAAGTTTAGATAGGTCCCCCGGTCACACGGCTTGAGAACCTGCTCATTTTTCCAGTATATTTGAAAGTTTAGATAGGTTCCCCGGTCACACAGCGTGAGAACTTGAGTGGGATTTTCAAGTATACTTGAAAATTTCGTGAAAGCGACCTAAAAAACACAAATAAGCCGCATAGTTTTTTTTTAATGCGTGTTTGGATCGGGTCCCTTGTCACCCCCCCCCCCAAACACGCAAAAAACGAAAATCGTTGTCCATTATGTTGACTTTGGAAAGAATCTGTTAAGGCTTACCCTCGTCCAAAAAATTATTAAGCAGCAGCAAATCAGATCAGGATCAGACAGTTTGATGCTAAGTACTATCCAGGTCACACCTGTGCGTACTCCTGTAGACTACAAGTCATAAAAGACCTTAAGTTTTTACTTACCAGCAGTTATATGCTTGCTTCAGTTTTTTATAAAAAAAAAAAAAACTTTTCTAAACTCTCTTGAGCAAGTCACATGTTTCACCACGTTTGAATTTTCGCGCTTCTGAAAAGGAAAGTAGTGCGGATACGAAAAAAAATCCCTAAGACGAAAGCAAACCTGAAAAGCACAAAGCACAAATTAAAAGCAGTTGCAGTTAAGAAAAAAATGCCAAAAAGTGTCCTTTTTTCAAAAAGTTGCCTTTTTTCACCCAATAGTGGCACGGTGTCACCCAGAGTGAAAAAGTGTCAAAAAAGCACTAAAAGTGTCCCTTTGGCAACCCTGGTACCCATAGCATTGCCGCTAAGGGAAAATGCCTAAAAATTGTTGAACATTCAGGACTGACTAGAAATGAGCCAGATTAAAACCATAAGGATCATCGCGTGATCATAAAAATTGATTTTCTCAGTGAAAACTCGCTAGCCTAGAGAGTTTGAGCTCAGATTCTACCATCTTTCTTTTATTCTAGTCCGAATTTGTTGCCCGAGAGTATTTGATAATTAAGTTCAATGTGACCAATTTAAAAAAACAAAATCTTGAAACATGATTTAGAACTTTCAATAGAGCAAACAATTATGTGAAACTGGTTTGTAAAATTTGGACTTCTGAATTGTGAACTATGGAACGACAAAATTTATAAACTCCCAATCCAAAATATATGAACTTGCAAGATTCGTTATATAAAACCACAATCTTGGTTTGCAGTGAAATTACATAATTTTGTTTGTTCTGCTGATTGCCATTATGTAGTTTCAATGAAACAATTTACGCTGATATTAATCACAGTATGTGGATAAACAAAATCACTTTTAAATGATGATTATTATTTGGAGGATTTTTCATCAAAAAGATTAATAATTTTGTCTCTTAGATTCACAACAAGTTTAAGATACAGACATATAAATGCGGCATTGAATAGAATCGGATAGCTTCTGATTAGAGCTAAAATAACTTCATGTCTTATAACAGTAGTTTACTAGGTCTACTAAAATTTTCTGATATTTCTCAAAACTAATATTTGAGACAGTCCTAAAAAGGTCTGTCCATCTGGCTTTATTGCTATTCATTTCTTCAGAGTATAAAATAGAGTTTCTATAGAAAGTAATTTTTCACCCTGTGTATTTACCTGGACTAGAATGACTGAAGTTAAATTTTGGGGATTAAATCATTTAAACTTTGCATTATAATTCATGTTTGTTACTACACTTTTAACATTAAGTTTTTCCACCAAAGCCGTTTGTTGCTTGGAACAAATTTACATTTTTGTTGATATTAAAATGTTAGAAAAACAAATACTTTCGCTTTTGCTTCAAAATGTTCGCTTTGTGTGTCTTTTCAGTATTCTCGTTTGGCCTTATTTGGCGTCTATCTTTTGGCAAATATTCAGGAGGATTTCCACATCCTTGCAAGAGACCGGTCCAAATGGAGGCACCATGTAGCATCACTCTCGACGCCGGAAGCATTTCGGCAGGAGCATCAGGTCAAGTAAATAAGTCGTTTGGCTTCAAGAAACCCCATTTTTATCGTTTTCTTTCTATGTATTAAAGATTGATCATAGAGTCCTTGGTAATGAATTGTAATTAATTCAACCCAACAGGAATCAAAACTCTAAAAAAGAGCAACTACAAAACAAAAAAGCTGTTTTCGTTTTTGAAATTCTGGTTTTTACTAGGTGATGTTTCTTTTCTTAAAATATCTCTTCTAACGAGATCTATGTATCTCTTTTTTTCTACAAAAAAAGATGTATCTCTTCTCACGCTGTGCTTTCTAAAATTTGTTCAAACTAAAAGCTCATTGAGTTTCAATGTCGCTTTTTGAAAATTTACTTTTAAGTTTTTGTTATCTTTTGTCCTTGTGGACAAGTTTTTACTTACTCCGCTTCACTTCAACTGAAAGTGAATATTTGTCCAAATCTCGCACAAATAGCAAAATTCTCTCAAAACTGTTTATTCGTCAGTTGAAAGAATCTTAAAAGAATTGGTAGCTATCAATGTATATGTATAGTTAAAGCAGGTAAAGGGAAAGATGGGAAGTATAGATTAGTAGCCTAGAACAGCCAAACTACAGTGCAATAGCAATTCTCTGTTTATTTTGGGGATAAGATTAGGCAAAAATAATTTTTCACAGCTTCATGATACATGAGACTACCCGTCGGCCAATCAATATTGTTCTCCCAGAAAATCATATGATATTTTTTTATAGTTGTAGTATAGTGATCAGTGAGCATCAATTATGCAGTTGGATATGCATTATTTTTATAGCACCAATAGTATTGAAGTATACAACTCCATCCATAAAGTAACAGCAGTAAGCTATATACAGTATACTTCAAACTTTGAATGCTATGCTCTACTAGCAGTATTAGAGTAAATATGATACAATACTTTTGATAAAATGGTACATATTAAATTATGAAGAATGATATTTATGGCTAGTACATGGCTTGTCACTGAATTAGATTACATTTTAATTGTGATTCAGAAAACTATTGATATTTCTAACTGTAAGCTATACTAAGTTATATTTGTTACTGTTCATTAAATTTTATTTATATAAATACTTTTTGCTCAAAGCAAAGCTGTCAAAACACAAGTTGTACTGCTAATGTGTCGGCAGCTTTTGGAATTCTGCTACTGGCAACTTTAGACTTTTTGCACGCCTGATAATCAAAATTAAAAATTTAGTAAGAGCTTCTGCAGTACCCACATTTTTTGCATTATAATGGTTAATTTTGATGATTTTTTAAGTGTTTCCTGAAGCGTGGATAAGGGTTTATACAAGTCGTATATTTGAGACAAAAATCATTCCATAACTTGGCAAAAGATTATTGTTTTTCTAATTTCTCATATCTGATACAGGTCCTTTTTTGACGGGGTTTCACGACTGATTGGACATTTGCCATTATTAAGAACCGATTCTAAAGTAGGCCAGGTGTTTTTGCCACAACTGACGCTAGGCAAGAGTTGGAAAACATGAATATCAGGGAATTTATTTGAACTTAAAATCTGTATTAATTTTTGAATCATTAAATCACATCCTCCGATCGAAAGTAGGTGGGGCCAATAATGCAAATTACGGTAAAAATACAGAAAACATACACAGTGAATATATTTAGCTTTCTTTATATTTGTGGACAATTCGGCCACGTATATCACATCGTGCGCCTGATAAAACTAGACTTTGCTTATGTGATTTACTAACATATTTCCAATATCTTTTCGGATACCTATGTATTGAAGAGATAATCGACGGCAACTTTTCATGGTTTTTATGAAAATACTTATTAGCTTCATTATGGGTAATTTTATATATATTCCAATTTTCTACACTTTTAGTTTCTATATTCTTCTGCCACTTTGACTTACTTTCACAGATAACCTCCAGGATGAATCTAGGGAGTTTTGTCACTTTTTAATGTTCGTTGGAGTAATACTACGTAACATGGACATATTTTAGCCATCTATTAAATACCCTTGATAAAATTAGCTTGATCATTCATTTTCAAAGTAAGGCTACTCAACTCACTAGTTCGCTTGCAATATAAAACGGACTATTAGAATCCCTCACAATCACCTTTGCATAAATCATACCTCACTGTACCACTTTGAGCAACTGATGCTGTTATGTTTAACTCAATTGGAAGAACGGCACGGTTGCTCTTGTCAAATATGAACTAATGGTGTAACGTGTCACATCAAGCATATTCTTAGTTATTAACAAATTCAAAAGTGAAAAGTGTTGCTCCCACATGCTCTATTCGGCTCTCTTTTGAGCTGTTGCAAATACTTCTTACTTAAGAGATCTAAAAAACTGTGATTTAAAAGATATTGGATTCGTTGATGTTTTGTGAACTGTCTCAGCCATTATTAGGATTGTTAAGATCTCTAGACAACTAATTGGCATTTTCTACAGAATTCATGTCATGAGTTGGGCTGCAATAAATAGCAATGATTCCCTGAGGAACTCTCGATTGTGGTATTCGAAATTTCACTGCAAGACTTCCAATAAATGACAGACTTACCAAGTGAGTAAATTCATTCCATTTTACTTCACTTCTCCGATAAATTGCTCTATCTTTTTTGGGTTTGGTTACATTATTTACTAGACTCTCTAAAATGACAGAAAAATAAGCTTTTGAACAAGAGGAATTCTTTTTGTGTAACTTTAGTCATTAGATAATTGAATACAGTTCATTGAACTACATGCACACATGTAATTCATTACAACTGCATGCGCGGTTGCTCCACACTTATTTCGTTGCTGAGACAGATTCGTTTGTAATAAAGGTCATAAGAAAACATTTAAAGGAAATAGGAGCTCCACGGATGGGGTGAAGAGTGAAGCTCGGAACGCAGTGGGATGGAAGAGGAGGAACGTGCAAAGCTTTCTTGACCTCAGGCAACTCTATGCTTTGATGAGTTGTTCGTAGTAGTTTTAGTATTTATTTAAGTTTGGGAACTTTACACACACTGTGTACAAACAATGCTTTACACATCCAGTACAAGGAACACCCATTGCAAAGAATATTAAAAATCCAGAATGAAAAGAAAAGATAAGCTTTTTGACAGATATTTTCTTGAGATAGTACTATTATCTTTACTATGGAATTTGTCGCTGTTGCGGCCTAAACACTTGTGGATCCAAATTTCCAACTCGCTATTGAAGACCATTAATTCACTAAATACTTGCGATCCCAAATAGTTTTAATTGTAAATGATGGTAAATAAAGCTCTAAACAAAATCGATGGGAATAAGATCATTGTTATAGCCTCCCATCACCCATCATTGTTGTAGCCTCTAGAATCCATTATAGTTGTATAATTTTCACTTGAACATTTTATAAATTAGGTAACTTTTTAGTAAAATATGATTGACAAATAATTTAGCGTCTACTCCGGACTACATATGTTGCTACTTGATATTTGGTATGATAAGTCAAATAACGACTCTCTATGATATGGTATTGGTGGATTAGAAAGTGTTGATATGTTTGATTCATATGCATTAACCTTTTGACTGAAACTCGTTTCTTCCATGAAAGGTGATTGTGTCATTTACCGATTCCATCATAAAACCATCTTTAACCACGGTACCTGAGTGTGGCCTTATCCGATATAAGAAAAAATGAGAGAAACAGGCCAAAAAGTATTTTGTCCCTAATTAGTTTGAAATTTTCAACCGTGCGTCCTTGGGTTAAGAGGAAGCTAATGTACTAAAAATCGTTTCAAGACACGGCCTTTTTTCACAAAAAAAAGAAATACAGGAACAGGATGCCCAAAAAACTTTTTCCCGGTCGAATTGCTCGTGGGTACAAAGATTTGAAGGGAAGCAAACTCACAACCCGCAATCCGATAATTCTATAAAACGATCAAACAGTTCGTGGTAACGAACTGTAGTAAGGAGCGACCCGGCTCAATAGTAACCAAAACTCTAAAAAATTAAATTTTGATATCAATAGCTACATGAAAAGAATCGCATTTTAATGCTGATTTTAAATATATAAGTTTCATCAAGTTTAGTCTTACCCACCAAAAGTTACGAGCCTGAGAAAATTTGCCTTATTTAAGAAAATAGGGGAAAACACCCCCTAAAAGTCGTAGAATCTTAACGAAAATGTCACCATCAGATTCAGCGTGTTAGAGAACCCTACTGTAGAATTTTCAAGCTCCTATCTACAAAAATGTGGAATTTTGTATTTTTTGCCAGAAGACAAATCACGGGTGCGTGTTTATTTTTATTTTATTTTTTTTTCCAGAGGTCATTGTATCGACCAAGTGGCCCTAGAATGTCGCAAGAGGGCTCATTCTAACAGAAATGAAAACCTCTAGTGCCCTTTTTAAGTGACCAAAAAAATGGAGGGTATCTAGGCCCCCTCCCACGCTCATTTTTTTCCCGAAGTCAACGGATCAAAATTTTGAGATAGCCATTTTGTTCAACATAGTCGAAAACCATAATAACTATGTCTTTGGGGATGACTTACTCCCCCACAATCCCTGGGGGAGGGGCTGCAAGTTACAAACTTTCACCAGTGCTTACATATAGTAATGGTTATTGGGAAGTGTACAGACGTTTTCAGGGGGATTTTATTTTGTTTGGGGGTGGGGCTGAGGGGAGGGGGAAAAGTTGGAGGATCTTTCCTTGGAGGAATCTGTCATGGGGAAGAAAAATTCAATGAAAAGTACGCAGGATTTTCTAGCATTACTATAAGAAAACAATGAAAAATAAACATGAAAACGTTTTTTTCAAATGAAAGGAAGGAGTAGCATTTAAACTTAAAACGAACAGAGATTAATACGCATATGAGGGATTCTAAAAATACTTTAGCATAAAGAGCGAGGTATTTAGGAGGAGATATATACCTCGCTCTTTATGCTAAAGTATTTTTAGTAATTTCAACTATTTATTCGACGGCCTTTCTGATCCAGGGGTCTTTCTTAAAGAATTGGGACAAAACTTACGATTTAGTGTAAAAAGCGAGATATTAACGAGGGTACAAACCCCCTCGTATACATAATAAAAATATAAGATTATGAAAGTTTGTTACGTAAGTTAATTCTTAAGTTACGTATATTTTTTACTAATAAAAACGTTCGTTAAAAATTAAAAGTTCTAGTTGCCTTTTTAAGTAACCGAAAAATTGGAGGGCAACTAGGCCTCCTTCTCCACCCCTTATTTCTCAAAATCGTCTGATCAAAACCAAGACAAAGCCATTTAGCCAAAAAAAGAATTAATATACAAATTTCATTTTAATAATTTATGTACGTAGAGCCAAAACCAAACATGCATTAATTCAAAAACGTTCAGAAATTAAATAAAAAAAACTAATTTTTTTAGCTAAAAGTAAGGAGCGACATTAAAACTTTAAACGAACAGAAATTACTCCGTATATGAAATGGGTTGTCCCCTCCGCAATCCCTCGTTCTTTGCGCTTAAGTTTGACTCTTTACCACAATTCTACTTTTTAAAACAATTAAAAACTTTAACGTAAAGAGCGAGGGATTGCGGAGGGGACAACCTATTTCATATACGGAGTAATTTCTGTTCGTTTTAAGTTTTAATGTTGCTCCTTACTTTCAGCTAAAAAAAAATAGTTTTTTTTTATTTAATTAAAAAAAAGAACAAACAAGTTTCTTCAACTGAAAGTAAGGAGCAGTCTGGAAAGGTAAAATCAACAAAAATTATTCGTGTATGAGGGCCCTGCCCCTCTTCAACCTCTCGCTCGTTACTCTGAATTATTTTTTTAGTGCTTTTAAAAAGCTTCTTAATCCAATGCAACAGCCCACGTGCTTCAGCTGCCGTTCTTTAAGAATTGGGACAAAAAGTCAAACTTTTGCGTAAAGAGCGAGGGGTTGATGACTGGGCAGCTGTATGATAAAAACACCACAATTTGCTTGGTAAAAAAAGTGTTGTATTTAAGTATTGATACAAAGGGACAGTAAAAATATTTCTCCTAAGTGCCTTACTAGTTAGGTATAGTGCTTAATATAAGTTCTCTGGATCACTTGCGTAATTTAAAATCTTTTAAATTAAAATCTGAGAAAAATGTTTGATTTTAGTATGAAAAGAAAGTATATCGTCTAGAGTGAAGCCTAGCCCTCCACAGAAGGTCCCTAGAGGCTCCTACCTCTTAGCCCTTGAGACCTATCCTTTGTTTTAAGGGATCCACAAGGTAAAAAGATACTGCAGAAGTATTATCTTTAATTATGTATCTGCATTCGCCAATATTAAGTGTTAGTTTTTTTTCGATAGGATAAATATATGGTAAACTTCTTTTAAGTCTGAATTATTATAATCACGATGCACAGTGACAAATTTATTGAAAAAACGAAAACAAAATATAAACTTCTGATGTTGATAGGATAAATATATGGTAAACTTCTTTTAAGTCTGAATTATTATAATCACGATTTACAGTGACAAATTTATTGAAAAAAAACGAAAACAAATTATAAACTTCTGATGTTGATAGGATAAATATATGGTAAACTTCTTTTAAGTCTGAATTATTATAATCACGATGCACAGTGACAAATTTATTGAAAAAAAACGAGAACAAAATATAAACTTCTGATGTTGATGCAAAGGGCTAGAGAGACAATTTTTTGTAAGGCCTAGCTAGTCAAGGAGGGATGGGAGGGGGGGGGAGCTCTTGTCCTTGGGATTGGGTCGAGAAATAGTGTATTCATAGACTTTGCATAGCACTGTACATTGCAGTTTGTTTTGATCTCTAATTTAGAGAGTTTTGTGTTTTTATTGAGTTAATTTACCGTAATTTTCAGTATTCAACCATGGGAAGTACATCAATAGAAATGAAATCGTACTTTTCACGGTGCTCCTAAAAATTTTCCCAGGTGGGGGGACAGGGGTTACCTTTATGTAAATATCGCGCCAAAAAAGAATGAAATTTCTAAAGTATTATGATAAGTATGGATTTCAAAGCTACAAATCATCGATGTTCAGCATGTCTTTCAACATACCCACTGGACTGTCACAGTTACGAAAATATAGTGTTTGATTAGTAATTAGAACAGTTTTAGCATCACAAAGGTCTATTCTGGTAATGTGGTCGAGGCTTAATTTTTGAAGTTAGTTTGGGGGTGAATTCTCCAAAATTCCTCGTTTGACCAGTGCCTATTGGTTAAGACTTGCCATAGCTCTGAACCTGAAAATTTGTTTTTGGAGATATTGCCAAAATATTGTTTTTTTTTTCTTCTGTGATTCTGTTGACAAAGTGGAATAACCTATCTCTGAGAATATTTTTGTTTCAGAAATAGTTTTTTTCCTTTTCAAATTTACCTTGGGCTTGTCCTTGGGCTTACCTTGGTTGTCTGTTTTTCTTATCAAGTTGGTCAGATTGGCACCGACTCGTCTGCTTTATGGAAAAGGTCGCTGAGTATATTTTCTTGATAAATTTTGTTGGGTAGCCTATATGTTATTGGTTGGCCACATTAGCCTGCTTAAAAAGGATCTGGAAAATGGTCTAAAATACTTTTTCTGCTTTGGTATTTAAGAAATTTGAGAGTTCTTAAGCTGCAAACTCTAAGCAAGGTGTGGTAAGCCACTGTAATCAATACAAACAAAAATTTTCGCGAAAGCCCCTGAGAGTAGGTATGGACAAAGTTCCAAAGCTACCAGAAGCGGAATTCGACAGAATTCCAAAAGCCGCCAACACTTTAGCAGCAAAACCTGTGTTTTGACTGCTTTTCTTTGAGCAAAAAGCATTTTTATATTTAAAATGTTATTTTCAGACAAAAACTGCCAAGTGTCATCGCTACTTTGCTATCCCACTTTTTCCATGGCGGCTTAAGAGTTTATTAGTTATGGTTCCGTTTTAATGCATTACTAAAAACTGATAATTTTCAGCATTGTATATATTAATAATAAAATAAAGTACTGAAAGAAACTCAATTTTCAACATTGACTTTCAGTTTTCGCTCTAATACTGCTTTTTTCAAAGCTTGCATAGCATTGTTCACTTTTTCTTTATGATTGGCCATCCGATAAGACCCACCAAGAGTTCCACTGTAACCTTGTTGAGCAAGAGTTACCCACAATCCGTCCAACCGCGACCCTGATACTATGACTTCCGGGTCTGTGACAATCACAACAGGTTTATCAAAATTATATTCTTCATATTTATTGAGGAAAGGGCTGATGCTAAACCATCTCGATTTATCCGGGTTTGAAGCCTCTCTACTCTGGTAGAAATCTAAATAACCGTTTTGCCTATTTCCGGCAGCTTTGAGACAGGCATTGCTGAAGTAATTTGTTGTCATAAATTTTCGAGGACTGTCAGTTATGGTTGCGAGGCTTAACACTTGTATTGTTACTAGCGCATTTTCGTCAGCGTTATGAATAGAATCTGCAATCCAGTTTGTTACTTTCTGTAGCTGTAATACTGATAAACCAGTTCTTGTCTTTGTTTTGTATATCATAGGACTGTATCTTTTCATACTCTCTGGGTCGGTACATATTTTTATACTTTTTTCGTCGAGGTCTAAAAAGTCTTCGGGATGATTGAATATAACCCAGGAGCTTATAGTTGGGTTTCCTTTTAGTTTTTGTACTATGGGTGAAAGAATTAGATCTGTAAATCGAAGGACGACAGGATCTTTTTCTAAAAAGAATTCCATTCCCTGAACTGATGATGAAAATAGAATTAGTTGGACTGTGACTTTTTCTTTGGCAGCATCTTGAAGCATCGTGTTTATATCTTGAAGGATACTTTGATGGTAGACTTGGATTTTGGAGGTACTTTGAGAAAGGATTTTGGCTATTTCGCTGGGATTGAATCCTATAAGAAGTGATATTGTATTTCCACCGTTTTGCTTGATGTCTTTGATCCATTTTTGGATTGTCTCTTGTGATTGACGGTATGCGTTGTTGCCAAATGAAGGGAAGGTAGCAAAAGGACCAACGGTACCTAAAAATAAAGAAAGTCTTGCGTATTTAATTTGTTTTGTTTCATTTAGGGCTCAGTACTAAAACTGACTTTACTAGTAAGAAGTCTTACAAAGGATATAGATAAAAACGGAGGAGGATTTGTTAGATGCTTTCCAGAGGAATTGTCCTCGGATTTTTGTGGGTACCCGTCTCGTCCTGTCTGTGGTTCTTTCCCGTTTGTTTGGACTATAATTAGAGAAAGGTTGAGATGGCTAGGGCAAGTTCTGCGGACGAAGGATGACAGAATGCCGAACATCGTTCTTTTCAAAATCCAAAAGAAAATCAGCTTGTCCCCAAATTGGGTGGGAGGAGGTCACAAGGAAGGATTAAAGAGAAATTGGGATTTCTTGGTAGGGTGTAAAGAGGGAGGCTTCCAATAGATTGGGATAGAGGAGGAGCCTACGTCGCTGTGTGTGCTTCAAGCGGCTTGATGATGCAGTTGTGGGGCTTGAGTTGTTAGTAGTAGTAGCAGTGGAAATGCAGATAAAAAACTGGTTTTCAATGACTTCGAAGCTACCAAACTCGTTAAATAAAACATTTTTATTGACCAGGAAGAGGCCAACGTTGACTTCTATTAACATTGATCTTCGTGTTTATCCAACGTTTGTGAAAATGTTGGTGAAATTTAGTTAAGGGGTCCTTCAGTCAGTTTTTATGTTCAACTGTACAAGCCGAGAAAATCTGAAAAATTTACCACCACAAGAGATTTCCCTTTGGCGTGTTAAAATCTAAGAAATACGTTTATATAGTGCGCAAACCCTCTTGTAAACTGTTTACATGTCTAATGGATTTATCCTTTTATCAAATTTTGCAATATTGTTATATATTAATTATATTCACGACGAGTAGGATAGTTCTGAAACTGGATTTTTGCATAAGGCTCACTCACAATGAATTTTTACAAATATCAAGATTTTGAGACAGTAAATTTTAGCTAATCTGGGCCAATCAGATTTTTCGTAGAATTTTTGTGATTGGCGGAAAATTCGATGGAAAATGAGGATTGGGTCAAATTAGCGCTAGTTGCTTCTCGATATTAGTAAAATCTTTGAGTGAGTTTTATACTGAAAAAGCTGATTTTTCTCCAATCGAGGCTTGGACACGATGACCACGATATTAAATAAACTCAGTTAATTTTAGAGTTTGAATCAATTAATGAAACTTTGGAATTTCCATCTATATTATTTATATTCACGACCAGTAGAGTAGCCCTGAAAGTACCTTTTCACTTGAGGCCCACTCACAATGAAATTTGCATTAATACCGAGATTTTGTACGAATAAATTTTGAGCTAATTTGAGCCAACCAGATTCGGATAGAATTTTCCCGTTGGCTAAAAAATTATACAAAAAATTTTGATTGGCTTAAATTAGGGCTTGCTAAATCTTGTAAATAGTAAAATCTTGTTGTGAATGGGCGTTTATTCTGAACAGTTGATGTTTTTCTACATACGAGGCGTGGACATGACGACCATAGTATTAAATAAACTCTCTCCATTTTATAGTTTTAGTCCCTGTACCAGTCTTTTTAATTAAAAAAATCCTGTACTTAAAAAATATATTTAATATATTTGGATTTTAACTCCGAGTAACTCTACGCAACTCATAATTCCGCAAGTTGCAACTCACAACTACGCAACTCGCATTGATTGATGCAAGTATCAACAAATACCTGCTCTAAATGTATGTTGGTTGAAACGAGCTTATTTGCTTTAGTTTGAAGCTGAGGCAACATTAACACCTAACTGTGACAATAGCAAAGATAAATTGCTGGGCTAAAAAAAAAAATTCAAGTGAAAAACAATAATCTGAGCCTAGAAATGTTGGCGGTAATTATCAAAATGAAGTTAAACTAAAACCTAAAAAGAGCTTATAACGGTTCCCAGGCCCTGTTGTCGAAATATTCTCCTAAAGCATTAAATAGAAAAAAAAGAGATATTAGCAGGAAAGTGCTACCATCTACTTCTACTAGCAATTTCTGTAAGAGATTTTGGATGAGTTTGTTATATTATTTTATTTTCGGGGGAGGGGGATTGAGGTAGAGGAATGACACCCTATGTATCTCTTTGATCTTAATAGTTGTCTCAATGATAAAAGGCTGATAATGATAACTATAATAAAAGGCTGATAATGACAATGGTAACTTTACATCTTTCTTACTAGAGATACTAGAAAGTTGTTCCATAGCAAGAAAATCAACTTTTAGTCTGATAGAGATACAATTATTTTTTGAAGTTTATCAGTGGTCTTTGAATAGCTGATGAAAGTCTTTCAATTAATTCTATTGGTACAAAAATTTATTCTGGAGAATCACGATTTTGAAAATTTCCATAGAATGGAAACTTTATTGTTGACACATCATATATATAAATAATACTCTGCTATGAGTGTGCATTGGGGTTCAATTATGTGACTGCTATAATAAAAAAAAAAATTGGCTAAATGTTTTCCAATAATATTTAAAGTAAAATTAAATATTTAATAGAATTTTCAAAGTAATTTTTAGCTTTATTTCATAACGACTTAAGATTATTCTTGAAAGTAAAGGGCAAACTAAGTATTCGGGTAATAGTTTATTGGTGTTCTGTTGCCCTGCCATAAGAACGACGAACATAAGAAAATTATTGGTGAGTGGTGTTATGAAAATGCTCCACTTCACCCGGCGGAGGTAAACCCTATGCAGAAGCACCCCTCCCTTACTGAGGATAGGCATAAGGGACTTCGGCTCCACTCCTCGGCTGAAGAATTCACCGGCCTTTCAAGATCCAATAAGAATAAGAAAAATACCAAATAAATGCAAAACTTGAGAGGGTCGCAGTGACTAGTAAAATGTGGCGTAAAAAATAACCAGCAAAATAAAATAGCCAGAAAAAATAAAATTGTCAAGAATAAAATAAAAATATAAAAGATAAAAATAAAATAGCCAATAGCAAAAATAATCTTCTTCAAACCTGACATCGGCACACCTAGTCCATGGCACAACCTCCATTTTATAAGGGGCAGCGGCTCCGTCCCCTATCCGTGGAACGCACTATTCTTGAAGGTCGGATAAAAGAAGAGGGCCAAATAAATGAAAGACGCGATAGGGTTGCTTTCATTAGTAAAATATATTGTCTAATCAGTGGGCCATCTAACTCCATCCATTTCGCTTGCAAGGGTGCGATCTTTCCTGGATAAAAATAAAGAAGAAAAGATTATTACCGAGAATATGAAATTTGCGACCATTTAGGCAAAATCCATTTCTGTTAACTGACAACCTCATTGGTGGTTTTTGAGCGCATTCAGGGTCTGGAGTGGATTCAATATTGGCCTGGCTTGAAAGAGATGTGACAGATCGCCGAGTAAGCTCTGCAAGGTCACCAAACGATGACTGAAGATCCTAGAAAAATAGAACAGCATTGTTCCTTCTGTTCCTTTTGTCTTCTAAACACAGCATAAATATTAAATAGTAACGACAATTTGGTTCAAAATGAGACACAGCTCGCGGGAAGCTATATATATATATATATATATATATATATATATATATATATATATATATATATATATATATATATATATATATATATATATATATATATATATATATATATATACTAGCTGTTGGGGTGGCGCTTCGCGCCACCCCACCACCTAGATGGTGGGGGCGCTTCGCGCCCCCCCCCAAGCCCCCCCGCGCGCGTAAGTCGTTACGCGCCATTCTAGTTGTGTCCCTATGTCCCACCTGTGAATATAGATAGATATATATATATATATATATATATATATATATATATATATATATATATATATATATACATATATATATATATATATATATGTTTTTAACTACGTAAAACTTGCGAATATACAACATTCTTTGTTGTCCCATTGTCTGTGCATATAAATAGATTGTCAGGTTTACCGACTCTTGAACATGCAACATATAATGGTCCATAGGAAAACAATCCGTATTCAGATCTATACCTCATGATTCTAATGATTGCCCTTGAGCTTTGTTGATGGTGATTGCTAATCGACGATTCCCTGTGTCGCCGTCGTCATTTATATATCCCCGTGTGCCCCCCGGTGTCCCGGTCATCATTTATATTCCATGTGTTCCGGTCGTCATTTATGTCCCGGTGTCCCAGTCTGTGAATTCTCTTTGAGGGTCCCGGGCGTCATTGATATTCCTTGTGTCCCGGTGTCCCGGTCGTCATTCGTGTTCCGGTGTCCCAGTCTGTATATACATTCGTTTTTGAATTGGTCTTTTTTTAGGTTTTAGTTTTCTGCCTTTTTTTTAGTTTTTTTAGTTATACCTCATGATTCTAATGATTGCCCTTGAGCTTTGTTGATGGTGATTGCTAATCGAACATTCTCTGTGTCCCCATCGTCATTTATATATCCCCCTGTGCCCCCCGGCGTCCCCGTTGTAGTTGTGTCCCTGTGTCCCGGTCGTCATTTATATTCCCTGTGTCCCGGTCGTCATTTGTATTCCGGTGTCCCAGTCTGTATATACATTCGTTTTTGAAATGGTAAATGATGAAATAAATTTTTGTATTTTTCCCCTTTTTTTCTTTTTAGTTTTTTTTTGGTTTTTACATTTTTTTAGTTTTTTTAGTTTTTTTTTTCTTTTTTCTTTTTAGTTTTTTTTTATTTTTATTTTTTGTTTTTCTCCTTTATTTTTCTTTTTGTTTCCTTTTTTTAGTTTTTTTTTTATTTTTTAGTTTTTTTAGTTTTTCAGCTTTTTTAGTTTTTTTATTAGTTTTTAGTTTGTTTTTTTCTTTTAGTTTTTTTGTAGTTTTTACCTTTTTTTTAGTTTTTTTTTTACTTATGTCCTGGTCGTCATTTATACTCCCTGTGTCCCGGTCGTCATTTGTGATGGTTTGTTGACGGTGTTTTGTTGATGGTGATTGCTAATTGAACATTCCTTGTGTCCCGGTCGCTTTCTCTTTGAGTGTCCCGGTCGTCATTTAATATTCCCTATGTGCCGGTGTCCTGGTCGTCATTTGTGTCCCAATGTAATTTCGTAATTTCGTCAGTCGAAAACATGACGTCAGTCGACACAGAAACATGACGTCACCTGACACACAGACAGACAGACAACTTATTATATATATATATATATATATATATATATATATATATATATATATATATATATATATATATATATATATATATATATATACAATATATATATATATATATATGTATATGTGTATATATACATATATATGTATATGTGTATATATATATATATATATATGTACATATATGTATATATATATATATATATATAATTAATAATCGTTTAATATATATATATACCTTAGATATTTCGCAGTCCTAATATTGATAGACGCGCTTTAAAAGCTTTATCAAGTGTCTTGTAAAAAAAACCGTGTTAATTTATGTTTAAGCATTTATGTGTTTGTTCACAATTACCACGAGCCAGTGTTCCCAGATACCTGGTACTGGGTAGCGTAGCCTTAAAAGCGAAAATGTGCCGAAAAAAAAAATTAAGAAAAAGTAATTTGAAGGCACAATTTTTAAAAACAATTCGCTATAAAAATGTGTTGAGTGGGAAAATCTAATGCTTAATAACTCAAACAAGCCCCAGCTACATCTGGCTGTGCTAACTGCACTGCCTGTGTTACTTCCAGGGCTCAAAATCAGTCCCTCACAGTCCCTAAAGTTCCTTTTTTTGGCTGAAGTCCCTTCCAAGTCCCTTTTTATGGAGAAATTCCCTAAACTCCCCCAAAATTTCCTATTTGGGAGCATTGTATATTTGAAAACTGAAGCATGATATGTTTGAAAGATCCTTTTTAGATAGTATAGCTTCTCCATAAATCCGGTTGTACTGGTCTCTTAGTTACTCACGGTTCAGAAAGAAGAGACAAAACAGTGGGAATTTTGTCTATGGCCAAACTATTGTAAACATAGATAGCTATATTCCAATATATAGCTCTAAAAGACTTATATTCCAATAGCACACATTATATAGTATTTCCCTCTATAGGTTAATTAATAAACTAATAGCAGGCTGAGAAAGAAGAGAAAAGTACCACGGGTGGAATATTCAGATGACAAAAATCTTTTACTCAGTGGTGGTCCTGCTGTATTTAGTTGTCTTTCAGGTTTTCCAAGTGAATCTAAGAAAGACAATGAGCAGCTGAAAATGTTTTCGCTTCTGGCTGACTAAAGAATACACGGGTGGCAGAAAGAATGAACGAGTGGTGTAGGATTGGTGATGATGAGTTTTTTTAATGCAAAATATGCAGGAAAAACCTCGGCTGTCGCAAAAGCTTATACAATTCGAATCAGTATGCTTCATCGGACGAGCACAAGAAACAAGTAGTGATCCTCCTCAATCCGCATAAGTTATGATTGCGTTAATCTGCTTGGCAACAGTTTCAATCAGAAGAGCCATCACCAAGCAATAGAAGTAAAACTAATGAAATGTTTTATGACAAAGATGCTATGTACAAATCAGAAATGGTCTGGATATTCAAGTCCTTTCAATCTTCTATGTCTGAAGCTTCCTGCGACGGAATCACTGATGTCTTTGAAGCAAAGTTCCTTGATAAGCCACCACCCAGGATGTCAATGAGTGCGAAGAAAGCCATATACTTGATAACCAATGCACTTCATCCACGTTAACGGCAGAATCTTATGAGGGATATAGGTTAAGCTCAATTTGATTTGAATACGACAAAGCTATGAAACAGCAAAGGAAAAAAAGAGTTACAGATTAGAGTGTGCTTTTGGTTCTCTTTAGGAGATCAAGTTGTGAGTCGCCATCTGGTGGACTTAATTCATGAGACATGGAACAGGTGAGGATATTTTAAAAAAGCTGATGGCATGCATTGGGAGCCCAAATTGATTTCCTGGAAGACTAATAATGATATATAGCGATGGGCCTAATGTCAATAAAAAATTATTGTCGCAAATAAAAGTATTGAAGAAGAAAAATCTTCGAAAGAGTTCGTGAACATTAGAACGTTTAACAACCTTGTTGTGGACAATGCATTTATGAAAGAACTCCAGTAATTTGACGAGGAGCTATTTAGCTTTGTTATCATCTTGAGGCATTGTTTCCAGGACTGGACTGTATGACGCGACGATTTTAGAGAATGCCAGAAAAAAAGGCATCCCATACAATAGTTTCATTCAGCACGTCCTAACAAGGTGGCTGATGCTGTGTCCTGCTGATCGCTGAGAAATTGATCAATGACCAGTACTTGTGGAGTATTTTTATTGACTGCAAACAGACCATTAATGGTCGCCTGAGAAGATATATTTCAGTCAAAATTTGACTGAAATTTAAGGAATTTCACTAAAAAGTAAAATTAATGAAAAAGAGATTGAAAACCCCAAATCAAGGAAAACTAAATGCTGTCAAAATTTAGATTGGTAATACACCTGTCATGTGTGGATTCTTGTAAGCCCAAGGAATAAAAACAGGTAGAGATTGCAGCTTGGTAACAACTTCCCAAAGTATGTTTTAAGCCCTAGATTCATTCCTGAAAGTTTCATTTGCCTAACTCAAACACTTTTTAAGATACTAAAAAGTCCCTAAACTAAAAATTTACCAAACTGTGTATGTAAGTCACTTTATTCTTACCGATATCATTCCCTGCAATTTTTTTATGTCGTCAGATTGAATCTTGATTTGGTTTGACATATCGCGAAAACTTTGTGAAAAAGAGCTCATGTAAGTACAAAGATCGGGAATTGTCGAACATTTTCCTTGTAGATGTGAAAGTGCTGCTCCGCCACTTCGAGGAAGCCGAGGGCTGTCTCCAATAGCTATAAAAAAAATCTTTATTATGTTTTCACCTCTACAGTTTTCTTGTTGTTTTTTGGTTGTTCAGTCGAGGCTTTGATTGAAAAAACATTCTACAGTTGTCTATCAGTAGTTCAAAACCGCTTCAAACATCAGTTAAAATAGTCAGCATTGGCCTTGAGACACCTCTTTGAGAAGAAAAAGTAGATCAACCATGATTTTACCACAAGAGAAACAAATGGTCAACAATTTTATAATAAACAATGGCACTGGTAACAATGGTGCTTACTGATTTATTGGGTGTCAGTTGTTCATAGAAGACCAAGAATAAACGAACAGTGTCAAATTTTTTGACACCCGAAGAAAAACAGCACTTATTTTCACAAAGAAACTAGTCAAACCTTTGCTCACATCCTCCGTTAATAATTTTTGCAGTCTTTCTATCCGTGGTTATGTTTTCATGGGCGCCCTTGCATAGTTATGCCCAAGACTGTTCGATTGAGCGTTAGTTCATTATTATACTATTTAACTGGGGAGGGGGGGTGAATAAATTTGCGCCTTTATGAGATTGAGCAGTATTTGTGATTATATAACGATCAAAATTTTTGAAGCAGCTAAAGAAGAGTAAAATAAACTGACAAGAATGTATTTTTTTTGTTTCAAGTGAGGGTTAAAAGGATGGTATCTGTCGCCATATGCGTGAAATATGGAAAATCATGTGTTTGAGGGTCATAATTTCTTCCGTCAGGATTTTCGAGAAAGTTGACACTTGACATGTTCTCCAAGGCAGTGGTATGAAAAGCAGCTAACTGTTAGGTTATTTTTCGCTTTTCGGATATGTTGGATAAAAATGTTTCAAGGCGGTGCTTCAACAACCGACTCCTCAAGGATATGAAAACTCGTTTTCCTTGGCTCTGAAACGTTGTGCTTAAGGATGAATATCTTAAGCCTTAATGTTCAACTTTTATGAATTTGAATGGTTCTTGTGTGAAATTTTTTTTTTTGTAAGAGAAGTCCTTTGATAATTCTTTAAATAAGACTCTCTCCTGTTTACCTCACTGCCTCTTTGCAGGTTTGCTGTGAATTACGACTGTCTTTTGTTTCGACAAACAATAAAAGATTAAGCATTTGAAGGTTTGCCAAGTTATTGCAATTGCAACAACCACAGAGTGTTCCGCAGTTGTAGTAGTGCATTTTTGTTTCATCTTGCTGTAATACTTTCTTATTCCGTGTTTCTTTTGCAACATAAACCATTGTTCCGTTTTATTTATCATTTGAGACTATTTTGTTCGTTCGACTAACATTTCTTGGCGTTTTAGACTATATCAGGAGTCGCAAAACCCTTTTTACTAATTCTCGAGTACATTTGAAATTGATGTTTATCATTGAGGAAAATCCTGATTCATTTCTCTAAAACTAGAAAATAATATTAGCTCATTCGAGACTATTTCATTCATTCGGCCACCATTTCTTGTCTTTTTAGACTCTACCAGGAGTTAAATAACCCTTTCTACGAATAAATAAAACAAAAAACTAGTTTTTTTTTTTAACTGCAAGTAAGGAGCGACAACAGAATTATTCATTTCTCCGGAGCTGGAAAATAATATTAGCCCATTTGTGACTATTTCGTTCATTTGACCACCATTTCTTGTCTTTTTAGACTCTACCAGGAGTCTAGAGAAATGTAAAACTCTAGACTCCTCTAGAGGAGTCTAGAGTTCACAGCTATAGAGAAATGAATCATGATTTTTCTTAATGACTAACATTCATTTTAAACGCATTCGAGAATTAGTAGAAAGGATTATTTGGCTCCTGGTAAAGTCTAAAAAGACAAGAAACGTTGGTCGGATGAACGAAATAGTCACAAATGTGCTAATATTATTTTCCAGCTCTAGAGAAATGAATCATGGTTTTTCTTAATGTCTAAAATTCATTTCAAACGCATGGTCGAGAGAAATGAATCATGATTTTCATCATTTTCATGATGGAAATTATGATTCATTTCTTTAAAACTAGAAAATAATATTAGCCCACTTGTGACTATTTCGTTCATTCGACCACCGTTTCTCGTCTTCTTAGACTCTACCAGGAGTCGAATAACCCTTCTACTAATTCTCGAATGCGTTTGAAATTTATGTTAATCATTAAGGAAAATCATGATTCATTTCTCTAGTGCTGGAAAATAATACTAGCTCATTAGTGACTATTTCGACTAACATCGTTCGTTCGATTAACATCCCTTGGCGTTTTAGACTCTACCAAGAGGCGCAAAACCTTTTTTTCTAATTCTCGAATGCATTTGAAGTTAAAAATAATTATTTAGGAAAATCATGATTTATTTCTCTAGAGCTGGAAAATAATATTTGCCCATTTGTGACTATTTTGTTCATTCAACCACAATTTCTTGTCTTTTTAGACTCTACCAGGAGTCGAATAACCCTTCTACTAATTCTCGAATGCATTTGAAATTAATGTTAATCATTAAGGAAAATCATGTTCCATTTCTCTAGAGCTGGAAAATAATATTAGCGCTTTTAACAAACAAATACAACGTAGAGACAATAGGGAAAATTTCAAGACAGTGGAAATTATTTCTGTAGATATTTCGGCCCTATGTCCAAGGGCCGTCTTCAGCACAATAAAATTTATGGAAAGGCAGTGTGGTCTTCGTCGCTATTTTCGATTAGCGCTTTTGTGACTATTTCGTTCATTTGACCACCATTTCTTGTCTTTTTAGACTCTACCAGGAATCGAATGACCCTTTCTACTAATTCTCGAATGCGTTTGAAATGAATTTTAATCATTAAGGAAAATCATGATTCATTTCTCCGGAGCTGGAAAATAATATTAGCCCATTTGTGACTATTTCGTTCATTTGACCACCATTTCTTGTCTTCTTAGACTCTACAAGGAGTCAAATAACCCTTTCTACTAATTCTCGAATACGTTTGAAATTAACGTTAATCTTTAAGGGAGATCGAGCACAAAATAATTCATAAATACACATTGATGTCTCCATATGTTCAAATGAGAAATCAAACCGATCACTTCCTGATATCAAAACGCTTGGAGAACCAGCCTGCCTGATGTGCGTGGCTTTCGAGGAGCACACCTGAACTCAGATCACATTTTTGTGGTAGCTGCAATGGGAGTTAAGTTAAAAGCTCAGAAACAGAAAACAAATAAGGTTTCCAAATAATTTGACAGCGAAAAGTAGAAGGATCAGGATACACGTAGAGGTTTCTGTATGTCTCTGCAAAACAGATTCGAAGCCCTAAACACACTTGGCGATGTCACAGAAGTGGGATATATCGGGGCCTCAATCAAGAAAACGTACTACCAGGTAGCCGAGACAACCATCCGATTCCAGAAAAGAAAGAAAGAAGAGTGGATTTCTGATAACACCTGGGAATACATAAGGAAACGAAAGGATCCCAAAAGAGCTATCCAGAGCTCATAGAGCCCTGATAAAAAAGAACGCTTACAGCTCCACTATAATGAGGAAGATAAAACTCTCAAGACAAGGGCAGGAAGAGACAAGAAGAAATGATTGACGAGAAAGCAATATCATTCGAAAAATGAGATAATTTTAATGAGATAAATAAGTTTATCGGTAATAAAGCAAACTGGTCGTCTCTGATAAAAGACGAGAATGGAGAGCTAATCTCTGTCTCCCAGAAAGTTGATGAAAGATGGACGTCATATTTCTAGAAAATTCAGAATAGACCCCGACCTGACGACAGAGACATAGTACCTGAAAAATCATTTTTATAAATTGACGGACGTGCTAACCCTCCCAGAACCGAAGAAGTAATAAGAGCTACCAGAAAGCTGAAAAATTGGCGTGCACCGGGAGTCGATGAAGTCACAGCAGAAATGCTAAAGGTATCCCTTTGAGTCTGTATTGCTATATGGACCACTCTTCTAGTGAGCATCTGCGATTGCAAGAAGATCTCAGTCGACTAGACTAAAGGAATTTTAGTTAGACTCTTCAAGAAGGGAGATGTTCTAATGTGTGGCAATTGGAGATGTGTCAATATAGTCTCGGTTCCTAGTAAACTATTAGCCAAAGTCATTCTGTATCACCTAAGAGCAGCCCTTGACTCATACTTCAGAGAAGAGGAACACGGATTCTGGCCTGGTAGATCCTGTTCCGATCTAATTTTCATCCTCAGACTAATGGTGGAGGAGTCTAGAGAATAGAACACAAATATCTACCTGCTGTTCATTGATTCTGAAAAAGAGTTTAATTTTATTGACCGAGACATTTTATGGAAGATGGAAAAGTATTATTTAGTACCTGAGAAACTAGTCGAAATGCTAATAGCCCTTTGTGAACGTAGCGAATGCCGTGTTCAAACCAAAAATGGGGAGACGCGGTTCAGGAGAATGTCTGGTATTTTTTTTTTTAACTAGTG
Organism: Artemia franciscana; assembly: GCF_032884065.1. Lineage (NCBI taxonomy): Eukaryota > Metazoa > Arthropoda > Branchiopoda > Anostraca > Artemiidae > Artemia > Artemia franciscana. Next base: position 29,943,801 of record NC_088864.1, on the reverse strand, counting down.
GGTCACAAAAAAAAACTTAGAAATCTCCATTGAGATTTAGAATATCACTAAGAATATCAAAATAGGTCCCAACACATATTAGCGTTAAACAGGGATACGTTCTATCTTCGTTTCTGTTTGTAATCATAATGGACTATGCTCTACAAAAGTCATCAGGTTCTGGAGTTACGATTAGCAGCAGACAGGTTTCAGATCTCGACTTCGCAGTCCTCCTAGAAGAAGCGAAACAACGACTGCAGCTGCTACTTGACATCATAACTGATAAGGCCAAGAAAGTGGGACTGACTTTAAACGTGGATAAGTGAAAAGAGCATGACCACATCTAACCCATTGCTGATACTGATATGCAAGGATAAAGATATACAACAAGTCCAGGAATTCAAGTATCTCGGGAGTCAGATTGAACCCCATGGTGTAATCACAAAAGAAATAAAAAGAAAGGATAGGACAAGCAACTTCAGCTTTCAACAAATTAAAACTAGTATGGCGTAGCAGCAAATACTCACTATGCTTAAATCTACGTCTTCTAAACAGCAATCTATTGTCCATTCTAATTTACGCTAGGGAGTGCTGGAAACTAAAGCTAGAGAAGCGTTTTCAAGCGTTTGAGAATATGTGCCTTATAAGACTCCTGAACATACCGTGCCAAGAAAAGCTCATGAATATCGAAGCTCGTTAGCAAACTGGTCAGCTTCATATTACTGATCTCCTGAAGCGAAGAAGAAGCACCTACCTTTGTCACGTTATTCGAATGCCTGGGGACCGACTTCCAAGAACCGTGTACGAGTGGTGCCCCGAGGCATAGAAGAGGTCGACCGTAACATACATTGAGACAACAGCACGACTGAGACCTGAGGACAGCAGAGCTGTCACTTCGACTACAATTTGAGGTCGTCACTGCGCTGCTCCACTGCGAGACTTCTTGTGGGGCTTTTTACCTGCCATATGTGCCACACCTGGCCCTGGAGGAAGTTAAGTCTAAGTAAGGCTTAGAAGAACTTTGATTCATTCCTCTGAAGCTGGAAAATAATAACCCTTTCTACTAATTTTCCAAGTGTTTTTAATTAACGTTAATCTTTAAAAAAAATCATGATTCATTTTTCTAAAGCTGGAAAAATAATATTAGCTACCAGAGTGCATTGTAATTGCATAATGTGATTGCTGTCTTTAAAAAATGACTAAGTGTCTTTCAATAATATTGAACTTAATTCAATAAAATTGAAATCAAGCTAAACGGAATTAAACTAAATTATATTTCTATAGCAGTTGGAATTTACAAGGTTTTTTCTAGCTCTATTTCGCTAAAATTTACCATCCATGTTGAAAACGACGAACAAATCAAGAATTTGTAGAAATCTATTTCGCTTCGGTGGCCAAATTTTGCCCTGGAAGAAAGAGAATCAAACAGTTCGTGGTAACGAACTGTAGTAAGGAGCGACCCGGCTCAATAGTAAACGAAACTCGGAATTTACGGAATTTAATATTAAAAAACGGAACTCTGATACTAATAGATACATCAAAAGAATCAGATTTTTAAGCTGATTTTAAATATATAAGTTCCATCAAATTTAGTCTTACTCATCAGAAGTTACGAGCCTGAGAAAATTTACCTTGTTTTGGAAAATAGTGGGAAACACCCCCTAAAAGTCATACGATCTTAACAAAAATCACATAGTCGCATTCAGCGCATCAGAGAACCCTATTGTAGAAGTTTCAAGCTCTTATCTACAAAAATGTGGAACTTTGTATTTTTTGCCAGAAGACCAATCACGGGTAGGTGTTTATTTGTTTGTTTGTTTGTTGTTGTTTTTTTGTTTTTTTTCTAGGGGTGATTGTATCTACCAAGTGGTCCTAGAATGTCGCAAAAAGGCTCATTCTAACGGAAATTAAAAGTTCTAGTGCCCTTTTAAGTGATCAAAAAAATTGAAGGGCAACTAGGCCCCCTCCCACGCTCATTTTTTCCCGAAGTCAACGGATCAAAATTTTAAGATAGCCATTTTGTTCAGCATAGTCGAAAAACATAATAACTATGTCTTTGGGGCTGACTTAATCCCCCACAGTCCCAGGGGGAGGGGCTGCAAGTTACAAACTTTGACCAGCGTTTACACACAGTAATGGTTATTTGGAAGTGTACAGACCTTTTCAGGGGGATTTTTTGGTTTGGGGGATTGAGGGGAGTGGGCTACGTGGGAGGATGTTCCCTTAGAGGAATTTGTCATGGGAGAAGAGAAATTCCATGAACAGGGCGCAGGATTTTCTAGCATTATTTAAAAAAACAATGATAAAATAAATATGAAAATGTTTTTTCCACTGAAAGTAAGGACCAGCATTAAAACTTAAAATGAACAGAGATTATTACGCATATGGGGGGGTTCACCTCTTCCTAAATACCTCGCTCTTTACGCTAAAGTATTTTTAGTAATTTCAACTATTTATTCTATAGTCTTTGTGGTTCAGGGGTCAATCTTAAAGAATTGGGACAAAATTAAAGCTTTAGTGTAAACAGCGAGGTATTAACGAGGGGCAAACCCGCTCATATACATAATAAAAATATACGAGCATAGAAGTTCGTTACGTAAGTTAATTTGTAAGTTACGTATTTTTTTACTAATAAAAACGTTCGTTAAAAATTAAAAATTTTAATTGCCTTTTTAAGTAACCAAAAAATTGGAGGGCAACTACGCCTCCTCTCCCACCCTTTTTCTCAAAATTGTCTGGTCAAAACTAAGAGAAAGTCATTTAGCAAAAAAAAAAAATAATACGCAGATTTTGTTTAAATTATTTATTTGCGGAGAGTCAAAATCAAACATATATTAATTCAAAAACGTTCAGAAATTAAATAGAAAAACAAGTTTTTTTTTAACTGAAAGTAAGGAGCGACATTAATACTTAAAACGAACAGAAATTACTCCGTGTATGAAAGGGGCTATTCCTTCCTCAACGTCCCGCTCTTTACGCTAAAGCTATTTACTGATTTATAAAGTAGAATTGAGAGAAAGAGTCAAACTTTAGCGTAAAGAGCGGGGCGTTGAGGAGGGAACAGCCCCTTTCATACAAGGAGTAATTTCTGTTCGTTTTAAGTATTAATGTCACTCCTTACTTTCAGTTAAAAAAACTTGTTTTTTTTTATTTAATGTCTTCATATGAGCATATGTAAAATTCGCCTCTGCGCAAAATTAGTTTTCCTCACCATCTGTTTTGCAGAAGGCAATTTTGATACTGTTTCTAGATCAATTTCTAAAAAAAAATGGCTATATTTTTGATAGATAATTGTACACGAACAGTTCAGAGAATTTCGCTTTCAATCACATATTCAGCTACAACTGGGCAGCGACGTCGCCCAGTTAGGCAGCGACAGTATTCCAGAAGGAATACTGTCTTCTATTGGAATGTCTTTGTTTACGGTTTCAAGAACTTTTGTGTGGTCTTTAGGTTTCATATTTATTCTTGAAATATTCGTGCACATGTGTGTGTGAAATATTCACACACACACACAGACAAACACACAGACACACACACAGACACGCACAGTGACACACACACACACACACAGACACACACACAGACACACAGACACACACACACACACACACACACAGACACAGACACACTCACATACACATACACACACACACACACACACATATATATATATATATATATATATATATATATATATATATATATATATATATATATATATATATATATATATATATATATATATATATATATATATTTGTTTTAAGGAGTTGTTTCTTATTACTTTTTTGTATAGCCAACTTTTCTAACCTCTCCTCCACTCCCTAAATGAATATTCTTATATATGAACCTACTGCCAGGATAAAGATCCTCCAAAGCCATTGGTGGCGTATAGGGCGTCGAATCGACGTTTCAGTTGCTGGGTGTTTTTACAGGAACAAGTATCAAGCTTGTCACCCGTGTTGTCAGTGTTGCCAAAAATTTTAAAACAAACTACCAGTTTTACGACTAAAATTGTACCATAAGAGAATGATTTGTACCATATGAACAGCCGATCGAAAATTTGGCATAGCAGGAAGAAAATACTTGATAAACTAGAATTCGAACAAGGAGTTAGAAACAAGAAAATAAAACCAATATATACCAAAAAATTTAAATTATACAAAAAAATTACAAATATGCCACATTGCACCAGGATCTCAAAATAGGGCCAAAAGCGGTACAATCATACCTGTTACAAGTTTATGTCTGTGCCTCTACGCCCAAAAAAGCACCCATATCGCTTCTGCCAAGAAAATTCTTGTCATAAAAAAAAACTCAGAAAAGCAACAAAAGACTAGTCTTTGAGAGCAGACAAAATCAACCAATGAATTAAAAAGAAAGACAACGGGAGTCGTGCCAGGAGTAACAATGAATTCAAGTTCAACGACATTAAATACAGTATTAAGATTTGTAACCAGCTTTGCCAGAACTTTGAAATAAATTGTAGGAATTGTTCGACTAAAATTGTACCACAAGAGATTAAATACGGTAAAAAAAAACACTTAACCATTAAATAGTTCAAAACATTAAGTGCCGTATTAACATTTTTAATTGAAACAATTTTATTACTTCCTCGATTTTAGTCAAAGCAAAATATGTCTTAGTTAGCTTTGGAGTAAAATAAAGACAGGATTTGAGAGGAATTTTGGGCTTATATGTTTCAATATTAGCCTTAGTAAAATTTAAATTTCCAACTTTGGTAGGAATCAAGGGCCAGTTATTAAATACGAACTTACTTTTTAGGGACGAGCACACAGCAATCTTAATCATGTTTATTTATTATTGTTCTATTATTAGGAGTATTCTCAAAATATATCTTGAGTCATTATGAGTTGAAAGATGCAAAAAATCTTAATACAAGTGAATTTGGATACGGAGAGGGGGATGTTACAAGGAAGTTGTCTAATTTTGGGCCCTCAGATATACAAGTCGAAATTTCTTGCATCAATCTGATTTCCAATAGCGTGTAACATACTAACCCCATGTAGAATCCTTAAAGGACATTTCAGCGCCCCAATAGCGGCGTAAAAAAAAGCGGAATACGAACAAAACGAAGACTTTTGAGACTCTGCGTAAAAATAATTTTGCTTAATACTCAAAATGGTGGAGTGCATTTCTCCTACCTGAGGTTTTCGTCTACTGATATTCCAGCTGTACAATTCACAATTCGAGTCGAAACCATTTTTGAAGGGTTTTTCTTTTCACACTATATTTCGAATTTCCCTTAAATTTGTTTTCGCAATAAACTTCTACCATTAAGATTAATCGAAATAATAGTTGCCGTTCCTGAACCACTTTAAAATATCTATTCTTCTTCACTTGTTAGTTTTTATCTCAAAATGTGTTTTTTTTTTCCGGTTGTTATGTTCTAGAGTTCGTTTTAAATTAGGTTGTGGCGGATGCCGTAACCAAAATATCTGTTTGAGTACTGATTTTGGATGTCGGCACTGTAATAAAAGCCATAGATTCATTATCAGCAAGCTCGGAAATCTTTAAATTCAGCTTTGAAGAAAATCAAATACTATTTGTGAAATATAGAAACTACCTAGTGTTTTCTGATTTTGAACAGTAATACTACCACCTTAATAATTTTAAATGTATAACATTTGATCACTTAGAGTCATTTGTGAAACCAACGTTTTCTAAACTATGAGGCACGCCTCTCTGGGGAGGCACGAATGCTGGTTTTGTAATATTGTAATTAATGTGTAACATAATGTGTTGAAGAATAGAATATAATTGAAAATACTTTTTTTCCAAACTAATTCCTCGCAAAGTCATATCCAATGAAATTTCAAAATAATTGACAATTTTTTAATGAAAAAGGCATATTGTGGAATAACACATACAATGCAAAGTCAATGCCGGGACGCGAACCACATCTTCTAACACTAATGGAAATGAACACACCCAATATTTCCTGGACTCACTGCATGCTCTACAAAGCAGCTCTTATATAAGGTTATAAAAAAAAACAAGTTGTTTCAGCTGAAAGTAAGGAGCAACATTAAATTTCGCAGTTGCAGCTCTTTTATTAGAAATAAATAATTGTTTAGATGATAATTTCCATGTGGCTACTGTTTTCTATGATGCAAATTAAAAAAAAAAAACATTTGACACTTCAAATCATTCTTGACATAAATTTTTCTTGACAAAATGATATATTCTGGCATAAGAGGGAAAGGATTAAAAATTATTAAATCATACCTGCGCGGACGCAAAATCACCGTAGATATCGGTTGAAAAATGATTAATTTAAAAAGTCTTATTGATCATTTTAAATGAAATATTATTTAAGGACTCTACAAGGGTTGGCATGTTACACCTTATTGAAAATCAGATTGATGCAAAAAATTTCAACTTATGTATCTGAGGTCCCTAAATTAGACAAATTCCTTGTAACATCCCCCCCTCCGTATCCAACTTCTCTTGCATTAAAATCTTGTGCATCTTTCAACTCATGTTGACTCAGGGAATATTTTGTGAATACTCCTAATGATGGAACAATAATAAACAAACATGATTAAGATTGATGTGCGACGGGTCTTAAAAAGCAAGTTCGTATTTCACAAACGGCTTTTGATTCCTACCAAAGTTGAGATTTAACTTGTACTGAGGCTAATATTGAAATATATAAGCCCAAAATTCATCTAAAATCCCCAGTCTTTCTTTTACTTCGAAGCTAACTGGAATACATTTTGCTTCGACTAATCGAGGAAGTAATAAAATTGTTTCAGTTAACGATATTAATACCGCACTTAATGTTTTAAACTGTTTAATGGTTAATTTTTTTTTTACCGTATTTAATCTCTTGTGGTAGAATTTTAGTCAAACAATTCCTATAGTTTATTTCAAAGCGTTGGCAACGCTCGTAATAAATCTTGATACCGTATTGTGTCGTTGATCTTGGGTTCATTGTTACTCCTGGCACGACTCCCATTCTCTTTCCTTTCAATTTATTGGTGGATTTTGTCTGCTCTCACATAATGTAGTCTTTTGTTCCTTTTTTGAGGTTTTTTTTATGACAAGAATTTTCTCGCCCTAAGCGATATGGATGCTTTTTTGGGCGTAGAGGCAAAGAAATAAATGTGTAACAGGTACAATTGTACCGCTTTTGGCCCTATTTCGAGATCCTGGTACAATGCGATATATTTGTAATTTTTTGGTATAATTCAAATTTTTTGGTAGCCAACATATTGGTTTTATTTCCTCGTTTCTGATCTGGTGTTCAAATTCTAGGTTATCAAGTATTTTTCTTCCTGCTATGCCAAATTTTTAATCTGCTGTTCGTACGGTACAAATCAATCTCTTATGGTACAATTTTAGTCGTAAAAACCTGTACGGTTTATTTCAAGTTTTTGGCAACACTGGCAGCGGGTCCATATATAAGAATTCATTAAGGGAGTGGAGGGGGGGTTGAGAAATAAATGTGTAACAGGTATTGTTGTACCGCTTTTGGCCCTATTTCGACATCCTGGTACAGTGCGGTATATTTGTAATTTTTTGGTATAATTCAAATTTTTTGGTAGCCAAAATATTGGTTTCGTACGGTACAAATCAATCTCTTATGGTACAATTTTAGTCGTAAAAACCTGTACGGTTTATCTCAAGTTTTTGGCAACAGTGGCAGCAGGTCCATATATAATAATTCAGTAAGGGAGTGGAGGGGGGTAGAGAAATAAATGTGTAACAGGTACAATAGTACCGCTTTTGGCCCTATTTCGAGATCCTGGTACAATGCGGTATATTTTTGTAATTTTTTGGTATAATTCAAATTTTTTGGTAGCCAACATATTGGTTTTATTTCCTCGTTTCTGATCTGGTGTTCAAATTCTAGCTTATCAAGTATTTTTCTTGCTGCTATGTCAAATTTTTAATCTGCTGTTCGTACGGTACAAATCAATCTCTTATGGTAAAATTTTAGTTGTAAAAACCTGTACGGTTCATTTCAAGTTTTTGGCAACACTGGCAGCGGGTCCATATATAAGAATTCATTAAGGGAGTGGAGGGAGGGTAGACAAATAAATGTGTAACAGGTACAGTTGTACCGCTTTTGGTCCTATTTCGAGATCCTGGTACAATGCGGTATATTTGTAATTTTTCGGTATAATTCAAATTGTTTGGTAGCCAAAATATTGGTCTTAAGAAGTATTTTTCTTCCTGTTATGCCTAAGTTTTATTCTGCTGTTCGTACGGTACAAATGAATCTCTTATGGTACAATTTTAGTCGTAAAAATCTGTACGGTTTATCTTAAGTTTTTGGCAACACTGGTAGCGGGTCCATATATAATAATTCATTAAGGGAGTGAAGGGGGGTAGAGAAATAAATGTGTAACAGGTACAATAGTACCGCTTTTGGCCCTATTTTGAGATCCTGGTACAATGCGGTATATTTGTAATTTTCTGGTATAATTCAAATATTTTGGTAGCCAACATATTGGTTTTATTTCCTCGTTTCTGATCTGGTGTTCAAATTCTAGTTTATCAAGTATTTTTCTTCCTGCTATTATTTCTTATGGTACAATTTTAGTCATAAAAACCTGTACGGTTTATTTCAAGTTTTTGGCAACACTGGCAGCGGGTCCATATATAAGAATTCATTAAGGGAGTGGAGGGGGGCAGAGAAGTTTGCTATATAAAAAATATAAGAAATACCTCCCCCCTTGTGTACATGCCTGATTGGTATATGAACTTACTCAGTTTTATTGGGGCTTCTATGCTGAATGTAACGTCAAAAACCGAGAAAAAAAAATGTTTTTGCCGCGCTTAGTCGAATAGGCTTTTCTCTTTTTTTTCTGTATTCTTTTTTTTTACGGTTATAATGTAATGAATCAAATTCCACGTTTCGCGTAGAAAAGCATAATTCCACTTGAAAATTTATCAAATTATATATATAACGTACTATAAATCGCTCTGGTAAATGTTTTCACTATCATGGTCATCACCAAAAGCTATAGTTTTTTGAATTGTTTTAATTTTTTGGGAGCAATCTATTGCCTAGGAAGGCAGTCGAGGAGCATCGTATAAATAAGTACTTAGATTGATTATCAATGTCGTGTCGAGAAATCATTCCACTCTATTCAGTAATAGAATAATAAGTGATCTGAAGCCGAACTGATCAGCCATGACAGAAAGCGAAGGCAAATATTTTTCTTTCATTTTATGACTATTTTTTTTATCTGAAATAGCGAATTGCATATTTTGTAACTATTTTTTTAATACTTCTAGCTTTTCTTAAAAAAAAAAATGTCCGGCTTTTCTGTTCTCTTCTTATTTTATCCTTTTTGTTCACTTTGTGGTTTTACGCTGTGCCTGTTTCCGTCCTTCTTCTCGTAAATGCTGGAAACGCCTTGTTTGATATAGACGAAGTATGTATGATTAATTATTCCATGAGAACGGGTGTACTCCGTAGAAATGGTCCTAACCCGAAGACTGGGTTTATAGATACAAGTCTTTCATCGGAGACCGTTTCAACGTACAGTACGGTACATCGCCATTGAACTTCAAGGGATAGCCTTAACTATAGAATAAAATCTTACAATTTAAAAAATATATATTAGGATCTTTGATTACACTTAGTCATATCCCTTTAGATAAAAATAATTAAAGTAAAATATAGACGACTAAAGCTACAAAATATTCTAGAAGGTAAAAATAACCTTTGTTTGGTGTAACTGCAGTTTTAATAAAAGCGGAAGATGAAAAAAGCAAAAAAAAAAAATAACAAGAAAAAACTTGCTGAATCAAAGTTTAAAGATAAATCTCTATGGACTTGAAGTAAAATTTGTGACTTTTTTACTACATCAATTTCAAAGACTTTAATTGTTTTAAAAAGCAGAATTGTGGCAAAGAGTCAAACTTTAGCGTAAAGAGCGAGGGATTGCGGAGGGGACAACCCATTTCATATACGGAGTAATTTCTGTTCGTTTTAAGTTTTAATGTCGCTCCTTACTTTCAGTTAAAAAAACTAGTTTTTTTTATTTAATTTCTGAACGTTTTTGAATTAATGCATGTTTGATTTTGGCTCTCCACACATAAATTATTAAAATGAAATTTGCATAGTAATTCCTTTTTTGGCTAAATGACTTTCTCTTAGTTTTGATCAGACGATTTTGAGAAATAACTGGTGGGGAAAGCCTAGTTGCCCAGCAATTTTTCGGTAACATAAAAAGGCAACTATAAATTTTAATTTTTAACGAATGTTTTTATTAGTAAAAAATATACGTAACTTAAGAATTAGCTTACGTAACAAACTTTTATATTCTTAAAATTTTATTATGTATATGAGGGGATTTGTCCCCTCTTTAATACCTCGCTCTTCACACTATGAAAGGGGCTTTTCCTCCTCAACGCCCCGCTCTTTACGCTAAAGTTTGACTCTTTCTCTTAACTCTACTGTTTAAAACAGTAAGAAACTTTAGCGTAAAGAGCGGGACGTTGAGGAGGAAAAGCCCCTTTCAAATACGGAGTAATTTCTGTTCGTTTTAAGTTTTAATGTTGCTCCTTTCTTTCATTTAACAAAACTTTTTTTTATTTAATTTCTGGACATTTTGAATTAATGTATTTTTTGATCTTGGCTCTCCGCACATAAATAATTAGAACAAAATTTGCATATTAATTAATTGTAAGATTTCGAGAAAAAAGGAGCGAGGGAGGAGGCCTAGTTGCCCTCCAATTTTCTGATTACTTAAAAAGGCAACTAGAACTTTTAGTTTTTTACGAATGTTTTCATTGGTAAAAAATATGCGTAGCTTACGAATTAACTTACGTAACGAACTTCTATATTCGTATGTTTTATTGCGTATATGAGGGGGTTCACCCCTCGTCAATACCTCGCTCTTTACAATAAAGCTTAAATGTTGCCCCAATTCCTTAAGAATGACCTCTGAATCACAAAGGCCGTAGAATAAATAGTTGAAATTACTAAAAATACTTTAGCGTAAAGAGTGAGGTATTGCGAGGAGGTAAACCCCTCATATGCGTAATAATTTTTGTCCGTTTTAAATTCTAATGCTGCTCCTTACTTTCAGTAGAAAAAACTTTTCATATTTATTTTTTCATTGTTTTTTTCAAACAATGCTAGAAAACACTGCGCCCCTTCATTGAAATTCTCTTCCCCCCTGAGAAGTTCCTCCATGGAAATATCCTCCCACGTAACCCTCCCCCCTAAACCAAAAAATCCCCATGAAAACGTCTGCACACTTCCCAGTAACCATTACTAAATGTAAACACAGATCAAAGTTTGTAACTTGCAGCCCCTCCCACGGGGACTCCGAGGGAGTAAGTCGTCCCCAAAGACACGGTTATTAGGTTTTTCGACTATGGTGAATAAAATGGCTATCTCAGAATTTTGATCCGGTGACTTTTGGGAAAAAATGAACGTGGGAGGGGGCCTAGGTGCCCTCCAATTTTTTGGTCACTTACATAGTGCACTAGAACTTTTAATTTTCGTTAGAATGAGCACTCTTGCAACATTTTAGGCCCACCCAGTAGATACGATCACCCCTGGAAAAAAACAAATAAACACGCATCCGTGATCTGTCTTCTGGCAAAAATGCGAAATTTCACATTTTTGTAGATAGGAGCTTGAAACTTCTACAATAAGGTTCTCTGTTACGCTGAATCTGATGGTGTGATTATCGTTAAGATTGTATGCCTTTCAGGGGTGTTTCCTCCTATTTTCTAAAATGGGGCAAATTTTCTCAGGCTCGTAACTTTTGATGGGTAAGACTAATCTCTATGAATCTTGATGAAACCAGCATTAAAATGCGATTCTTTTGATGTAACTATTGGTATCAAAATTCCATTTTTACAGTTTCAGTTACTTTTGAGCCGGGTCGCTCCTTTCTACAGTTCGATAACACGAACTGTTTGACAAAGGTCGATTAAGTTTTTGAACGGTGGAACAACATTCTGTGCAGTTTTTCTATGCCGCTAAGAATTAACAGTAAAAATTTCTAATTACCCTACCTTAAATAAATTTAAAAAAAGATAATAGATTGAACGGTAGTGTTAGATTTGGGAATTTTAAAATATTATAATGAATTTTTCCTACGTAATCGGAATATCATCGCGAAAGAGCCTTTAGAAAGTCATTTTTAGAAAGTTAGTTTACAAAAGCTTACCATTAACTAAGGCTAGTCCAAAAAGCACCACACAATATTGCCGCATATTGAATTATAACTGAGCGGTCATAAAATGAATGCGTGTGAATTGTTGTGCGCTGCATAATTAAGATAAAATCAAGCCTTTTCGCTGCCAAGTTTGGGGTATTATGACTGGATGAAATTGCCACCATATGGGCTTCTATTGTTTGTTTATTCAGATATCTTAGAATTAATTTATGGGCGGGATTTCCTGTTGTTTAGTTTTAATTCCGGTCTTTTCTGTCATCTGAATCTCAAGCTTATACTTGGAGCGCAAAATCCGTAAATAAATTTGTTTGAATAGTTTCTTTCTAATTATAAACAAGATAATAGGTCATAAAATCGCTGTCATAGCAAACAGAGATGGATCTAGAGCAAAATCTTGGGTGGCCCAATGTGACGGGGTGCCAATAATTGACCAAATTGACAAATTTATTTAAAAAAAAAGATTGAAAAACATAGATATACAAGGAATGAGGGTACTAGAAAAATCTCGGGGGGGGGGTCCCTCATCGTCCCCCTGGGTCTGCCACTAATGACTAAAGGGTAATTATGCATTATGCCACCAACACTCAAGAAGTGAAGTTAAATCTAATGATAAATGTCAAAAACTAATGAGAATATAATACTTTGTAAACAAATATATACCCCGAAGTATATAACTTCAATATATTCTGTCACCGCCACTTGTTTTCCACTGAGCATAAGCTAATTATTTCTTAATACAGACAGATAAAACTGGTTTCTTCTTGAGTTTTACACAGCGTAAACTTGAATATTGGTGGTATAATACATAAGTACCGCTAAAGGTAGTATTAATTATTTATTACTTCTAAGATAATTGTAAAACACCGGTTGATAAGCTCCGTTTGATAGTTCCTCCGATCACTTAAGACTATTAAAAAGAGAACTGGTTCTTTCAATTTCCAATCAAATAAGCTATTTTTGAAGTTCTTTGACAACAAATGGCCATCTTAAAACTTTTATCAGATACATTTCGGGAAAATACAAGGTGTGGGGGAATATCCATCCTTTGATCACTTTGAATATTAAAAAGGGCACTTGAACTTCTGATTACCAGTCAAATCAGGCCCTCCGAAGTTTTTACAATCACCCTTTCTATATATGCTTTATATTCCCACAGGGAATAATTTACAATCTTTACCCTGAGGGATATAGAGGGAATGTTATCCTCAAAGACATAATTTTTAACCCTTCCAACTGCGTTGAACTAAATGACTATCTCAAAATTTTCCCTGAGGGCTGTGGGGGGGGGGTTTCATCCTCAAAGACATAATTTCCGGACCTTTTAACTACGCTGAATAAAATGCCTATCTTGAAATTTGGATTGGATGTGTTTGGGGATGGTGGGTGCAAGAGGGGGGGGTAGCTGCCCTCTAGTCACTTTTGAATTTTAAAGGGGCACTAGCCACTTCATTTTCCAATTTGATTAGCCTTTTTGGAAGTTTCTATGACAAGAAGTGGTAATCTAAAAATTTGTATCAGATGCATTTCCAGAAAATACGAGGTGTGGGAGGGGGTATCTACCCTCCGATTACTCTGAATGTTATGACGGACAGTACAAGTTTTTATTAGCAGTCCACTGAGCCCCTCAGAAGTTTATATGATTGCCCTTTCTACATCAACCTTATACCCCCAGGGCATAACTTACAACTCTTGCCCAGGGGGCTAAGGGGGGCATCATCCCCAAAAACATAATTTCCGGATCTTTCAATTATGTTCAGCAAAATGTCTATCTAAAAATGTTGCTTGAATGTGTTTGGGAAAATGGTGGGCTTGGGAAGGGGGTTAGTTGCCTTCCAATCATTTTTGACTATCAAAAAGGGCACTCGCCCTTTCAATTTCAAAGTGAGTGAACCCTTTTAAGTTTCTACGACAACTCCTTCGAAGTGCCCAAGGCTAAACAAAAAAAAAAATAATCATAATGCATTGTGCTCACATCGCTCTTTTCTTAGGCAGCGGTACTGTGCTGCCTTATGATATTTGATTATTAAAACAAGTCCAATTTTTAACAACAATTTTTACTAACCTTAAAACTTTTGGTTTTCATTTTTAAGGTTTTAGAATTGTTGTAATCCCTTGTTTAGATATATACAAATATTTTTGTAAATCAGTTTTTTGCTTTCTTCGCAATTTAATGTCTTTTCATACTGTCCAAAGATATTTGACTATTAAAGCTAGTCCAATTTCTAACAACGATGTGCACTAAAATTAAAACTTTTGGTTTTTTTTTTAAGGTTTTCGAATTGCTGTAATTCCTTGTCAAAGTAGAAAATCATAATTTGTAATAATTGCAAATTTTCTTTGTTGGGGCCTTGCTACTGACTTTATAAAACTGGTTGCATTCAAACCTGTAAGCTTAATCACATAGCGAGTTAATTTTATCTAACAAAAATAGAATTTTTTTTTGGAAATATTTATTGGAGGTGATATTGCCATAGGCACTTTAAAGGGAACCCTATCCCTGCTTTTATAGGGAACCATATCGCATCATTCCGACAACAACCAGCAGGTGCATGTTACGTAATTGGAGTTGAGTCTGACACAATCTTGCGTAACTCGCCTTCAGTATTGAAAAGTCAGAAGAATAGTCAAGCTTTGCAGCAAAAGTGAATATAATGCATATACAAAGATTACAAGACGGACTTAAATGCATTAGTGAAATACGTTGAAGGCAGCAATATGAAAAATCTAAAAAAAAAGGTGCAAGTTTGTTACTAGCGAGATCTATTATTAGTCTATAATCAATAGCGAGAGTGTCAATAATAAAAATGAGCGGATTTGAGAAATAAAAAATCATACGGAATCTAGTGACTTTGTAAAAAATTTTAATTCTAGATGATGATTTTCTCGAGTTATCGTTTTAACGGAAAATATTTTCTCAAAGAATGCTTAACAATATAATGAGAAATGAGTCTCCATCATTGGAATATTGTGTGAAACTTTTAGGTCGTGGCCCAGATGCATTTACTCAATTAATTGGTATACTAATTAACACATGTCCTTTATGTTTGTATACATTGAGAAGCTGGTCATCTTGTTAGAATCGTACTTTCGTTGAAGATTATAATCAAAAATGTAGATTATGTAATCAATGTAAATTGCATAGAGGATAGGCAGTGCGTATTAAATACTGTAATTCCTGTGTTGAAGAGATTTAAAATCTCTCGTAAGTATGATAAATGGGAAAACACATACCCTGGCATAACCGAAAACAACCCTAAACGTTATTTCAGTTTATTTTAAGACACTGGTATCGTCGTGGTTTTAAATTTGTTTGGTAAGAAGAACCTGATCTACACTTCAATTGCTGCAACAATAAAGGGGTATGGTTTCTTACAAAATCACTTTGAAGATACAGGCTACTATGGTCATAAACCTAAAGACTTTTATTTGGTCGTCACAGCAAGTGATTTTTCATATGAGAATTTGGTATGAAATGACATTAATTCAAATAGACCAGTTGAAAGACGTGAATTTGTAATATGAATCAGATTAGTATTTCTTACTTCACGAAGGGATACAACAAAAATCAAGTTACATTGTAATGTAGAAAATGTGACCCTGATTTTGCATACCAAGATGAATACAAGTTGAATACTGACAAGCTGCCACCACTTATTAATAAACAAATTTACAAATATTTAAAAAATATTTCACTCCTTGGGCACTGAAATTTATATTACACAGGTATGAAAGGACATTTTCAAAATTTATATTATACAGGTATGAAAGGGCATTTTCAACAAGAAATTCTTTCAAGCAAAAACTGTTTTCATAAATGCTAAAAAATTCAATGGAAGTGCATCCGCAACATCAAATAATAAAATGTAATATTGCATGAAAACCACAGCCCTTGGCTGATAAATCTTGTGCTCGCTTCCGATTTTGATTACTAGATTTTCCACTTTGCTCAAGAAAGTTTTTAATGTGCGGAGCGTTGAATACATACGTTAGACCAAGAGAATTGAAAATTCAATATCCTTTGCTGTTTGAAAGATGCATAGCCAATGAAGTTGCAATCAATCTTTGCAGTTCATGGGCTACTATTAAAAACGATAAGACTATTGCTAACTACTCGTTGTTAACCTTTGTAAACCTTAGTGTTAACCTTTAATGATGCTCGAGACAATTGGATGGTATACAATAAGATTTGGATTTGGACATGTAAGGATCCAAATTGAATGCATTGATTATTTGATTTGTGTTCATGGTGCTAAGTCTAATAGAATAATGCCATCAGGGGTAATTTTCCTGTAGATTTAAAATCGATTTCGCTAGATGAATGCAATATTCTTCTCCAATGGTTCGGCAAAGGTACTCTCTAAACACACTTTCCCCATTGGAACAATAGTCATATTTTGAGGACCGGATAAATCCAGTAAAATGATACCATGAGTTTTTTTCAAACATTTCTTCGTTTATATCATTTTCAAATAATTATGAGTCTTGATCTAGGGATCGCATTATTAATTCATTTAAGGTCCCTTAGGATTTATCAAAGGATATATTGAAGAGTAGAAATCTATTTGCTTTACATACAGTAGACGTAAGTCCAAACATTTCAAATTCATTTGGAAAATTTGTCATTGATGCAACAGCACTGCACTTTAAAAAAAGCCAAAGTAAGTTTTGAACGAATTTCTCCGTCGATAAATGATAAAATCAGTATAGGCGCGTGTACCCATAGCAATATATCGTTGATTCGTGATTGTATGAGGAAAAAAACACTTGATATTGTTTCTACTAGTTCTTAATTTTTCAATTGCCAAAGCAATAGAACTCATAACTTGTTGTTTTCGTGCATGAAGC
The DNA here is from genome assembly GCF_032884065.1 of Artemia franciscana. Lineage (NCBI taxonomy): Eukaryota > Metazoa > Arthropoda > Branchiopoda > Anostraca > Artemiidae > Artemia > Artemia franciscana. Next base: position 29,926,798 of record NC_088864.1, on the reverse strand, counting down.
ATTTCCGATGTGGGAGAGACCTTTTCATCGGGTGCGGTTTCAATTACCTTTTGCAAAATAAAATTGGACAGAGCAACTTGTAACTTTATATCTATATTTACATTGGGAGGGAGGGGGCAACCATTGCAGTATATTTGGTATTTCATGATTTATTTTCCCAACCAATTGTAAATCTATAGTTGCCGAATCTCTAAGTATATTGCTGCTGTGAGTCTCCGTTTTATATTCATATCTAATAGCCATACCTCTTAAAAGCTTATAGAACATTAAAGTCATCAACATGAATTGTATATAACTTGTATAATTTGAAAGATTTTAGATTTTACTCAGCGATGTCCCATTTATGTATACACCTATTTCCCTAAACAAATTGTGTAGTACACAATTTTCACTGGATAACCCCTCGGCTACATTTAGTTTTTCATTGTTAGATTTTTTGAGAATCACATGCAAATCTATAATTATAGCAGTCAGACCTATGGAATAATCTTCACTGGAATAAATTTGAAAACGTATATTTTTAGAGAGTGGTTGCTGCGAATAAAATTGTTCATAGTAACCGTGTTTTACACTCACATCATTATTTTCTACACTGAAAAGATATAGAGATTAGCTGACTGAAGGGTGAGATTCTTTGTGTGGTAAATATGTCATTTCTAGGAGAAGAAATGCTTTTCTGATCTAACAATTTTTACTTTCTTTTTCTGCTTCGACAAAAATAACGTTTTACGCTTCCAGGCTGAGTTGAGAGTGATGAAATATTTCTTGTCCTTTTTAAATCTTTTCCACTTTGACGCTTTCAATTTATTGCCTAGGGATTGTGCGCTGAACCTGAGATTTTGTATAATACTTTCCTTAAAATCATTCCCAGACCCCCAACTATGTAGTGCAGAGGATGCAAAATCTGCGGCAACCAGTGCAATATATTTTTTAGCCAGGGGTAAGGGAGAGCGAAACAACTTAGCAAACCTATTGACGAACGACCCCTGTAATAGTCCATTCCATGGTCCAATTGTCTTGGTCAAAGAGTAGCAGCATAGCAATCAAAATCAGGACAAAGAAAAATATTTTCTATTTGCCATCTCACTGGTTGGGTCGGGAATGACATGTTATCACAGCCAAAACTTTTGTTATTGCTAGAGGATCCCCTATTTCAGCTCTAATGTTAACCGACAGAGCTCTAAATATGAAGCTTCGATTGGAATATATTGAAGGTGCTTTATATTGTAGTGGGGAATGTGCCCATGACTGTTTTTTCGTTCAAGAATACGCAGAAGGGGGGCATTGGTATTAGCGACTGTCAGTGTCTCGGCAGAGGTTGTGTAAAGAAATATACGGTTGTCTGACGAGAAGCCGGGTGCATAGTCAGCTTCGATAACATGATCCTTGCCACTGAAATCTTTTGCTTTAATAATACGATCTTTAAAACCGAGAACCTCTTGTAAATCCTCATTGACTAAAATTCTTTCAGTCTCAAATGGATTGGTAGTATAAATTCTCCTCATAACTTATAACTTAACCGACAGAACTCTAAATATGAAGTTGCGATTGGAATATATTGAAGGTGCTTTAGATTGTAGTGGGGAATGTGTTCGTGACTGGTTTTTCGTTCAAGAATACGTAGAAGGGGGGCATTGGTATTAGCGACTGTCAGTGTCTCGACAAAGGTTATGTAAAGAAATATACGGTTGTCTGATGAGAAGCCGGGTGCATAGTCAGCTTCGATAGCATGATGCTTGCCACTGAAATCTTTTGCTTTAATAATACGATCTTTAAAACCGAGAACCTCTCGTAAATCCTCATTGACTAAATTTCTTTCAATCTCAAATGGATTGGTAGTATAAATTCTCCTCTGTTCTGTTGAATAGTTGAATGTGAAACCACCCTTTTTGAGCAGACATTTTCCTGTCAACAACTCGAAACAGCTCATTTATATTCTTATGTTCCTCGTAGGCTTTAGTAATTAAGAGGTAAACATCAGAGTCAAAACTTGCCACTAAACCCTTGTTAGAGAAGTCAAAGGGTCTTACTTTAATCCTGTATGTACAATGTTTTCTTAGGATATCATTTGGATATTAGGAATACAATCAACAAGAGAAACCTCATACTCTCCTTCAAATTTGATTACTGGGGAGAGTTTTGTCCAAAAATTACTTGTTTTATTCAAATCATCATAGATATTGTCATAGAAGATTGAAATCTATGCATAGAAAATGAAATCATTATAGAAATCATTAGACATTGTGAATGTCTGAAGTGCCAATCCAAGAATCAAAATCAGAGTTGTATCCTACCCAACGAAATCTCCCTTGCGATTTCATACTTATTAATATCTTTTAATTTTGATACATTCCATTATTTTGACTTTTTTAAATTGATAATGATGAAAACAGTCGAGAATCTCGTCATCGTTCATATACCGTAGATGCTACGTTACAGATTCAGTGTCCAGGACTCTTAAAACTCTAAAAAGTTCAGCGGACAACAATTAATTCCTCTTTTTAAAAATGTTATTTGTTCGATTGATTGAAATTGTATTACCAACATTAAATTTTTTCCTTATCACCTTTTCATTGAAATGCTGTTTACTAAAGATGTCAAGTGTATTGTTACTTTGATGAACTTCAAGAGCACTATGATTAATCAGCAATCAATGAGGACTTTGTTTATCCATCAATATGATTTTATTTAGATTTGGAATAAAAGCAGGAGTATTTTTCAATGCACAATATCTTGAAATTAAAAGTCAGATTGATCTTATCAAACGTTCAGCCACAGCCATTTTTATCAAACTATGACTGTGATAAAGCATTATATTATATTTCAATAAAACCCTTTTTATATGTGAATTAACAAATTCACTTCCCCTATCCATTTGAATTTGTTTTACAAAAATCCTGTTCAAAGATCTCTATCAACTTCATCGCACCTCTTGGAATACAATGGAACGGCATATGCATAGGGACTAAAACACTGATTGCATGTAGAATATACTTGTACGGTCTATTCTGACGTCTCTGAATTTCGGCTAGAGTCAAAAGATCTGCTTGTCATATAAGCAAGGAGAAAAAGGCTTTAGTTTTTCGATAATCCTTACCGCAAACTTTATGATTACGATGAAGCGTGTTACTGGGTTCATTCTGTAAATACTCTGTCGCCAACTTATTTTCAACTCCAGTGACTCGAGCAATATTTTAACAATATTTCTAACTCTAATATTTTAACTCGTACAAAACTTGAGCTGTTTTGAACGTAAATGTGGTGTAAAGCGTCCGCTACGCTTTTGCAGTCCAAAAATAGTGGAAAGATGTTTTCATTTAATACCTTTTAAATCATTGTGCCTACATAGCGTGGTATCCGAAAACAATATATTTTTTGATATTTTTCCAAATTCCCTTAATGGTTTTAAAATATGTTTATTTCCCAATAAGACTTTTTAGACAGTTTGATTACTTTAAAAAATCATACAAATGACTAAAATAATTCAAGTCTTGTTAGTATTACAATAAAAACTTTCATCATCAATTTGCACATGTTCATTTTCAGCGAGATGAGTCAAGAGTCTTTTACTTTGCTCACGATACGACTGAGGCATTAGGTCTACAACACTTGATAGAACTTTCAGAAATTGAAGTTTGATCAATGAAATTTCCTTTGACGGGTGTTTCGCGGTAGGGTTTATGATTATCGACACGTCGAAGGGCATTTGAACAAAAAATAATTTTTTGTCGGCAATTACTTCAAGAATTATAAATTTATCAATATTATCATCAATTTACTCTTTTGATGAAAGAGCAAGTTCAATTGGGGTCAATTTGTAAAGTTTAGCCATTTCTGGAGAATATTGTTTACAAGTCCTGCGATTATGGGCAGTAGCAATGAAAAGAAATTACTGCCGAACCGTTTTCTTTTAAAATAATTCCTTTTCTTTTGAAAGCTAATGGCCACAAAAGTGAGCGATATTACTTTGTCTGTTGCCTAACACTATCTGGCAGTTAAACAATGACTTCAGTTAAATTTAAACAAAGCTCAGATAGGAGATTAATGAATTCATTATCAATGCCATGTTTGAGTATAGCTTTCCTAAGCCAGGGTTTTGAATTACCTAGAATGGAAAACTAATGTTTATTTTTATGGAGCTTCTTTAGTATCATGATGACAACTAATGAACTTTTTTACTATTCACGAGTAGATATACGGTATTTTCATTGTCAAAAATATCCGTGACCACACATATATCTTCGGGTATGCTTTGATTGAAATCCAATAGAACGTAACCATATGCTTTATTAGTAGCTTGATTGTATTCCAAGAGTAAAAATTTTGGTTCACCGGATATATTTGCTTGTTTTAAGTTGTAAGAAAACATGAATCGCAATCAACCCTATAGATGATATAGTAAGAACAATTACAAGCAAGTGTTCTCACACATTTACTCAAAAAAAGAGTAAAGTATGCACACAAAATAATCTGTGTGTTGTGTTTACCAATAATTTGAAAATCATAAATCTCCTAAATTCTGGTAAAGATAAAACTCCAGTTACTCGCCAAAGAGGGGTCTATCAAATACCATGTGACTGTGGCAAATCCTATGTAGGGAGAAGCCACCAGAATTTCGAGAAACGCCTGCAACAGCATACGGATGATATCACCAAAGCTCTGAATTCTAATATTACTTCTGTTTCTTTTGATTCTACCTTAAGAAGCCATGTTTTGAAAATCCTAGCCACAAAATACTTTTTTAAGAATCCGCCATTATTAGCAATTATCTAGGCATAAAGCAAGTAGTTCGAGAAGCAATTGAAATCAGACTTAAGATTAATAATAATATTTCCTTAAATAGGGATTTAGGAGAATATTAACTAAATGCTCTACACACAAATCCAATTAAAAATGACCTTACGAAATATTATAAAAAACCAATAGATATTAACACAGAACCTGTCACAAGTAGACCTATTAGATCAGCAGCGAAGAAAGCTAGGCTGGCATTAAAAACGTATTTTTAAATCATTTTCTTTCATTTCAATGAATTGCATCGTTTCATAACAAGTTATTTATCAGTCCTGGTTGAACTGCGCTGAGGTAAGGATGCTGGGACTGTTTTGAAAAACTGTTCAGTTTAGTTTTATTGATTTTATCCTATAGTAAGTTGTTTTTTTTCTTATTTGTATTGCTGAGGACGGGCCTTTGACATAGGGCCGAAATATTCATTCTAATTTGTTTCCCACTGTCTTGAGAAATTCCCTATTGTTCTTCTTGTTTTTTGGTGTTTACTATGGATAGTACTTAAACCTAAGAGGGTATTCTCCAGTTTCAATGTTTCCCTTATTGCTATTCCAATACTTGGATCCCCTGTTTGAACATTTTTAATTTCTTCTTTGCCTATTCTAAAAGGAAATCAATCAGGACTTTATTTCTTAATAGTGCTAGACATTTTCAACTCGTCAAGATTAATAGACAGATTTTGCTGAACAATATGGTTAGGGCTGTATAAATTTTAAAAAAGGTTAAAAAAGGTTAAAAAATTTTATCTAGGAGGAGGGGGGCGATTATAATTTCCTGTGTTTTTAAGTTTTGTTCTGGAATTAGCTCTTTAGTCTCCAGAGGAAGTTTTATGGCTCAATTCAATCACCGCTGCTACGAAAGAAATGTCTAAGAAGTCCCGGTACAGTAGGTCAATGGATTCAAATATATTTGCCAGAGCCAACAGTTCATCTTAGTCTTCTGTAGGTTTAGCTTGTTCTAAGACTCGCATTTTAATCAGAGGTAGCATACCACTTTTGAACATGCTAATAGTTATGTCATCCACCCTTACACCTGTAGAATTCTTGGAATAGTCAATTGCCATTCCCCTAAAACTGAAAATTTATTAGACGATTTGGAAAATGGTGAGATCATTCACTCTAAAATGGACAACGCCAACTGGGACAAGTCTATTTACTCGGAGCTAGTGCAGTGACCGGCTCAAAATAAGTTGTTATTTTTAAAATCCGAGGCGGGGAGCCACTTGATATCCTACGGTACGCCTACAGGTCCGAAGCTGTTGTGTTTGCAAACACGCAATGATGATATCAAAAAAGTATACAAGGGAAACCATCACACTATGTATGGAAAACTTCAATATGACTGTTTATAGGAACAGTGTAGAAAACAATTAAGTTCCAAGAGCGAAGGTTCACTCTTTAAAATTTAGAAAATACCCAGTTCGAACGAGGAAAAGGCTATGTCTAGCATATTGGATTAAGTATATGTATGCGCAGACGTTGTGAAGGTATTGCCACGCGATCACTACCTTACTTCAGATACAGACGTATATGTATATTACAGATGGCCTTTCGGTCTGAAAAAAGTGGAATACTTAGTGATGAGGGGTTCAGATCAGTCTGCAGCTCAGCATTGTGTATTTTTAGTGATTTCTATGTTTTATTTTTTATATTCATATATTTCTTAGCAAACCAGAATCAGTGTTTAAAAAAATGCTTAATATTATCCTATGAATTTACCATAAACTTCCTCTCGAAGCAAGCTCCACGTGTTCTGGCTGCTGTTCTGACCTCCACTTCCTCTGGAGGGACCCAGACCTCCGGTTGGGACCCTTTTTTAAGTGCATTTTAATTTGGATGTAAATATAATCAAGTACCTATTTCATGCTTTTGACTTGTTTTCATGTAAACATACGGCATTTTTTTAATTTTAGTGAATTTATTGATATATTAAAGAAATGTTGTATTCTATTTTTTCAGTATTTATCAACCGATTGAGGTTTGCTTCGATTAGTTGTATTTTGTCATTGGAGGAGTGTGTATTAATATAAAACTCCTTTAAGATAATTTCTTTGTGGACCGTCAATGTCTGGCAAAACAACACTTATAACAAAATAATACAAAATCGCAATAAATTTTATATAGAAAATCCGAAAAAATATCTATTGTTGCTTTTGCTTAATGTTGTAGCAAGAGTCCTACAATAAAATAAAGACTATAGTGCTAGACCTAAATTTCATACGAGGACTTGACGTGTTTAATATTTTTGAACCAAACACGAGGTTGATTATTAATGATTTAGCTGAATTCATTGAAGAATGGTCTCAAAAGATGTCAAAGTTATTTACGGTCCAGTCTCATCACGAAAAATTTCCGTAACTGTTGTTCTCTATATTCTTTTTCAAAACAAATGTTTAGGGCATGATCGAGATATTACGACACCTCTTTTAACTGGTGGGGGGTGGTTTGATTCAAAATGTAAATATATATTGTTTTGTGTTGGTTTTCTGTAAATAGTAAAGCCAACACAAAATTATAGATATTTACATTTTGAATCAAACCACCCTCACAAGTTAAAAGCGGTGTCGTAATATCTCTCGTCGATCATGTCCTAAACATTTGTTCTGATTCCTACATCACAGCTGAAATACACTTTATCAGGGACATACTTTTTGGAAATGGGTATCCTCTTTTATTTATTAATAATACAATTTACCGGAGAGTGAAAAGACACTCCCATAAAATCAACGATGATTTACCTTGTGAAAATCCCGATAAGCCCCAAAACATAATTTACCTCCCATATATTCCAAAAATCATTAGAAATCTTAAAAAGTATGCACACAAAATAATCTGTATGTTGTGTTTACCAATAATTTGAAAATCATAAATCTCCTAAATTCCGGTAAAGATAAAACTCCAGTTACTCGCCAAAGAGGGGTCTATCAAATACCACGTGACTGTGGCAAATTCTATGTAAGGAGAACCCACCATAATTTCGAGAAACGTCTACAACAGCATAAGGATGATATCACCAAAGCTCTCAATTCTAATATTACTTCTGTTTCTTTTGATTCTGCTTTGAGCAGCCATGTTTTGAAAATCCTAGCCACAAAATACTTTATTAAGAATCCGCCATTATTAGTAATGATCTAGGCATAAAGCAAGTAGTTCGAGAAGCAATTGAAATCAGACTTAAGATTAATAATAATATTTCCTTAAATAGGGACTTAGGAGAATATTCACTAAATGCTCTATACACAAATTTAATTAAAAGTGATCTTACGAAATATTATAAAAAACCAATAGATATTAACACAGAACCTTGTCACAAATAGGTCTATGACATCAGCAGCGAAAAGCTAGGCTGGCATTAAAAACGTATTTTTAAATCATTTTCTTTCACTTCATTGAATTGCCTCGTTTCATCACAATTTATTTATAAGTCCTGGTTGAACGTCGCTGAGGTAAGGATGCTAGGACTGTTTTGAAAAACTGTTCATTTTTGTTTTATTGATTTTATCGTCTAGTAAGTTGTTTTTCTTATTTGTATTGCTTAGGACGCCCCTTGGACATAGGGCCGAAATATTCATTCTAATTTGTTTCCCACTGTCTTGAAAAATTCCCTATTGTTCTTCTTGTTTTTTTTTGTGTTTGTGATGGAAAGGCAGTGTGGTCTTCGTCGCTATTTACTATCCATAATGTATACGAAAAAGGCGAAAGACTTAGGGAGGTATTGAGAAACAGTCAGGCTAGACTGGGTTGAGCAGGCCCTTGAGAGATGTGAGTCGATTTTAGTTAGTTTAAGCACTCCCGGGTAGCGTCGAGATAGGGTTGAACTCAGTGTTAAATATCATATTTCCGGATCTATCCATGGCAAACAAGATGAATTCAGTGTTTGTATGATCCGTCCAAACACGTGCGGATACGAAGGTGAGATAGTTTGTCTGGAGAATGAAACTCATTCCTACAGAGGGCTGATTCTGGTGGTGGAAGCTACTGCGTCTACTACTTATAAGGGAAGTTCTGATGCGGAAAATTGGGACAGGTCCTCCGCACTTGGAACTGGGCGCCAAGAAGGTGAATCGTAGAATACCGAAAAATTTTCAAGATGTGACATTTCGGATTGAGCTCAAACTAATATCGAATCAGAAATCTCGAATTTGGGAAAGAAGGGAATTTATTTTTTGTAAGGTGGTTAAGAGATCTCGATTTAGTTCTTGTAGATGGCTTATTTTATGCTATGAATGATTCCGACAAAAGACAAGAGCTAAGAGCTCATATGGTACTTGTGACGAGGCAAGAAGAGCTAAGAGCCAAGAGATCATATGGTATGAGCTCTAGCAAAATTAGATGAATCAATAGATTGATTTAAGAGGAAAATAAGAGGCTTAATGCCGGTCAGGATTTAAAATAAGAGCTCTGAGCCACGATGTACTTCTAAATATCAAAATTCATTAAGATCCGATCACCCACTCGTATGTTATAAATACCTAATTTTTTCTAATTTTTCCTCTCCCTTTAGCCTCCCCAGATGGTCAAATCTGGGAAAACGACTTTATCAAGTCAATTTGTGCAACTCCCTGACACGCCTACCAATTTTCATCGTCCTAGCATGTCCACAAGCACCAAACTCGCCAAATCATTGAACCTCTCCCTCCAACTCCCCAAAAAAGAGCAAATCCAGTACGATTCCGTCAATCAGGTATTAAGGACATTTGCTTATTCTATCCACCAAGCTTCATCCCGATTCCTCCACTCCAAGTGTTTTCCAAGATTTTCCCCTCCAACTCCCCCCAATGTCAAAAGATCTGGTCGGGATTTGAAATAAGAGCTCTGAGACATGAATTCCTTCTAAATATTAAATTTCATTAAGATCCGATCACCTATTCGTAAAAATAAAAATGACACAATTTTCATGTTTTCTAAGAATTCCGGTTTCCCTCTCCAACTCCCCCCCAATGTCACAGGATCTGGTCGGAATTTAAAGTTAGATCTTTAAAGCGCAAGATCCTTCTAAATATCAAATTTCATTAAGATCTAGTCACCCTTTTGTAAAGTAGAAATACCTCAATTTTCAAAATTACCCCCCCCCCCCCAACTCCACCAAAGAAAGTAGATCCGGTCTAAGAGATCTAAGTCACGAGGTCCTTCTAATTATGAAGTTTCATGAAGATCCGATCACTCCTTCGTAAGTTAAAAATACGTCATTTTTTCTAATTTTTCAGAATTAACTCCCCCCCCCCTAATAGAGCGGATCCGTTCCAATTATATAAAACACGTATCTAAGACTTCTGCTTATTTTTACCACCAAATTTCATCCCGATCCCTCCAATCTAAGCGTTTTCCATGATTTTAGTTCCCCACCCCAAACTCCCCCCAATGTCACCAGATCCGTCTGGACTTAAAATAAGAGCTTTGAGACACAATATCCTTCTAAATATCAAATTTCATTGAGATCCGATCACCAGTTCGTAAGTTAAAAATACCTCATTTTTTCTAATTTTCAGAATTAACCCCCCCCCCAACTACCCCAAAAAGAGTGGATCAGTTCCGGTTATGTCAATCATGTATCTATGACTTAGGCTTATTTTTCGCGCCAAGTTTCATCCCGATCCCTCCACTCTAAGTGTTTTCAAAGTCTTAGGTTTCCCCCTCCCAACTCCCCTCATGTCACCAGATCCGGTCGGGATTTAAAATAAGCGCTCTGAGACACGATATCCTTCTAAATATCAAATTTCATTGAGATCCGATAACCCGTTCGTAAGTTAGAAAAAAAACTCATTTTCTCTAATTTTTCAGAATTAATCCCAATCCCAACTATCCCAAAGAGAGCAGATCCGTTCCGGTTATGTCAATCATTTATCTAGGACTTATGCTTTTTTTCAATCAAGTTTCATCCCGATCCCTCCACTCTAAGTGTTTTCCAAGTTTTAGGTTTCTCCCTCCCAACTCTTCCCCCGCCCAATGTCACCAGATCTGTTCGGGATTTAAAATAAGAGCTCTGAGACACGATATCCTTCTAAATATCAAATTTCATTGAGATCGGGTCACCTGTTCGTAAGTTAAAAATACCTCATTTTTTCTGATTTTTCAGAATTAACCCCCCCCCCAACTACCCCAAAGAGAGCGGATCCGTTCCGGTTATGTCAATCATGTATCTAGGACTTGTGCTTATTTTTCCCACCAAGTTTCATCCCGATCCCTCCACTCTAAGTGTTTTCCAAGATTTTAGGTTCCCCCCTCCCGACTCCCCCCCAGTGTCACCAGATCCGGTCGGGATTTAAAATAACAGCTCTGAGATACGATATCCTTCCAAACATCAAATTTCATTGAGATCTGATCAACCGTTCGTAAGTTAAAAATACCTCAATTTTTCTATTTTTCCGAATTAACGGGCCTCCCACTCCCCCCCCCCCCCCCAGATGGTCAAATCGAGAAAACGACTATTTCTAATCTGGTCCCGTCCCTGATACGCCTGCCAAACTTCATCGTCCTAGCTTACCTGGAAGTGCCTAAAGTAGCAAAACTGGGACCGACAGACCGACAGAATTTGCAATTGCTATATGTCACTTGGTTAATACCAAGTGCCACAAAAACAGACACATGAAAACATGTTAATTTAAGATCATTTCACCAAAAAACTAGTTAGTGGAATCATCTGCCACATGTATTCAAGCCTTTTTCTAGGAGACCAAATGGGAGCTGTCAAGACTTTAAATAAATTAAAACAGTATTTTGTCTTTGAAAATACGGAATGCCAGGTTGAAGAGGCACTAAAGAATAGTGAGTCCTGTTTGAGGAGAACTTCAGATGATCCGTCAACTTCAGATGATACGGATTATTATAATTTTAGAAAGGAGATTGCACCTTCAAATATTACTGTAAAAGATCTAAAGGGAAATCTTTCCCAAGCAAGAATAACTATTGAAAATTCACTATTTGTTTACTTTCAGAATAGCTCTAGTTCAACCATTCGTCTAGATAAAGTTAGGAAAATACGAGTTTCCTTGCAAAATAAAAACAAAAAAAACAAAAGGAAACATATAAGAACATATTGGACATGAATATTCAATATTTTTGTATTTTTTTTTGTCCATCATAGAACTCTCCTTGGCTGGACTAATAATGAAGAACATAAAAAATATTGAAAAACATAAAAAAAAAATATATGGACAGACTATCGACACCAAAAGTCTCAGGGGTCTCATAATGTTGTAGCATAAGAAGAAATTGAATTACAATGATTCTTAGTAAATTTGTGTTTTTCTCTTTAACACGCTTGAAAAAGTTGTACAACGAATTTAAGTGGGGGAAAGCTGTTAGAACGCCTTATTATTACGCTTGATAAATTTGCTTCTTTTTAGTACCTCCATTATAGCAAAATTTGAAATCCTCTTTGGTTCATTAAATCAGACATAAACCGGCTATTTCAATTAGCTTAACTTGAAAACTCCTTCACTTATTATCGGCCTTAATAGATTGTCAAGTCATAAATTATATTGAAATCCCTTTGTTTTAAAGAATAACAACAGCTGAAACATTTGAACCGTAGTAAATAACGAAAAATCAAATTAGTTACATTTCACTACAAAATTAAATTGAATATAGTAAGTTATTACAACAAGACAAGTTTTAATATTATGACGGATAAATCCCGGAAGAAATAACTACGAGATAGCCGATCAGTCTCAAACTAGGGAAAAGACTTGCCAAAAGCTATTCTAATTTCCGAGAAAATACATAGAAGTTGGGCTCAAATGGTGTTCCTTAGGATAAAGTAAATGAAAATAATCCATGCAACGGGGATGGAACACAAGCCTGCTTAACTCCTGATTCGACAAAGAGCCAACTACTAGCCCCACTACCTACCTTAATCACAACAATATTGTCCCCTGACACATCACTGACCACTTTGACGGAGTTATCTGGTACATCGTACAATCATAGGACATTCTCTGAAGCTTTTATGTCAACTGAAGGAGGGTCAAATGGATGGAACGTGGGTGCCCCCCCCCCTCCGAGTACTTGGAAATGATTATTTTTAAAATAATTTTGTCAAAAAATTGACTAAAAAAAACAAAGGTACCTAGCCCCCTGAATTTCGAAGCATGCTATTTTTTGCGCTTTCATGAAGAAAACAAACACAAAAAACGATTGGTTTTTGGTGAAAAGAAAAATAACCGCTACCTACGTCCTGAGTAGGCCTGAAATCAGATATGGTTTGAAGGTTAAAAATTGAAGCTATTTTATTAGACTGATATTAAGTTTTATTAGACTGATATTTACCCTTATAAATATGACAAGGAAGACATTTGCATGTGAAATAAAGTTGATTTAATTTTCTTTGAAAGAAGACAAGCAAAACACAAAAAGAAATTGAGACAAAAATATTTTTGACATGATGTTTGGGGTCTAGTCAAACGAGGAGGTTGAGAAGTTTCTTGTCCTTGGTTTCTCTGGTTGGCTATCAAAGTCACTCCAAACTCCAGTTTTCCGCTTCCTAACCGGCAAAACGTTTTTGTCTCTCTCCTCTGTAAGAGATACGAAAATTTATTTCGTATTAGAACAAAAAAAGTGGAGGACACACAAAGAGAAAAAGACAGGAAAAACAACACAGCATAAAACACCACTTTGCTATAGCAATATCGTCACTCTGAGCAACGCTTAGCGTTGCCTATAGTAAGGAGCCATAGGGCTTCAGTGTTTTATTATTCCCCACTCCCAGGGGCACTTCACGTGGAAGAAGTGGTCACGTAAACGTTGGAGTGGCTCATTCAGTTAAAAATCGAAAGTTCTAGTACCCTTTTTAAGAGTAAAAATGATCAAAGGGTAGCAAGCCTCCCATACGTTCTCTTTTCCCTAAATGCATTCGATTAGAATTTCAAGATGGCTATATTTTCAATATAGTCCAGAGGACAAATAAATAAGCCTTCTGGGTTTAAAAGACCCCCCTACAGCCTGGGGGTAAGGGTTGTAAGTTATGTAAGTTGTTCATTGTTAAAATATTAGGCTCTTCAGAAAGGGAACCTCAGTTTTTTTTAGTTTTTAGTTTTTTTACCTTTTTTTAGTTTTTTTTAGTTTTTTAGCTTTTTTAGTTTTTTTTTCTTTTTAGTTTTTTTTGTAGTTTTTACCTTTTTTAGTTTTTTTTCTTCTTTTGTATTAGTGTGAAATAATTCAGACGTCATATGCGGACAAACACGACGTCACTCGACAGACAGACAGACAGACATAACCCACAAACAACTTATTTTTATATATATTTATTCATATTTTTTTAGTTTTCTTTTTCTCTTTTATTTTTCAGTTTTTTCCTTTTTTTTAGTTTTTTTCTTTTTTAGTTTTTAGTTTTTTTTAGTTTTTTACCTTTTTTTAGTTTTTTTAGTTTTTTTAGTTTTTTAGCTTTTTTAGTTTTTTTTATTAGTTTTTATTTTTTTTGTAGTTTTTGCCCTTTTTTATTTTTTTCTGTTTTTTTTTAGTTATTAGATTTTTACCTTTTTTTAGTTTTTTTTTTTAGTTTTTTAGCTTTTTTAGTTTTTTTTTCTTTTTAGTTTTTTTTTGTAGTTTTTACCTTTTTTAGTTTTTTTCTTCTTTTGTATTAGTGTGAAATAATTCAGACGTCATATGCGAACAAACATGACGTCACCTGATCCATCCACAGATCCACACACAGACAACTTATTTTTATATATATATATATATATATATATATATATATATATATATATATATATATATATATATATATATATATATATATATATATATATATATATATATATATATATATATATATATATATATATATATATATATATTTCATCATTATATTATATATGAAAGTTATCATAGGGCAACTAGCCCCCTGAGCCCATTTCTTCAAATAAATCTGATCAAAATTTTGAGGTAGCAATTTGTTCAAAAGAGTCCGAAGGTCAAACAGCTATGCTTCCTAAAATTGAGACCCACAGCCCCAGGGCCTGGAAGGCGAGAGCTGTAAGTCATGCAAGTTGCCTGTTGTTAACATATAAGGCTTTATGAGATCGTGTAAACTTTGTAGAAGACTCATTCGACAGGAAATTGAAAGTGTTAGATCCCTTTTCAAGAGTCAAAAGTGATCGTGGGGTGACCGGCCCTCCCCCTCGGCTTTGTTCCCCAAATGCATCAGAAAAAACTTGAGACAGCCATTCAGTTCGAAATAGTTCAAAGGTCAAATAGCTATGTCTCTCTGGTTGACACCCTTTCCCATTATTCGGGACAAGGGCTATAAGCTATGCAAGTTGCTCGTTGTCAAAATATAGGGTTCTTAAGAAAGGGGTGATTTTATTAACTTCGGAGAAAGTTCATTCAATTTGAAAGCACAATTTTTAGTTCCCTTTTTAAGAGTAAAAAAAATGATCGGAGTGCCCCACCCCCCGACGCTCTTTTTACTCAAAATGTTTCTGAGAAAAATTTTGAATAACCATTTTTTTTCAGAATAGTCCGAAGGTCAAATAAATATGCTTTAGGGTTTGACACCACCCCTGAGCCCCTGGGGCAAGGCCTGCAAATTATGCAAGTTGTTCATTGTTAACATATAAGGTTTTTATCAAAGGGATAGTCGTTGAAACTTCGGAGTGGGCTCGCTCGATTGGTAATCAGAGGTTTTAGTGCCCTTTGTAAGAGTCAGAAGACATTTAGGAGGGCAGCCAGCCCCCCACCACGCCCTGTTTTCTCCCATAGTAAATCTAATCAAAACTTTGAGATATCTTTTTTTCAAAATAGTCTAAAAGACAAATAACTATGCCTCTAGGGTTGACAACCCTCATAGCCCATTGGACAAAGGCTGTTAGTAATGCAAGTTTCTAATTTTAAAGATGTAAAGTTCTTATGGAAGAGGTGATCGTGTAATCTTTGGAGGGAGCTTATTTGATTGGAGATCAAAAGTTCTAGTTCCCTTTTAAGACGAAAAAGTTGTCATAGGGCAACTAACCCCCTGAGCCCATTTCTTTAAATAAATATGGTCAAAATTTTGAGGTAGCAATTTTGTTCAAGAGTCCGAAGGTCAAACAGCTATGCTTCCTAAAATTGAGACCCAGCTTGGGAGGAGAGAGCTGTAAGTTATGCAAGTTGCTTGTTGTTAACATATAAGGCTTTATGAAAGGTCGTGTAAACTTTGTAGAAGATTCATTCGACAGGAAATTGAAAGTTTTAAATCTCTTTTCAAGAGTCAAAAGTGTTGTGGGGTGACCGGCCTTCCCCCTCGGCTTTTTCATCCAAATCCATCAGAAAAAAAAACTTGAGACAGCCATTCAGTTCAAAATAGTTCAAAGGTCAAATAACTATGTCTCTGTGGTTGACACCCTTCCCATTATTCGGGGCAGGGGCTATAAGCTATGGAAGTGGCCCATTGTTAACAATATAAGGATTTTTTGGAACTAGGCGCATGTATGATCCAGTAAGGATGAAAAAATCCTTTGGATATTGAGGTAAAACTTTAAGAAAATGTTGAGAGGGATACCAAACATAATCAAACACTCTATGTGCTTGGTGGTTGTGAAACAGGGAACGTCAGTAAAGAGGAGATGTTAAAGAGAGATTGAAGGGCAACTAGTTACCTTTCCTTGTTCTTTTATGACGCATTTCCGAAAGGGGAGGGGGCACTGAATGTTTTTCCAAGTCTGAAATTCCCTTCTCCAAGCGAATCTTGGTCTCCTAGTACTGCGTGTTAGAACTGGTAACAATAGATGAAGATAATGGGTTGATACCGCTTATATGTGAACATAAAATATCTAAATTGTTAGAAAATATATACATACATATATATTGTATTGTACATAGAGGAACTTCCAAATTTATGGCTTATCAGAAGTGCAAAATTAAAACAATTATATTATGCCAGGAGATGACAGTCCCCTCTAACTTGTATTGTATTGTACATAGAGGCACTTCCAAATTTATGGCTTATCAGCAGTGCAAAATTAAAACAATTAAATTATGCCAGGAGATGACAGTCCCCTCTAACTTTTATGTCTAAACTACAACCGATTTGAATTATTTAGCTATAGTACGGACATCATTATAAAAAGCACTAAGTCTTATTTTAATTTTTTTTATGATTACTTTTTCACCTTTTTCAATGAAAAAAATTACTTGTTTTCAATCACCTCTTGTTTTTCAGTGATTCCCTTTCTGTCCTATTTGCAGATGCAGAGGCTGTATTCATATCCTTTTTCGAACATATTAAAACCAAATTTTTTTTTATCTTGAACTGATAGATTTTAAGAGTACAAGACATTTAACTGTCAAGAGAAAAATTTGACCTCAGCAAACGTGGTGAAACAGGAAATATAGTACATTTTCGCAATCATGTCATTTTATGCAGGTTATCAATTGAATCTATCAGGGTCACAATTTTCTTCTCAAGAGATACACATGTTGCATCATTTTCTATGCGAAGATGCAGTTTTGTCAAATACTGCATTTCATTTCAATATTATAATTTTTGACTACAAAGGCACTAAATATAGCAACTCCATTCCAAATGAGCCCTTAAACTCGTAATTTTTAGGGGCCCAATAACTACGAAGAAAAGAAGCAAGAATAAAAAGGGGGGACATCAGTACTACCTATGCAAAAGTGATTTTTCTTGTTGCTCAAGATGGGCAATTGTAATTTTTCTACATGATTTTTTTCAAACTTAATTTAAGATATTTAATTCAAAAAATTTCATCCCCCCCCCAAAAAAAAATGTATGAGTCTATTGCTCTTTACGATTCTCCTCCAGGCTACTCAATGTGTCCCCAGGTGGCGATAGAAGGACACCCTAGAGATATGTGGGGTACCTCCATAGTAGGAACGGACCAAGGGGACCTTGTCCCTGGGGGTCCATAGTAGAAACTGGGGCACCCTCACCCGGCGCCATAAAGACATGTGGAATAGGAAGATGACCCCTCAAATATATCATCAAGTGTACCCATCGGCGTTTCCACGCGCCCCATGAGATACAAACCTTCTCCCATTAATGGATTAAATTGCATGGTGATACAGAACACCATCGTGGGAGGATCCTCTATAGGAGGACAACTGAAGCAGGGCTAAATATCAAGCCTCTGTAAAGGGCTGCCTCGACCCTTTCGTGGTACCTGCAAGACTAAGGACCTTGCAGTCAACTCTATTCCCAATAAAGGAGTGGTGCCCCTCGAGGAAATTATAGCAGAGTGAACGACACAGCATTCGCAGGGGATTCTGATCAATGTATAATTCTTCTGGGCATGGTCTGTTTTGAGAAGAAGCAGTTTTCTCAAATAAAACTGTAAATAAAGCAGTTTTCTCAAATAAAACTTCCTAAAAATATTAGGTAGCAATAGTGATAACAAGCCCGTAGTGCCTTTTGATTATTTCAACATCTCCTTCAATTTTTCCTGAAACTTTCAAGATAATATTTTAAGCTGTTCCTAAGCTAATGTTTATATGCCCTTTTAACAGCCTGCATGCATATAGGGTATTTGATTTGGTTGAAATTCGCCTTAAGCGTTCCCTTAAAGTTACACCTCCATACCATTAGCCTGAGGAGTAAAATCGCATTGACAGTACTAGCAGTAGTAAGCAGGCACTTACTACTGCTCTGAAAGTGTCAACTTAATCCTCTAAGCTAATCCTCTGAAAGTGTCAACTTAATCCTCTAAGCTACTTCTGAGATAATATTGATACACCATTTTGAAAATTTACATGCATTTAGTGAGTTTCGGTTCAGTTCAACTTCCCCTAAACATTCTTTGAAAGATTCACCTAAAAAATCCTTAGCTTCAGAAGCAATAGTTGTAGCGGTAGTAGTAGAATTAAGAGTTGCATGCACAACATAACATTTTTTTTTCCATCATCCCCCTCAACATACATTGTAAGTATCAACTTAATGCTCTAAGTAGTCCCTGGGACATTACTGATGTGTCCTTTTGACAATTTGAACGCACATAGGTTGGTTTGGGATTGTTCAACATCCCAGTATTTCCTGAAATTTCCCCCTTAATAGTCTTACCTTTAGTAGTTACCGAGTTTTTTGTTAGTTTATCGGTAAAGAAAGTGCTCTCACAAAAGACTGCGACACGGTTTCATAAGTATTAACTCCAAAAAGCTGCTGGGCTTTTACCTTCCATCTAGAACAGCAAGCAAAAGGTCAGGAATTCCTTAGGATATTTGTGAGACAAGTAAACACAGCAAAATACTAACCGTCTAAGAAGGGGTCTTGTAAGATATCAAGCTTCTTGTGGTACAAACTATCTCGTTCATGGTCGGGTTTATCATAGTAAATTTGATATTCAAGATTTTGTAGCTCTCATAGCAAAACGAAGACCATTTTTATCACAAGCAACGCTGTTGTATTCAAAGGAGCCTGAAAATGTCCAAAGCTATTAGGAAATGTAAGGGGAAACAATTGAAATCGAGCGAATTCCAGAACAAATTACTTCGGATAAATTAGGATATTATTAAAGCCAAAATTTTAGATAAGTTAAAAACGCAATAGCTTAGTAGGTTCTTGTTGACTTGACTAGTTTACAGACAGGAGAACAAGGAATATGATGTTGTTTAGTTGTCATTGTATTAAAAAAAACAACAACAAGGAAATAAGTTTTACCCTCCCTTTCCAAAACTGTCTTTGCTTCCCTGTCAAAGCTCTTTAAAAATCGGAAGAGCAAAAATGGAAAAGCTGTACAAAAAAGTAGATGATAAGAGTCTTGAGAAGCTATTATTAAATATGGCAAGTCAATTCAACTTAAATTGTTTACGTAAACTAAAATTGTACTGGTGGAAGTACAAATGCTAAGGTTGCAACGAAGCTGCAAGCATTAATTCTGCGTTTGCTTAATAACAAATGCTAAAATAATTACGCTCTGGCCTTCGGAAGTTTTTGGGGGCACTTAAGCTTCGGATGAAGTAGGATATCATAAAAGCCACAATTTTAAAAAGCTAAAAACGCAATAGCTTAGCAGCTTCCTGTCGACCTGACTAGTTCACAAATAGGAGAACAAGGAAGATTGATTAATCCTACCAATAATAGAGTTGATATGATTGCTTGTAGCTATGGAAAAATTTCACGATACTTATTAAAAATATTTTTTTTCGTCTTCTGTGTACTTTTTGTAAAGCAAAATTTCTCAAAATCTATGATTGTAACTTAGCTTACTAGTGCATTAAACTAATAAATTTTTAACTGTTATTACTTAATTATTAAACTATATTTTCTAAATAGCTTTGGTATGGTCAAAGCTGGATAGAGATACAATATGCGTTTATGTACGAAGTCGGGTGAAAGCGAACTCAGGCATGGATTAATATGTATTTATTAATCTTTTTTCTCAAAATCTTAGAGCTACATACACAATGTTAGCTGCTTACAGCTGCACACACAATGTGAAAAAAAAATATGGAAAACACTTAAATTTTTGAGAAGACTGCGAAAATGCAAAAAATATGACAGGGAAAAAGTAAAATGGAATAAAAAGGCAACTAAAAAGAAGCAATCAGGGAAAATCGTAAAAATAGAAAATAAGAAGGATAAGAAAAAACGACTCACATCTCATTCAATAGCCTAAAGAGAATAGTCCATAGAAAAAAAAGAAAGAAAGATGCATTTTTTCTTGACCTGGAAAATATTAAGGTAGCATTTCAAACAATGGAAATGGAATAAATATCATTGTGAAACAAGTAAATTGGGAAAAGAAAAACAAGCCCGATATAGTTGGACGAGAAATTGAAAAACAACTGGAAGAAGTAAAATGAAACGGTGAAGGGTGGTGGAACAAGTTTTCTCTGCATTAGGATTTTTAATATATTTAAAAAAATCAAGCCAGAAATCCTTAATACCAAGTTTAAATCAAGTGTGTGAACAAAGTATTTGCAATGGTACTGTAATAGCAGACTGAATGAATTACCCTGATTTACAGAAAGTCCTGAAAAGTGTAAATTTGAATCTTGTTGATATATTCTTTTTAGTTAACATTTCATAAGATTAAGAAGGTTATTTTTCAATAAGATTCCCCTGAAGATAAGTAAACAACAGCATATTATTTAAAGAAAGCAAATTTATTTTTAGAAACTACAAACTTTACTTTATTTTCGGCATAGTTGCCAAATTCTTCAAACACTTTTCATGCTTCTCAACTAATTTTGAAGTAACCCTTTCTTAAAAATTTGCCACCTGCACAACCAAGAGT
Source organism: Artemia franciscana (assembly GCF_032884065.1). Taxonomy (NCBI): domain Eukaryota; kingdom Metazoa; phylum Arthropoda; class Branchiopoda; order Anostraca; family Artemiidae; genus Artemia; species Artemia franciscana. The sequence goes on along the minus strand of NC_088864.1, from coordinate 29,905,839 downwards.
TCACGGCCGTTTCTACACTGTCTTCGTCATTCTAGGGTTATCCTACTTCCTAATGTTTCTATGAGCTTCTTACATAAGATCGAAATTTTTTACCAATATTCGCCAAATTAATGGCACGATAGAGATATAATACAGAAACTCTAAATATGTAACACAAATCAGCTGAATTACAAATTCCTTTCGTGCTATAAATTAACCAGAAAATTGAAGGAAAAAAGATATGATCACAATTTTTGCACTGCAGCATTAGAAAATTTCCTTCTAAAAAATTTAAAATACTTGTTCTATGATCTTAAAACTTACCTATATTTTTGACAGACCATATTAAAGCTGTTATACCAACAAAATTAGCTTAAGTATGAAAGGGAAGAGGATTAGTTTTAAATTCGTATGCAGTTGAACAGGTTAATTCAATCGGGAAAACTGCTTTTTCTAAAAGTGTTCCATCATTTATGATTTGGCTGAAATGCATTTGGTAACCCACAGGTTTTCAAAACATGATCGTAAGGTCTGTTTTTAAAGACTTTTGGAATTGGATTATTCAGATAATGGAACGAATGCTTAGCCTCAATGCTGCTGTGTCTCCGTGTAAAAATACATTTGTTATCACAATAAAAACTAATCTGGGAAAATCGTGCTCCTTGAATCTTGATAAAAAATGGTCTATAAAAGATTGTAAGCAGCTTTTGGCAAATAAGTGGCAGTGTAGCCACGAAGATCTTCGAATTATTTTTGCTGGAAAAGAACTGCCTAATGATTTTCTCTTAGAGGTAAGAATGGTGGTAAAATTCTATTTAGGCTAATTGACTTCTTGCTATCTCCAAAACAGTTTAGGTTAGGAAAATGAAACTTTCAGGGATGGGTCTACAGGCTAAAGTATGTCCTGGGAAGGTGTTTTATAGTGCCCACCTCCACTCCTTCTCCCTCTACAGGGCCCTGAAATTTGCCTACATGACAAAGTCTATACCTATTGAAATTTTGACAAAACAACATTTTACCTTAATTTTTGGTTACTAATTGCCTGTTTCTCTGCCTTTAGTTCTGAAAATGCAATTCCTATTATTTGAGTAGAATTTTGAGCCATATCAATGTTTTTTTTTTCAAAATTTAGGAAATGTATTTGCATATCTAAAAACCTTATAATATGGAATTGAGCAAAGTTATGAAGCTGAAAACAATTTTGTTGTACTTCAATTAAGCAGAAGACATATTTTGCAAGGTTTCACTTTTATAACACACATATTTTTGAAGGTCATCAAAGGTAAGGGCCCTCTAGAGAGAGAAGGAGTTGAGGTAGTTGCTTCAAAATATCCTCCCAGGACATACTTTAGTCTGTAGTTTCATCCTGAAAACTTCATTTTCCTAACCTAAACCCTTTCTGAGATAGCAAGAAGTCAATTAACTATAATTTTACCAGAATGATTAAGCAAGGCCTCTTAGTAATCATGATGTAATATTTTTCTTTCTGAACTAGCCTATGCCAGCTACAATAAGAGCAGGGAAGCCAATTCACAAAAACCTAGGAGGTCATAATGTATTTTATTACACATTGAGGGGGAGAATAATTTTGATTTTTGTAATCTTGCATTTTACAGCATAATTTAGGATAGCTAGAATGAAAGTAAATAGGTCTAGGTAGCCTATTTTAGCCTACTTTGATACATATTTGGCATAGGCCTAGGTGAGCCCCATCAAATAAGGAGACATGTTAAGTCTAATCATCTTTTTGTTCCTGCTCAATTTTTGAAACAGATCCTATGAATCTTAATAGGCCTAACACCACAGCTTGTATCTCTTCAATAGCAAACCTTTTTATGAGGCTGTTGACTAAAACATTATTAGTTTACATGTTTTTACATAATGTTAATCTAGTGGGAGAAAAAAACAAAAGATATTGATTTAGTAAAAGCATGTTAGATTCTACAAAAATTAATTTAGATGAACATGTTATGACATGTAAAAGCAAATACAACCACAACTGAGCTAAAAATAGTTTTTTTTTGTTGCACATCAAATTAAAGGGTAATCCTATATTTTTTTGCACTCAATTTTTAAATTAAGATCCTACAAATCTTGAAAAATCTTTATTTTTGTGGTGGGCATCTTCTTGAGAATGGAAAGTGTGACCCTCCCAAAGCTCAACCAAGACCAAGTCCATTTGGAAAGGAAAAGTGCTTGGCTATTGGGAGAGCCCTTGGGTATTATAAATTGCATGCAGTTAGCCAGGTGGGTGAAACACCTGCCTGGCTATTTTTTTAATTTTATTTTATTTTTGCAAAGAATTCCTGCAAACATAATTTTACTACAGGTTGCATCAAACAATAAGTACATAATTGGTAATTTGATGTGTGTGTCTAGGCTTGTTCCTGTGTTTGTGCACATGTGTGTGTTTTTGTGCTCCTCAATCTCATCCTGCTAAATGGCTAAGAAGACTAATATGCCATTCCATCATACATTAACTATCAAAAAGAAGTAGAATATAAACAGAACTAAAAGAAATAAAACTAATTAATTGGGAAGATAACAAGAGGAAAAATTTGTAAAATGAATAACTCAATGCATTTGCATACTAATAAACATATTTTGGAAGAAATATAACCTCTCAACAGCATACAGGTTAAAGCACATAAAAAAACAATTGTAATGAAATATAAGAAAATCAAGAACAGTAAAACGTTCAGGATTTCACAGAAGGAATGTAAAAACCCTCATCCATCAAATCTGCCCCTGCTAAAATATAACAACAAAAACAAACAGCCTGCACATGAAAAAGTAAACTACCCAAAGAAAAAGGTGGAATGTTTGAGAGGCTTTTCACTCTCAAAAATCATATACATCAGGTGGCTAGTACCAAGCATGGCAGAAGTGTGCCAAGCATAGTAGAACTGTGAGAACAGTAGGCCTGCTTAGAGTGAATGATCTGTCCCAAGTATGGCAGATGTGTGCCAAGTCCTTCATAGTAATCTGGGAATGTACATTATACAATTAAGCTACTGAGTTAAATAATTCAAAAATTAAAGAGTCATTTGAAACAGATGGACACAAATAAAGTCCTTCAATAATTGACTGAAAATGGACAGAAATAAAAATAAACAATCATACCAAACATAAAAGTAATGGGTACTGCTATATACAAATAATTAAATCCTAAACAATTAAAAATTTAAATGAGCACTGAAGTTAAACCAAAACAGACAAAAATTACTGCCCATAGGAGTTGAGCTACAGTTCCCCTTCTAACAGTAAACCAAAATAAAAAGGCATGGCAAAACTGCACCAAGAGTGGCAAAATTATTCAGCACTCGTAGGGTTCCAATATGTTAAGCAGGTGGTGAAAAATGGGCACCCCTCATGGAATAGTAACAGTACAAGTTCAGCCACTTCAACAAAGAGTTTAACATGAATTTCATTTAGCCAATCAACTGCACTATCTAAGATATAAAAAATTAATTAGATGAAAGCTGTTTTTCTTATAATAAGATTAGGGCATTAACAGTATTTGTGTTAGGGTGAGATGTACAAGGTTTTGGAATGAGACTTAATGATGCTTTAATTAAATACCAAAAATGAACAAACTGTACAGAAAACATAAGAATTGTAGAAAAAACTGTAAAAATCAAAATATTAGCCCAAAGTAAAATACAAGAAATGTATAAGAAACTAAAATTATTTTAATTAAATATATTTAATATACTTCAGACCAGATAAGAAACTTCATTATTTTTGCACCTTGATGAAGAATGAGACAGAAATTTTTGGACAAAAAAAGAATCTTCCTTACCAAAATTTTATTTTTAATCAAATACACAGATTTATCTATTCCAAATCAGACAAAATTATACCTTCAAAATCATTTTTTCATTCATAGAATTCCTGGTAAATTCACTGTTGTCTACCAATCCATTCTGTCCATTTCATTTTTTCTTGCTGTTCAATTCAACTAGGCTCAACCTTCTTTTTTTCCTCTTTTTATTTCTTGAGACAAGCTTGAGTCCTTTGGTTGGTGGGTTGTTGTACATTTTAGAAACACAGTTTTTCTGATTTCCATATTCCTTGCAACCATTTTGTCTAAAATTTCAGGAAGCAAGGATTCATCCCAGAAGGCTTAAAGCTTTGGAAATATTTTATTGCACTTGGTGTTTACCAAGTGACAGATAGCACTTGCAATTTCTGTCTGTCTGCTTGTCAATCCTGGTTTTGCTAGTTTGGGGACTTCCAGATAAACTAGGACAATGATATTTAGTAGGTGTATCAGGGACCAGACCAGATTAAATAAGAAATAGTCTTTTCCCCAGTTTGACCATCTGGGGGGGGGGAGGGAGTGGGGGTACAGTTAATTTGGAAAAATGAGGTATTTTTAACTTACGAACCATTAAACAGATGTTAATGAAATTTATATTTAGATGAATATTGTGTCTCAGAGCTCTATTTTAAATTCCGACCTGACCTGGTGACATTGGGAGGAGTTGGAGAGGGAAACCTGAAATCTTGGAAAATACTTAGAGTGGAGAGATCGGGCTGAAATTTGGTGAGAAAATAAGCATTTGTCCTAGATGCATGATTGACATAACCAGAGTGGATCCGCTCTCTTGGGGGATTTGGGGGAGGGGTTAATTCAGAAAAAAATAAAAAAATAAGGTATTTTTAACTTAGAAATGAGTGATTGGATCTTAATAAAATTTGATATTTAGAAGGATCTCGTAACTCAGACCTCTTACTTTAAGTCCCGGACGGATCCATTGTAATTGGGGGGAGTTGGGGGGGGGGACTGGAAATCTTGGAATATGCTTAGAGTGAAGAGAGATTGGAATGAAACTTGGTGGGAAGATTAAACACAAGTCCTTGGTAAATGATTGACATAATCGGACCGGATCCGCTCTCTTTGGGGGATTTGGTGGGGGGGGGGGACTCAATTTGGTAATTCAGGAAAATTAGAAAAAATGAGGTATTTTTAAATTAAGAATGGGTGATTAGATCTTAATGAAATTTGATATTTGGAAGGACCTCGTATCTCAGAGCTCTTAATTTAAATCCCAAATGGATCTGGTGACATTGGAGGGAGTTGGAGGAGGAAATCAGAAATATTGGAAAAAACTTGGAGTGGAGAGATTGTGATGATTCTTGGCGGGAAGAATAATCACAAGTTTTAGATACGTGATTGACATAACCAGACTGGATTGGCTCTCTTTGGGGGAGTTGGGGGGGTAGTTTGGAAAAAATTAGAAAAAATGATGTATTTTTAACTTACAAGCTCTTTGGATCTTAATGACATTTGAGCATCTCATTTCTCAGAGCTCTTACTTTAAATCCCAACTGGATTTAGTGATATTGGGAGGAATTGGAGGGGGAAACCAGAAATCTTGGAAAACGCTAAGAGTGTAGAGATTGGGATGAAACTTGGTGATAAAAATAAGCACTTGTCCTAGATACGCTATTGACATAACCAGACCAGATCAGCTCTCTTTGGGGGAGTTGGGGGATTTGATAGTGTGGGCAATTCCAGATAAGCTAGGACAATGAAAGTTGGCAGGCATATCAGGGACCAGACCAGATTAAATTAGAAATAGTCTCTTCTCCAATTTGACCATCTGGGGGGGGGGAGTGAGCAAAAAAGATATTTGAAGAATTTTATTTGCCGATAAAACAAATGGTTGTTCTTCTCAAGTATGGCGTGTGGCTTAGGGGTATGACTCTTGCTAAGGGTGCGAGAGGTCTCATGGTTGAATTCCTGACCACCACAATTTTCACATGAAGAAGATCCAAAACTAGATATGTGATCAATATAGTGATTGCTGAAAGTTGGCAGGTGTAATAGGGACCCAAACAAATTAATTATAAATAGTTGCTTCCCCGATTTGACCATCTTGGGGGAGAGGGGGTGGAAGGACAGTGAATTCAGAAAAATTAGAAGAAAATGAGGTATTTTTAACTTATTAGCCCAAAGTAAAATACAAGAAATGCATAAGAAACTAAAATTATTTTAATTAAATATATTTAATATACTTCAGACCAGATAAGAAACTTCATTATTTTTGCACCTTGATGAAGAATGAGACAGAAATTTTTGGAAGAAAAAAGAATCTTCCTTACCAAAATTTTATTTTTAATCAAATACACAGATTTATCTATTCCAAATCAGACAAAATTATACCTTCAAAATCATTTTTTCATTCATAGAATTCCTGGTAAATTCACTGTTGTCTACCAATCCCTTCTGTCCATTTCATTTTTTCTTGCTGTTCAATTCAACTAGGCTCTACCTTCTTTTTTTCCTCTTTTTATTTCTTGAGACAAGCTTGAGTCCTTTGGTTGGTGGGTTGTTGTACATTTTAGAAACACAGTTTTTCTGATTTCCATATTCCTTGCAACCATTTTGTCTAAAATTTCAGGAAGTAAGGATTCATCCCAGAAGGCTTAAAGCTTTGGAAATATTTTATTGCACTTGGTGTTTACCAAGTGACAGATAGCACTTGCAATTTCTGTCTGTCTGCTTGTCAATCCTGGTTTTGCTAGTTTGGGGACTTCCAGATAAACTAGGACAATGATATTTAGTAGGTGTATCAGGGACCAGACCAGATTAAATAAGAAATAGTCTTTTCCCCAGTTTGACCATCTGGGGGGGGGAGGGAGTGGGGGCACAGTTAATTTGGAAAAATGAGGTATTTTTAACTTACGAACCATTAAACAGATGTTAATGAAATTTATATTTAGATGAATATTGTGTCTCAGAGCTCTATTTTAAATTCTGACCTGACCTGGTGACATTGGGAGGAGTTGGAGAGGGAAACCTGAAATCTTGGAAAATACTTAGAGTGGAGAGATCGGGCTGAAATTTGGTGAGAAAATAAGCATTTGTCCTAGATGCATGATTGACATAACCAGAGTGGATCCACTCTCTTGGGGGATTTGGGGGAGGGGTTAATTCAGAAAAAAATAAGGTATTTTTAACTTACAAATGAGTGATTGGATCTTAATAAAATTTGATATTTAGAAGGATCTCGTAACTCAGACCTCTTACTTTAAGTCCCGGACGGATCCATTGTAATTGGGGGGAGTTTGGGGGGGACTGGAAATCTTGGAATATGCTTAGAGTGAAGAGAGATTGGAATGAAACTTGGTGGGAAGATTAAACACAAGTCCTTGGTAAATGATTGACATAATCGGACCGGATCCGCTCTCTTTGGGGGATTTGGTGGGGGGGGACTCAATTTGGTAATTCAGGAAAATTAGAAAAAATGAGGTATTTTTAAATTAAGAATGGGTGATTGGATCTTAATGAAATTTGATATTTGGAAGGACCTCGTATCTCAGAGCTCTTAATTTAAATCCCAAATGGATCTGGTGACATTGGAGGGAGTCGGAGGAGGAAATCAGAAATATTGGAAAAAACTTGGAGTGGAGAGATTGTGATGATTCTTGGCGGGAAGAATAATCACAAGTTTTAGATACGTGATTGACATAACCAGACTGGATTGGCTCTCTTTGGGGGAGTTGGGGGGGGGTAGTTTGGAAAAAATTAGAAAAAATGATGTATTTTTAACTTACAAGCTCTTCAGATCTTAATGACATTTGAGCATCTCATTTCTCAGAGCTCTTACTTTAAATCCCAACTGGATTTAGTGATATTGGGAGGAATTGGAGGGGGAAACCAGAAACCTTGGAAAACGCTAAGAGTGTAGAGATTGGGATGAAACTTGGTGATAAAAATAAGCACATGTCCTAGATACGCTATGGACATAACCAGACCAGATCAGCTCTCTTTGGGGGAGTTGGGGGATTTGATAGTGTGGGCAATTCCAGATAAGCTTGGACAATGAAAGTTGGCAGGCATATCAGGGACCAGACCAGATTAAATTAGAAATAGTCTCTTCTCCAATTTGACCATCTGGGGGGGGGGGGGAGTGAGCAAAAAAGATATTTGAAGAATTTTATTTGCCGATAAAACAAATGGTTGTTCTTCTCAAGTATGGCGTGTGGCTTAGGGGTATGACTCTTGCTAAGGGTGCGAGAGATCTCATGTTTGAATTCCTGACCACCACAATTTTTACATGAAGAAGATCCAAAACTAAATATGTGATCAATATAGTGATTGCTGAAAGTTGGCAGGTGTAATAGGGACCCAAACAAATTAATTATAAATAGTTGCTTCCCCGATTTGACCATCTTGGGGGAGAGGGGGTGGAAGGACAGTGAATTCAGAAAAATTAGAAAAAATGAGGTATTTTTAACTTACAAACAGGTTATTGGATCTTAATGAAATTTATTATTTAGAAGGACCTCGTGTCTCAGAGCTCTCATTTTAAATCCTGACCGTATCCAGTGATATTGGGGGGGGGAGCTGGAGGGGGAAACCAGAAATCTTGGAAAACGCTTAAAGTGGAGATATTGTAATGAAACTTGATGCAAAGAAGCTCTTGGCTCTTCCAACCTTGTCACAAGTCCCATATGAGCTCTTGGTTCTTGTTTTCTTCAGTATTCTTTTGATCAGTCAACTGTAATTATTTTCCAGTCGTTAATAGAGTTATAAACTATTAAGTGGCATATCATTTTCTGCAGTATCTCGAGTTGGCTTTTCTGTCTGGGCGAAATACCTGTTTTTTTTTTGTTTTTTTTTGTTTTGTTTTTAGCTGAAGACCCTCACTGGATAATTCAGGAAAAAATCCTTAGGTTAAATTTTTTGACTGAGCCACATCAAAAATGGTTTTGAACTCTGGTATATTATGTACAGTTTTTATGTCTATAGGTGTGCCATTAGGGAGCAATCCATCTGCTGATGCAGCAAGATACTGATGCTGTGGATGCAGGATACTGATGTTGAGTCCTATTTGATCTCCCTTTATGACTTTTAAGTTGAATTTGTTTTCGTCTGCTTCTAGTGCCTATACTTTTAAATCTACGCCCTTTTTATTAGGGCGTAGCAGAATCTAGGTCCCAAATTTTGAAGTTACTTAACAATTGGGGCAACTCTGGTGCTGTTTTTTCTAGTTACAGTTTTGTCGAAGTAACTACTTGTTATTCTCTTAGATCTCTCTTCAACCCAAGTGTCATTTTTGGATTGTCCTTTTGTAATGTTAGACAAATTATACTGGCAGAATTCAGTTTTAAATACTGGTTAGCATAGTTTTGTATGGCCAAATTTATCAAACAGTTTGTGGTAACGAACTGTAGTAAGGCAACCCGGCTCAATAGTAACCAGAATTCTAAAAAATGGAATCAAAAGAATCGCGTTTCAATGCTGATTTTCAATATATAAGTTTCATCAAGATTAGTCTTACCCATCAAAAGTTACAAGCCTGAGAAAATTTGCCTCATTTTGGAAAATAGGGGGAAACACCCCCTAAAAGTAATACAATCTTAACAATAATCACACCGTCAGATTCAGCGTATCAGAGAACCTTATTGTAGAAGTTTGAAGCTCCTGTCTACAAAAATGTGTAATTTTGATTTTTTTTTGCCAGAAGACAGATCACAGATGCGTGTTTATTTGTTTTTTGTTTTTTTTTGTTATTTTTTTCCCAGGGGTGATTGCATCGACTCAGTGGTCCTAAAATGTCGCAAGAGTGCTCATTCTAACGGGAATTAAAAGTTCTATTGCCCTTTTGATTGACCAAAAAAATTGGAGGGCACCTAGGCCCCCTCCCACGCTCTTTTTATCCCCATAGTCACCGGATCAAAATTCTGAGATAGCCATTTTATTCACCATAGTCGAAACACCGTATAATTATGTCTTTGGGGACGACTTACCATTAGATGAACAATGTCCAGTTCCTTCAACCCACTCAATTGCAGGAAAATTAAAATATCCAATAATTATTAACTCAGATGAGCTAGTAAGGGACTTGATAGACGCACCCAAGACGCAATTTTTTTATCAGCAATGGAGATATCGGAGATATCAAGCTGTACACTTTCAATCAGAGATATATCAAGCATAGAAAGATTTACAACATTAACCTGGATACTGTCTCTTACATAAACACCAATTCCTCTTCGGCAATTTGGGTGGTCCAAGCTACTAAATAGCTAATGTCCCGAGATCTGTAGTGACATGTCAGTTACCGCAAATAGACTATGTCTCGGTAACAGCTCAACAAAACCCATAACATCTTCCTTAAGAAGCACTTCGGATTCAAGAAGCTTATTTATCAGACAGTCAACATTGCTTGAAAGAACACGGAAAGTATTTCCAGAAGGGGGATTCTGACTCGGGAAATTTGGCTGTTGAGACTCAGAGGTAACTTCAGATATGGCACTTGCAAAACTTGAATCTGCTGAACTCTGACATGAAACGAACAAATTGTTAGATAGAACATTTGATCTATCATCATCAGAAAAAACACTTAGATGGACATGAGAAACATTTGGAGAAGAATCGGATGAAGCTTCACAAGAAATATCAACTGACGGTTTATCAAAACGACGAACAAAACGAGGCAATGGAAAAACATAACTATTTACGTGAAGAGGCGATGACGTAACTAGGTTTCCATCGTGGATTAGTTTGGAGGGGGCCCGGGTGAGCCTTTCCAACCGCGATGAGTAGCCTCGTTTTTTGGAACAATTTGGCCCTTGAAGATCATGAGGTTAGCCTCGCGTGAGGTTGTTTTTCTTTTCAGCTCTTCAACTAAGTCCTTTTCTAAACAAAACACTGCTGGCACATCCTTTTGGATTTGATTTTGCTGGAAGAGATCTTCCAGAAGTTGACTTTGCTGACAATGTTAAATTTATATGCAGAAATCTTTGTGACATCAAAGCTGCCCTGGAAACACTGGTGGTAGGGTGGTCGGGGGGAGGAGTTTATGTTAGAGGATCTTTCCATGAGGAATTTATCATTTAGAAACGGAATTTTCATGAAAAGGGCGCTGGATTTTCCAAAACCTGCATTGATTCAAAAACTTTCAGAAATTAAGTAAAAAACAAGTTTTTTCAACTGAAAGTAAGGAGCACTATTAAAACTTAAAGTGAACAGAAACTATTATGTTTATGATGGGGTTTGTCCCCTCCTCAATACCTCGCTCGTTTCGCCGAAGTATTTTTAGTAATTTCAAAAGAGCTATTTATTTTGATTAAACAGCCTTTGTCTCTTAAAGAATTGGAACAAAATTCGAACTTTAGTGTAAAGAGCGAGGTATTGACGAGGGGCGAACCCCCTCATATACATAATAAAAATATGCGAATATAGAAGTTCGTTACGCGAGTTAATTTGTTAGTTATGTATATTTTTTACTAATAAAATATTTGTAAATAAAATTAAAAGTTCTAGTCGCCTTTTTAAGTAAAAAAAAAAGTAGGGCAACTAGGCCCCCTCCCTCGCCGCTTTTTTCTTAAAATCGTTCGATCAAAACTCTGAGAAAGCCATTTAGCCCAAAAAAGTAAAATTAATATGCAAATTTCGTTTTGATTATTCATGTACGGTGAGCCAAAATCAAAACCTGCATTAATTCGAAAACGTCCCGAAATTAAATAAAAAAAAAACAATTTTTTTTTAACTGAAAGTAAGGAGCGACATTAAAATTTAAAACAAACAAAAATTATTCCGTATATGAAAGGGGCTTCCCCTCATCAACGCCCCGCTCTTTACGATAAGGTTTGACTCTTTCTCCCAACGCTACTTTTTAAAACAATAAAAAAAAATACTTTTTTTTATTTAATCTCTTTAAGGATACAGATTTTTGCTTACAATTATATATTGACCAAAGTTTTGCAACACTTTTGTGCAGTAGTCGTTCTATGCCTCTTTTGAGTGATTGGTATGGGGAAAACTATTCAAATACATAGGTTGAAAATCTGCATATCCTTTGGGGTTCCAACGTAACACCCCTAGTTGTTACCGGGATATTACATGTATACTCTTTTGACAATATAGATACACATTGTATCTTTTGATTTCATTTTACGCCTCATCAACTTTCACTGAAAGATAAAACTTGGTACCATATTCAGTTCCTAAGATATTGTAACTATGCTGTTGACAACCTAGATGCACTTCAACCTTTTTGATTTAGTTCAACAATAGTACCAGAAGTAGAAAAAGTAGTTGACCTGGAAGTTTTAACTTAATGCCCTCAACTGTTCTTGAGATTAATACCCTCATTATTGAATTTGGATTGAACTCAATTTATGATAATTTACTGAGGTCAAATAAAGTAAATATCACCTCACCTAAGAGCTATGATCTCTGTCCACATAATATGTCAGATAATTCTAATGAACCGGAACCAAAAAGGTCAAAGAGATTTGCCTCCGCTGTTGCATTGAAAAAAAAATAAGAGCAATAAACTATATGTAATGTAGTTTATTAGGTATAAATTTTGTTTATTTTTATTCATATCTTTTAGTTTTACTACTGATGATGAACACTGTATATGTGTTCGAAATATCCAGTTAAATAATTTTATATCTATTCACTGTCAATAAAAAGATTTCAACCCTATAACGGTCCTAAGATGTTCTGTTTTTGCCATTTTGATGTTTACATTTGTGTTGCCCAAAAGGAATTTTTATTTTCTCCACTCTCTTATTCATTTGCTTTATATGTATTGTAAGTTTCACCTATTTACTACACATTTTCTTAGTTCTTGCATTCCTGTGATTTATAGTTTTTCCACATTCTGAATTAGATCTTTAACTTGGTGTTTTAAATTTCAGAACTCAAATATTGGAGAACACAGCATCTTGCATGCTATTAAAATTGTCCAAAGTTCATCTGCTGTTTCTGGTTCAAGCGCAGAAAATGAAAGCCCCTTGGTAGAACAATCTTTGTTAAATAGGATTGAAAATTTACCTATAAAAGGAGAAATTGAAGAAAACAAAGGTAAGCTTTTAATTGCGCCTGCATAGGGGGAATAGTATACATTTTGAACTACTCTGCTGCTGAATGTTTAATTTGTACCCAAGCACCAATAAAAATAAATTCAAATGTGAAACAAAGCAAAAAGCTTGAGAAGTAATACATAAAGCACTATGCAGTATCTGCCAGGTAGTACTTTTGATCACGCAGGGGTATATGATAAGTGTCAACAAGGGGAGGGAGATCTTTCCGAGTTAATATAAGATAAACTTTATGTCAACTTTGTTTTCGTAAATTATTATAGATCAACTGGGGACATAGTGAAATAAAAAACGAAAGATGTACACAAGCTCAAAAGGGAAACCAAACAAATGTTTTTGCATAAAACCGATAAAAAAAAGAGAATAAAAAGCTCCTAAATATGTAGAAACCTACTAAACTTAAAAATTCACTCAAAGAAAAAAAGTTGAAGAAAATTTTTTACAGTTGAAGAAAAATAGAGGAATAGCAAGATAAGTGTGTGAACTAAGATTAGAATATTCGAATCAACAGTTAATGTTGTGGTGAAGTATGTTTCTGAAACGTGGGTGCTTCCGAAGATGGAGGACGATTTGCAGAGGTTCCTCAGAAGTTTTGTCTTTTGATTGTTTTGGGTGCCCGTTTGACTGACTGTACTTCAAACAGTAAGATGTACAATAAATATGGTTCTACCCTGCTCTCTACGGCTATGAGAGAAAATTGAGGTGGATCGGACATGTTTTGTAGATGAAGAATGACAGATTCTCAAAGACGTTCCTTTTCGGCTATCTGTCTTTGCCAAACAAAAAGTAGGTGGTCCCAAAAGGAGTGGGAAAAATTCTTAAGAAACAATTTAAAGGAAATTGAAACTTCTCCTGAGGAAGTTAGGAGTGAATTTTGGAATAGATTGGGATGTAGGAGGAGCGTGCACAGCTATTTTGGCCTCACATGGCTTGATGCTGTAGTGAGTTGTTAGTAGTAGTAGTCGTGGTAGCATAAATAAGCGAGCATATGGACCTCTAAGCTTAATACAAACAAAATAGAGTGGTATTAAAGACTAATCTTGGAATTACAGGATGGAATGAAACTATTCCTATCCTTTTCAGTTTTTTTTGCAATAAATTGAACGGGTGTTTATTATTCACTAGGTCAGATGGCTGTTTTTGCGTTCCTGTTCGACAATTTTAAGATTAAAAGAAACAGGGTCAATAAATTCATAAAATGCAGTCAATGTACATACTCTTAATACACAGGCAGGGTAATTTAATTACACAAGTTGCATGAAATATTTAGGGGACATTGAGAAAAAAGGAAATAAATAATAGCAAGGACATAAAAATAAGGAACAAGGTAATAAAGAAAAGTAAAGTTACTCCTAAAAGCTGGTTGGACACTTGGTAGGAGTTCTTTTCCTGTGTTTGTTGGCTCTGAGGTGGGAGCAATATTTGCAAGATCAACTTTGCTGTCTTTTGACTAGTGGGGAGACCTGTTTTTTCGTGAATTGCAAAATCAAACTCGGAGCATGGAATAATATTTTTTACATTTTAGTACATATCCCCAGCTTCTTTTTCGAGTTAATATAGTATGAGGAAATCAACTATTGATGAAAATTTTTCGCTTTCCATTCTTTTCCAGGAACAGCTTTGACCCTGAAAGGTTGCTGATTTTACAAACTAGGCGTATCTTTCAATCCAGTGTCATTTTTTTTGTAGATTCTGATGATGTAATATAACTTCCTTAAACTGTGTAGGTGGAACAGGCCATAGTTTATTAAAATTTTGATGAGTTGGAAGCACTGACCTCGAATGTTCCTGCTCATGAGTAGTTTAGCAGGGTATGTCAGGTAATCAATTGGCTTATTTCGATTTTTCAGGAGAACAAAGTACGGCTCTATGCTGCTCTGATAGGAATTCTCAATAAGTCGTTTTGTTGTTTGCTCTGTTTTGTCTGCAAAGCGGTTAGATTGTGGTTGATAAAGACTGGAGGTATGTGTCTTATTCCCTACTCTTTTGCAAATGCGCTAAAATTAGCTGAAGGAAGATAAGGATCTTTGTTGGTCGTTAGCATCCTAAGAATCCTGAAGCGTTTGAAATGGGGCTTTATATTTTGTATGACCGCTTTCGAAGACATTTCAGTAAGTCTATCAACTTCAAAATGCAAGATGTAACAGTCAGCTACAATCAGATGTTCCTAGATGTTTCTCCTCTTTGAACAGAAACATGTCGGCTCTAATATTTTCCCAGGGATAGTCTATATGAGAAGCTTAGGTCTATGATTAGGTGCTTCTGAGATTGTATTTGGAAGCTGCCACAAGTGATACACTGTTATCCAAATTCCTACAAGATATTATATTCTTAGCTCTCGAACATAAATAACCGAGCCGAATTTAAATTATCTAGGTAGACAACAGATAGTAAAGAAAGCATAAATAAACTTAATAAGGCTCGTAAAAAAAAAGAAGAAAAACGAAATAAAAAAACAGAAATATGAAAAACAGTGATGCCAGTTAACGAAACTTAACGTAAAAAAAAACATAATCGAACTCCCGAAACCCAACCGATAACTACATATAATGACTGTAGAATATTTTTTTTGCAATATTTCAAAGTATTTTTCTAGTCATATCAAGCATATATCAATCATACATTACAACTTTTGTACGGGAGGTCCCCACTTGACTGGTGGGTCCTGACCTCTAACATATCATGTGAAAATACGTCATTCTTAACAAAAGTAAACAATTCCCTATCAAACAGTTCGTGGTAACGAACTGTAGTAAGGAGCGACCTGGCTCAATAGTAACCGAAACTCTAAAAAACGGAATTTTGATACCAATATCAAAAGAATCGCATTTTAATGCTGATTTTAAATATATAAGCTTCGTCAAGTTTAGTCTTACCCATCAAAAGTTACGAGCCTGAGAAAATTTACCTTATTTTAGAAAATAGGAGGAAACACCCCTTAAAAGTAATAAAATCTTAAACGAAAATCACACCATCATATTCAGCGTATCAGAGAACCCTATTGTAGAAGTTTCAAGCTCTTATCTACAAAAATGTGGAATTTCACATTTTTTGCCAGAAGACAGATCATGGATGCGTGTTTATTTGTTTTTTTTTTTTTCCCAGGGGTGATCGTATCGACTCAGTGGTCCTCGAATGTCGCGAGAGGGCTCATTCCAACGGAAATTAAAAGTTTTAGTGCCCTTTTTGAGTGACCAAAAAAATTGGAGGGCACCTATGCCCCCTCCCACGCTCATTTTTTCCTCAAAGTCACCGGATCAAATTCTGAGATAGCCATTTTATTCATCATAGTCGAAAAACCTAATAACTATGTCTTTGGGGACGACTCACTCCTCCACAGTCCCCGTGGGAGGGGCTGCAAGTTACAAACTTTGACCGTTGTTTACATATACTAATGGCTAATGGGAAGTGTACCGACGTTTTCAGGTTTTTTTTGTTTGTTTTTTTTTGGGGGGGGGCGGGTTTACGTTGGAGGATATTTCCATGGTGGAATTTGCCATAGGGTAAGAGGTTTTCAATGAAGGGGTCGCAGGACTTTCTAGTATTATTAAAAAAACAACGAAAAAATAAATATGAAAAGTTTTTTCAATTGAAAGTAAGGAGCAGCATTAAAACTGAAAACGAACAGAAATTATTACGCATATAAGGGGTTCACCTCCTCGTAATTCCTCGCTCTTTACGCTAAAGTATTTTTAGTAATATCAACTATTTTTTCTGCGGCCTTTGTGATCCAGGGGGTCATTCTTGAGGAATCGGGACAAAATTCAAGTTTAGTGTAAAGAGCGAGTTATTGACAAGTGGGTGAACCCCCCGCATATGTATATATATAAAAATAAGTTGTCTGTCTGTCTGTCTGTCGAGTGACGTCGTGTTTGTCCCCATATGACGTATGAATTATTTCATCATATACCAATTCAAAAACGAATGTATTCAAGCCGATGTAGCTGAGTTGGTAAGGCGTTATGTTCCAGGTTCTAGGTTCAAGAGGTTCCAGGTTCGAACCTTGGCTAAAAAAAGGTAAAAACTACAAAAAACTAAAAACTAATAAAAAAACTTAAAAAGCAAAAAAACTAAAAAAAACTAAAAAAAAAATAAAAAAAGGTAAAAAACTAAAAAAACTAAAAAAACTAAAAACTAAAAAGAAAAAAAAACTAAAAAACGGAAAAACCTTGAAAAATAAAGGAGAAAAGGAAAACTAAAAAAATATAAATAAAAATAAAAAAAGGTAAAAACTACAAAAAAACTAAAAAGAAAAAAGAAAAGAAAAAACTAAAAAAGCTAAAAAAGGTAAAAACAAAAAAAAACTAAAAAGAAAAAAGGAAAAAAACTAAAAATTTATTTCATCATATACCAATTCAAAAACGAATGTATATACAGACCGGGACACCAGGACACAAATGACGACCGGGACACAGGGAATATATATAAAAACTAGCTGTTGGGGTTTTCCCCAACAGCTAGATTTTCCCGGTCGTCATTTATATTCCCTGTGTCCCGGTCGTCATTTGTATCCCATTGTCCCGGTCTGTATATACATTCGTTTTTGAATTGGCTTATGATGAAATAATTTTTTTGTTTTGTTTCTGTTTTTCTTTTTTATTTTTTTTTTGGTTTTTACCTTTTTTTTTAGCTTCTCTAGTTTTTTTTCTTTTTTTCTTTTTAGTTTTTTTTTGTAGTTTTTACCTTTTTTAGTTTTTTTTTATTTTTATTTTTTTCAGTTTTCTTTTTCTCCTTTATTAAATTTTTTGTTTTTTTCCTTTTTTTCTTTTTAGTTTTTTTTTTGGTTTTTACCTTTTTTTACCTTTTTTAGTTTTTTTCTTTTTAGTTTTTTTAGTTTTTTTCTTTTTACCTTTTTTTTATTTTTTTTTGTTTTTTTTTTGTAGTTTTTACCTTTTTTAGTTTTTTTCTTCTTTTGTATTAATGCTAAAGCCAAGGTTCGAACCTGGAACCTCTCTGACCTAGAACCTGGAACATAACGCTTTACCAACTCAGCTACTTCGGCTTGAATGCATTTACCTTTTTTATTTTTTTTTATTTTTATTTTTTTTAGTTTTCTTTTTCTCCTTTATTTTTGCTGAAGCCAAGGTTCGAACCTGGAACCTCTCGGACCTAGAACCTGGAACTTAAGCGCTTTACCAACTGAGCTACAACGGCTTGAATACATTCGGTTTTGAATTGTTATAAGATGAAATAATTCAGACGTCATATGCGGACAGTGACGTCACTCGACACACAGACACACAGACAACTTATTTTTATATATATAGATAGATATGTTGTCTGTCTGTCGAGTGACGTCGTGTTTGTCCGCATAACGTCTGAATTATTTCATCACTAGCTGTTAGGGTGGCCCTTCGCGCCACCCCAACACCTATTTGGTGGGGGCGCTTCGCGCCCCCCAAGCCCCCCCGCGCGCGTAAGTCGTTACGCGCCATATTAGTTACGCGCCATGTGTCCCTGTGTACCACCTATGAATATAGATAGATTTATATATGTGTTTTGAGCTACGTAAAACTTGCGAATATACAACATTCTTGGCTTTCCCATTGTCTGTGCACATACAAAGCCTTATGTACTAATAATGACGTCATATGCAAACGCTCTTTTTACAAACAAACAAACATGCATACACACAACTCGTTTTTATATAGATAGATAGATAGATAGATACAATACAAATTAACTGCGTAAAACTTGCGAATATACAACATTCTTCGCTGTCCAATTGTCGCTGCATATAAATAGATTGTCAGGTTTACCGACCCTCGAACATGCAACGTACAATTGTCCATGGGAAAAACAATCAGTATTAAGATTTATACCACATTTTTCTAATGATTGACCTTGAGCTTTGTTGATGGTGATTGCAAATGCTAATCGAATTGGGAATTGCAATCTTTTAAATTGAAAAGGCAGATCCGTTGGAATCATGGGAATGCGAGGAATAAGAACAGCCTCACCCTCAAAAGGCCCTTTCAAGATTGTGGCCTCTATTATGTTTTCCATTGTTTTTTTTTACGGCAAATTACGTGCCATTGCAAAGCTTTGGTGGGTTGATATTTCTTAACAGTATTATTGGTACGCCTATTTTTAGTTGTAGCACGTGTGGTGGAAACCCTGAAAGATCCACGGAATTTAAAAATTCAGATGGATAATTAACCGCCTCATTTGGTTCCAAAACTGTGTCGACTGACTTGTAAAGGACTGCCTGGTCTCGAATCTTGGTTAAAACAATATTGTTGATTTCGTGGACGTCTATATTTTTGGGTGCAAGAATCGCTCTTTCAGTTAGCCATTTATTATTTTTATAATTGTTTAGAATATTCGGAAATACTTTTTCAATCAATTCATTTTTGGACGTCACTAAATTACAGAGTTCAGCAGGTAGTTGTATACGTCCTGAAATTGAGTCTACTGGGAGCTTTCCGTTTCCAATTGCCAGCAGATGAAGATCCACCTGGACAGCGAGAGTCAAAACATATCAAAACTGAAAATAATAGCGATGATGATTGGGTTTGGGATTTTGACTTGGATAAGGTCATCAATGCCTACCAGATTTTAGTTAAAAAACAAAGGTTCGGCGATATGTATTTCATAGTGAAGCTGAAAAATAAAGAAGAAAAAGAAAACTGAAAAAAGAAAAAATGTAAAAAACTAAAAAATACTAAAAAGAAAAAACACTCAAAGAGAAATTACAGACCGGGACACAAATGACGACCGGGACAGAGGGAATATAAATAACGACCGGGACACTCAAAGAGAAATTACAGACTGGGATACCGGGACACAAATGACGACCGGGACACAGGGAATATAAATGACGACCAGGACACAGGTATTTAAGAATATCGTTCAAAGACAAATTTTTAATTGTAAGAAGACAGTTGAAAGAGAAATTTCTAATTGTAAAATGACTGAAGAACCTACAATGGCAACACCCGAGGAAGCTGCTCAAAACGAATGTATTCAAGCCGAAGTAGCTGAGTTGGTAAAGCGTTAATTTCAGGTTCTAGGTCCGAGAGGCTCCAGGTTTGAACCTTGGCTTTAGCATTAATACAAAAGAAGAAAAAAACTCTTTCTGTGTCGACTGACGTCATGAAGTTAGTTGTCGTCATTTTTGCTATGACGATGACGTCATTAAAGATATTTAAGACATATATGTTCACGTAGAAATCTATTAATGTTTAAGTTTTAAATGACTGATGAACTTACAATGGCAAAAGCTGATGAAGATGCTCAAAGAGTCTATGCCAAAAAACTTGCTGCTGATAGAGAAAGTCAGAAAAGAAAGCGTGCCGAGGAATCAAAAGAACAGCAAGGAAACAGGCTTGAGGCTAAAGAACGCAAAACCGCGCAGTTAGATGAAGATCCACCTGGACAGCGAGAGTCAAAACATATCAAAACTGAAAATGATAGCGATGATGATTGGGTTTGGGATTTTGACTTGGATAAGGTCATCAATGCCTACCAGATTTTAGTTAAAAAAAACAAAGGTTCGGCGATATGTATTTCATAGTGAAGCTGAAACATAAAGAAGAAAAAGAAAACTGAAAAAAGGAAAAATGTAAAAAACTAAAAAATACTAAAAAGAAAAAACACTCAAAGAGAAATTACAGACCGGGACACAAATGACGACCGGGACAGAGGGAATATAAATAACGACCGGGACACTCAAAGAGAAATTACAGACTGGGATACCGGGACACAAATGACGACCGGGACACAGGGAATATAAATGACGACCAGGACACAGGTATTTAAGAATATCGTTCAAAGAAAAATTTTTTATTGTAAGAAGACCGTTGAAAGAGAAATTTCTAATTGTAAAATGACTGAAGAACCTACAATGGCAACACCCGAGGAAGCTGCTCAAAAGGAATGTATTCAAGCCGAAGTAGCTGAGTTGGTAAAGCGTTATGTTTCAGGTTCTAGGTCCGAGAGGCTCCAGGTTTGAACCTTGGCTTTAGCATTAATACAAAAGAAGAAAAAAACTAAAAAAGGTAAAAACTACAAAAAGCTAAAAAGAAAATATATGGCGCGTAACTAATATGGCGCGTAACGACTTACGCGTGCGGGGGGGCTTGGGGGGCGCGAAGCGCCCCACCAACTAGGTGTTGGGGTGGCGCGAAGCGCCATCCCAATAGCTAGTCTTCTATAATAACTAAAGTGTAGTTTTAAATTTCTGACGTAAAATCAAAAGTCATATCTGACGTCTCTAACTGTTTTCGATGGAGTATATCTTCGGACATTTTTGATTTATATTTTTCCCATAACTCTGTAGGAGCTGATGGAGAGCAAGTTGTTAGTATGATGCCAAACAATGCACGAATTTGACTTGGAGTTGACGTTTCGCACGCGTCTTTGATGCAGTTATCCCAGTGTTAGTCATTCTCCAATAAATTCAGGGCTTGGCATGCACTACGGTAAGTGTCATGCATAGTACCGTTTACAGTTCTCAAATACTCAAAGGACGTCGGACCGGGTACATTCACCAAAAGCAGGCGTAGAAAGAAGCATTCATGTTGATTGGGGTGAACGGTGTAGTCTTCCTATCGTGGTATCTTTGAAGATGGTAGGTTGGCCGTCGACTGACTTACCCTGTTTTCGACGTTAAAATACTTTATTTTTAGTATTCCACGTGTAATACGAAGGCACTTCAGTATACAGCAGTTTTTTTGCAAAAGAATCATTTTTGCATAGCGAAAAGAAAGCAGTTAACTTTGTATCCGGTGGATTCAGGGCTCTTTGTTGCACGTTGGATTCCGAAAAATAAACACGTTGACCATTCTGTAAATGTACCGCTAAGTGAACAACAGCTGGACTACGTTCATGTATCGGAAATGAAAGAATTCGCCAAACAGCTTCATTACTGCTTATGTATCTTCCAGCCTGATATTGTACGATTTCGTCGATATCTTTGATTTCGGACTGCAAGCCAAAAACTGCCATGTCACTGCCTTTGTTGACGTATTTACATATGTATTTGATTGCCTTTACGGAGTTACAGTATTCAACGTTTATGTGTGCATTAAATGCTTTTGATAATATCGGGGAATATGGAACAACCCACTGGTTATCTACTTCGATGGTGGTACCGTTACGCTTTTTTATTATTGCTGTTTTACCGGCATCTTCAGTAGATCTTCTTCTATATTGTAGGTAACCATCATTGCCAGTAATTGTGTTGGATACTAAAAGTCGAGGATATTGCTTCATGCACCTTCCTTTGGCCATGCATGGTGAATTTTCGTTCAGTGCACCGCAAGGTCCATGTATCATATTTTTTACAACAATATCATATAACCCCTTATCGACATTTTCTTCAGGTATTTCAGCGGAAATAACATCATCAATTTCGTTAGAAGTAATTTTATTATGTAGCCAGATTAGTATTTGTGTGTGTGGCAAACCTCGTTTTTGCCATTCCACTGAGTACATCCAGCATCGCACTGACCCAAACACTTCAAGTTTTACTATGTAGTTTATCAGTGATTTCAACTTTTGCCGGAAGACACGGCCCGTAATGTCATGTCTATGAACCGCCGATTGTCCTTAAAGTAAAAGCTGCTGTATCTCGTCCCAAGATTGATTACATGTAAATGTAATAAATAAATCTGGACGACCATAGAGACGAACATACGCAATAGCATCTTGAGCATATTCGTGCATATGACGGGGACTGCCAGCATTTGACGAAGGTAAAATCGTTAATCTTCCAACGTTTGTGGTATTACCGTCATTTACAGCTGCATCTCGCAAATGAATGTATTGTTCAGAGCGGAGCTTGGTCTGATTCAGACGGATATATAGCAAACGTTCTGATTCAATTTTTGCATATATATCAACGGCGTATTGGTGAGACAATTGACGTCATTTTAAAATATAATTGTCTTCATCGTGCCGAATCACTAGTCTATAGGAATAATAATGCATTGCACTGCATTTCTTATTCATTTCTTTGTTAGTGGCTGGATTCATCAATTTAACATATAAGTGATAGCCGTCGGCTCCATCCCAAAAAATGATAGGATATTGTAGGGCTTCGTAGCATCGATGAGTTTCAGCAATTCTTACCAACTGAGCGTTTCGCTTATGAAGAATAATATCTCGAGGTAAAAACAGATCACCGACCATAACGATTGCCACTTCGTCTATAGTTGGAGCATTGTGTCTACGCACATGTTGGCCAGGAGGCGTTTTGTCAGCGGAAATAACAATTTTATGCGTATCAGTAGGCATCAAATCGATGGCTGTTTTGAACAAACGCACTAAATTATTATGTTCGTGGAAAAGATGTTGCAATTGGGAAACGATTGTCCTTTCAACGGTGGGAGAAATTTCGCAACGTGTATTCAATTCAGAATTTCTATCACTGATGAAGTTCAATTGTAAAAATTTATGATTCTCGCCTGAGAATGGTTGAAGGGATCCTGCTCTATGATAAATTTGCCCTTTTACTTTGAAAGTAGGCATAAATTGATCTTGATTTTCGATTTGGGCACAAAACGACGTCATTTGGAAACATGAGTTATATTTTCTGATTTTTGATAAAAAACGCTTAAATTCTGACGTAGTTCCAGTAAGCAAAGTCTTCAATGGCTCTGGGGGTGCAGCCAGTAGAGGAAGTTTAACTTTCCCTGAGGCGCAACACATTCCCATTTTTTCACCATTAAATTTAAAGGCCTTACAGTAGGGACAAATTTTAGACATAGTCCCGATTTGAACACATCTACTATAATCATCGACTGGGCTGTACCTGAATGCCATGCGATAATTTTCACGTT
Organism: Artemia franciscana; assembly: GCF_032884065.1. Lineage (NCBI taxonomy): Eukaryota > Metazoa > Arthropoda > Branchiopoda > Anostraca > Artemiidae > Artemia > Artemia franciscana. Next base: position 29,882,224 of record NC_088864.1, on the reverse strand, counting down.
GCTCTTGTGATTCCTCGGCACGCTTTCTTTTGGAATTATCTCTTGAAGCCGCAAGCCTGTTTTCACGTTGCTCTTGTGATTCCTCGACACGCCTTCTTTTTTCACTTTCTCTTTTAGCAGCAAGTCTGGTTTCGCGTGGCTCTGGTAGTTCCTCGACACGCCTTCGTTGACGTAAATTGCACATTCCTAATCTAGCATTATCTCTTGAAGCCGCAAGCCTGTTTTCGCGTTGCTCTTGTGATTCCTCGACACGGCTTCTTTTTTTACTTTCTCTTTCAGCAGCAAGTCTGGTTTCGCGTTGCTCTAGTAGTTCCTCGACACGCCTTCGTTGACGTAAATTGCACATTCCTAATCTGGCCCTTTCTCTTTGAACCGCAAGCCTGGTTTTGCTTTTTGGTAACATTCTATAACATTGACAGTTGGAGAAATCTCCACGTGCCAAGGTTGCTAAAGCTCAACAATTTATAATAAACCTCAAATTTTAAGTATCTTTTTTAAGGTTTTCAAATTACATTAATCTATTGTCAAAATATTTCGAAATATTTATGCAATTCCCAGTTTTTACATTTAAACCCTTAACACAAAAATACATACAACTTATTTTTATATGTATATAGAAGATATAATCTGGCGTAAGAGACATAGTGTAACAGACATAACACACAAACAACTTATTTTATATATATAGAAGCGCCCCCACCAACTAGGTGTTGGGGTGGCCCGAACCGTCACCCCAACACCTAGTATGTAATAAAAACATACGAATATAGAAGTTTGTTACGTAAGTTAATTCGTATGTTACGTATATTTTTTACTAATGAAAATGTTCGTAAAAAATTAAAAGTTCTAGTTGCCTTTTTAAGTAATCAAAAAATTGGAGGCCAACTAGGTATCCTCCCCCGCTCCTCTTTTCTCAAAATCTCCCGATGAAAACAGTGAGAAAGCCATTTAGCGAAAAAAATATTAATATGCAAATTTCGTTTTAATTATTTATGTGCGGAGAGCCAAAATCAAAACATGCATTAATTCAAAAATATTTAGGTATTAAATAAAAAAAAACTAGTTTTTTAACTGAAAGTAAGGAGCGACATTAAAACTTAAGCGAACCGAAATTACTCCGTATATGAAAGGGGTGTTTCCTCCTCAACGCCCCGCTCTTTACGCTAAAGTTTTTACTTTTAAAAAAAGTAGAGTTAAGAGAAAGAGTCAAACATTAGCTTAAAGAGTGGAGCGTTGACGAGGAAAAGGCCCTTTTATATACGGAGTAATTTCTGTTCGTTTTAAGTTTTAACGTCGCTCCTTGCTTTCAGTTAAAAAAAAACTTGTTTTTTTATATATTACGTAAGAACCGACGGAATCTCGAAGAAAAACGGTTCAAAGAAAATGTCTTGCAAACGTGTTGAAACAGCTTGAAGAAAAATGTCTTTAAAACATCTTGAAATGTCTAGAAACGTCTTAAAAAACGTATTGAAATGTCTTGAAACGTCTTGAAAAAAATGTCTTTAAAAAGGTCTCGAAGAAAAGTTTCTTTAAAAACATCTTGAAATGTCTTGAAGAAAAATGTCTTTAAAACGTCTTGAAGTAAATTTCTTTAAAAAACGTCTTGAAAATATCGTGAAAATATTTTGAAGAAAACACTACTTATGACGTAACGTGTACGTTTGCATGTTGACTAGCGGTCCTGAGGATTTTTTTCTGACCCTTGCGGGTTTTCAAACGTAAGAACCATGGAAATCTAGAAGAAAACATCCCTTATTTGAAAAAAAAAAGACCTGCATCTTTTAGAAAACCCTGTTACGTAACGCGAGGTGTATTATACCCTTGCCGGTGCGCCATAGTATTGCGTAAGACCCAGGTGTGCGTAATAGCGTCTTGAGGGACTAGGAGCTCCAATAATATACCCCCAATGGGTGCCCTTATATTTGCTGATAGGACACGAATCGGGTGCAGTTTCCAAACCCCTGTTTTTGGTAATTTTTGGTCGTTTCAACATTAACTTGAATATTAAATTTACTTTTTACTCGTTTTAAGGTTTATTATTTCCTCTATATCAGAATCTGTTATTATTATGCTTTATAGGATCATTTATTTTCATTTCTTTTCGTTTTGGGTTTAATTTACTCTTTAATAGTAATTTCTAGCCGTCAAGAGTTAAATTATATGGTTCTTTACTTTTATTTGAAAAATATATTTTCATGGAAAATTCTTTTTAATTATTTTATATTTGTTTTTGATAGCCAAAGTTCTGTTGCTGATCAATAATATGAATGTTCCTCCAGTTTTTACGTTTTCGGCTTAAGAATTAAAAAATTCGATTTTAATTTATTTTTTCTAATTAGTAAGTTATTTGTTCTAACTTTAACAATTTCAACGTCCCTTTAACATCCCCTGAAAGATTCAACTAAATACCATTAGGTCATTCCTGAGATATTGCCGGTACGCCCTTCAGATAACCGGGATGCACATAGCATCTTTTAATTGAGTTCAAACACTCTACGTGTGTGTCCTCCTTAGTTACAAGCAGGGGATCCCCACTTGATCGGTGGGCACTGAACTTTAACATGTCGTGGGAGCATGCGTCATCTTTAATATAACCAAGCATTCCCCTACTACCTGAGAAATCTTGAAAAAAACATCTTGAGAAAAATGTCTTAGAAACATCTTAAAATGTCTTGAAACGTCTTGAAAAACGCATTTAAGAAAAATATCTAGGAGTCTTCTAAGAAATACATACAAACCAGAGGAAATACAACCAACATGCTAAGATGGACTAGTACAGCCTTTTAGTAAAATGTAAATTGAACAATGCAACCGAATTAAATAGCGGATTTGGCTCACAACCTTTTGAAAGGAAATGAGACATAGACATTTTAATAAAGCTTTAGCAACTGATGCTATGTCCCAGCTGAGACATGGAATATATTTTAGTATGTGAATACAGTAAAAAATATGAGGATATCAGTACACTAAAATTAAGAAGTAATAAACCTGGCTCACTTTAATGCTGAACACCTCCTATATAAGCTGAAAAGGGTGGAATAACGTTATGATAACACATCAATTTTATTTGTTAGCTCACGAATTCATTGTTTCAATTGTGGAGGAACTGCTAACTTATCTCTAAGGTCAAAATATAAATACAAAGTTTTAAAAGGTAACTATCACTAACAAAAATGAAACAGGCAAATATAATATAACACAATCAACATATGTGACCCTTGTTTCAGAGGCTGCACGGGCTGTGCTACCTTTGGAGGGATGTTTTTTTTAGACATTTGTTACCGTGAAATTTTTACGCTACCCAGTATTCAGTCCCATGGGACTCTGTGTATTAAAATGGCTTAGGCGGTGGCTTAATTATCTTCTAATCTTTTTCAGCCTTTGAAAGGGTACTAGAATTCGGGGTCTCAGTTCAAACGAAAACCTACCAAAATTTGTCGACCACTGGCTTGATACGACCCTCCCTTGCGAATGAAAAACAGGCCTTACAGAATTTTGTGTTTTTGTAGTTAAGGGTTTCAAAATTATGCTATAATGTGCCTGGACATCTGAAACTGCATGTTGTAATTTGCAGACACTGTTGATTGAGTCACTGTCGGGGTTTATTTTCTCAAATTATAGTAATTTGATTATGCTAAGTTACTTTTTATCGGTACTTTGAAACTTAACACATTTTACATATTTTGAATCACTATGAAAACCAGGTTAATCCTGTGTATACAATTATAATCGGCTGAAAAAGCTGCTAGGGTATGTTTTTTCTGCTTATACCCACCAGAGCTGTTGTTATGACTTAACATTATCAGTTGCTCTGAAATTTATGCGCAAAGAACTTCATGGAAAATTGTATCCTATGGCAGTAAGCTAGTTACTACAGATAAGAGGAGATTTATTGCAAAATGCTTTCGGACTATAGCAACATAGAATACAGTCTACAAACAAAGCTCAGAAACAAATTACAACTTTAGAAAAAAAGAAAGAAACACGCCAAGGTTCAACATATTAAACAGCAAACACCTATCATAAGAACCGTAACATGCTATCCCGTCAACATGATTCCCTATGTTTAATCCTCAAACGAAGACACTTGCACAACTGTATAATAACACATGCGTCCCTCTCAGCCATCCGCTTAATTAGCCGGCATTCACTCCCAAACACTCGTCCAAAACATTCATTCCGCAACTCAGACGGCTTTTCACACTCGGATACAAAACGAAATAAGTTTTCATTCACACATCCATACATAGGGCAAAAGTAGGGGCCAGCCTAAACTTTCACAAACATTTTCTTCTCTCACCTAAACTATCCTACTATCACCCAAACTATCTCCTCTTACGAACAACAATCTCTTCAAATCCTCTTCATTCAACTCAAATTTAAAATGAAGCTCATCCCCCCAAATGTCTTTAGCTTGGGAGTAAAACTTCAAAGACATAGATTGGTCCATATGGGTTTGCCACTCTTGGATTTCTTGGTTATTTAGGGTTCACTAGAATTCTTTCTATACTGACACGCTGTCACCCATTGGGCCTTTTCCTTCATTCCACATCTCCGAAAGGCGACAGAGGTCCTGTACTTTCTTGACTTGATTTGGCCACGAATCACTTCTACCGTCCTTGTAGCTCTCCAAAACTGTCTTAATAAGCTGAACTCAGGAAGCCTAATTATTTTCTCCCAGAATTTCACCATATTAACCAATCTAACACTCTTTAAGGTAAAAAGCCCCAAATCCCCTTTCAGTACCACTGAATTAAATGAATCCTTCAAGCCTAAGATTCTTTTAAAATATCTTAGCTGAACTACTGCTAGCTTAAATGCTTTAGCAGAACCCCAATGTAGGCTAGAAGCTACTTTTGCCTGGAAAACTCTTTTCTGGATCCTCGTGTCAGCTAGCTGACCTAAATTACTTCTCAAAAGCACATTTATTAGCCTAGTTACAATCTTCCACATTCCTAGACATTCACCTTAATGCACTAAACTTAACACCCAAATAAACAAATTCTTCTTTAATCTCTAACATCATTCCTCCAAAATTAAAATTAGCCTCAGAATCAACAGCCCCTTTGCTCCTAAATACTAATATTACTGACTTCTTGGCATTCAACTCTAAATACTTCTTTTCTAGATATTTTTATCTTATATCTAATTGCTTTTGGAGACTGTCTCTACTATCCGCCACTAGAGCTGTATCATCCGCAAATAACATACATGATAGCCTAAACCAATCCAAAGATACATAAGGGGCTCCATTACTTTTATAAAAACTATCTAAATCATTAACAAACAAGGAGTAAAGCTTGGGAGATAAAGTACATCCTTCTTTCACACCCACATGAGACGTAACCAGTCTAGAAAAATTTCCCATAACATTCACAACAAATTTCACCTTCCGGTACATATCTGCTGGTATTGCTACAAAACAAGACGGCAAGCTTATTTCTAATAGACTTTCAATTAACAACCTCCTATTTGCCGAATCAAACGCACTTTTCAGGTCTAAAAAGGATACGAATAGCTGACCATTTTTCCCTCTAGCATATTTCCTTCTCAGTATATTTTAAGTAAAAATATGGTCAACAGTGCTGAGTGTCGGTCTGAATCCCGCTTGCATCGGACAAAGTATTCCCTCCTAATCTAACCAATCTCGTAGTCTAAATTCCAGAACCTTGCAAAACAATTTACTTGCCACATTTTCCATAAAGATAGACCTAAAGTTTGCATGTAACATCCTATTATCTTTATTAAAAAGATGCAGTGCAATCGAAGCGTCCCATGAGCGAGGCAAATAAGCTTTCTCCACTACAAACGAGAAAATTGCTGCCAACATGGGTAACAAAGTTGTTCTTCCTAACATCAGGGCCTTTGTAGATGTACCGTCTTTTCCTGAACACCAATTACCATTCATCTTTTTCAACTGATCCCAAATTTCTTGTTGAGATACAGACCTAATTCAATCGTAATCATTATGTCTTTAAGGATATGTTGACGTCCCTACACCTAACTCTTTATCCTCTGAACCATTCGACTCATTCGCCCTGACATATTCTAACTCTATTTTCAAAATACTCTGGCCATGTCTCAATTGGTGGGACATCTCTTATTCCCGGGCCCTGGATTGAACATTTAACTACCGCCCAAAACACTCTAGGGTTATTCACACCATAAGCTCTCTTAATTTCCTCATTAATCTTCACCCGCCTCTCTCTTTTTTTAACTCTTTTAGCCCTATTATAATCTGACTTTACTCTCCTATGTTCAGCTAACCTGCGCAAATTCATTTCCTGATCCAATGGGTCCTTGTTTTAAGTAGCCTGAAAACCCTAATCACCTCTTCCCTTTTCTGCCTACATTGCTCATAAAAAACCCCTCATCTTTTCTGGTCAGATGTTTCTTATCCTGAGACGAAGGCTTGATTTTCTCATAAATTCTATCTGTAAGTACGGAAACAGCCTGATCCAATTCAGCTGGTTCTGAAAAAATTCAAAATCGATTGGCAATTCTTCTGAAATTCTTCACTTTCTAGTTCTATTTTAACCAATTCGTCCTTCTGCTTTGCTATGCAAACTGGTTTACGGATCCTTTCTTCACACCTAAACATTTCCTTTACCCTTTTAGACCGTCGAGTACACGCTGTCAGCTTAATACTTACAGGAGAATGGTCAGATCTGACCAACTCTAGGATCCTGAGTTCCACCGCCCGGGGCCAGAGAGACAAACTACGTAAAATATAACCAGTTAAACTCGAGCTAAACCCACTATAACACGTAAAATCACCTACACCAGATTCTCTTCCTAATCTTCCGTTCATAATTAGTAACCCTTCCTTTTTACAAAAAAAATATTAAATTCCTTCCCCGTCTATTTATTTTCCTAGACTTATCCCTACTTTTCCTACAGGGAAAACATAGTCACATTCATTCTCCAAACAAACATTTTGACCTGGTTTCATTTACAAGGGGTTCACCAACCTGCAACTCGTTTTCTTCACTGGTATATGCATTGAAGTCCCCTAGAAAAACAAAATTACGGCAAGGGTAAACTCTTTCATACATCTGCGTTTCATTTGCAATCAATTCCCTTCTATCTTCTCGGCTGTAAGAACTATTATTCAGACACAAATTAACAGCACACACAACATGGTGAACGTTTTTAGCTGATAATATTGATCATTAATAAATTTTTTACTCACTTTCTAGCCTACGAAATAAATTAAATACACCCTTCCTTACAAGTGCCGAAACTCCTCCATAGTATCTACCATTTGCCGAAACTTTTCTCCTACACTCAAAAACATCAAAATGACGAAAAATGATCTAGAGAATTCTACGTCTCAACAATTCAAACAACATCCTAACTTTCACGACCGGCTTAAGTACTTGACTCTATTAGATTTTCTAACTTTTCCCTACTATCACCTTGCAAATTCCAAATTACAAAAGGTAAGCACGCAATTTTGGCAATTCCGGCAATTTTGACTGGTTCCTAGGCGCTGCCATATCCCCGCGAGTTGGATGCTCCTTATAAATAACCGGGGCTTTCACTATCTGGCGAGGTGCAAATGATTTGTAATCCTTACTCGCCTCCCGTTTTCGAGCATTTTTTTCGTGCCTTTATCCCTCTCCAAAGGGCTAATGTTATTTGCCCTGTCTCACACTCTGCTGAGCTAAATTCAACGCAGGTTCCAGGCTAACGGAGGTATGATACTGTCCACCAACAAAAGCAGCCCAGCCCCTTTCTTCTACACTAAATACAGAAGCAGCGCTTCCAAAACTCTCACCACAAGTAGCTGAATTTACGAATCCGCTTCTCTCACATGAAATAATCTGATTACTCTGATTTGCACGAGCGTAAAATGTCCCAGGTTCATTAGAATCATTGTGGGGGCTAGCCAACTCATCACACGTATATTTTCCTGTCTGAACTTCAATAACTGTCCCATGCTTGACTGATCTTGATCCTTCTTTACTTAGTAAACTTGTATTACCCATTACTTCATTGCCCCTGTGCATATTACGATTTAAGTCTACATCTAGAAGATCGTGGGTTCTTATTTTCTCTACTGCTATAACATTTTGTTCTTTTCGATCAATTTCTTTCACTTTACCCAATTCACTATCGTATGAAAAAATCTTATCCCACACGAAAAGTCTCATGCCCCTCAGCTTTGCATTTAAAAGGCCTTCCGTACGTGAGGCTTCCAAAATTGCTGCGCACCAACAAATCTGAAAAATTGTAATCTGGGGCTACTCAATAAATGAAACCTTTTGAAAAGTGCGGCTTAAGTAAATAGGGATTTTTTAATTCGCTAAATTAATTACGAGTGATCTGGATTTCTGGTTTGAAGGTAAACGAAAAACATGTTTGATATCTGTCTGCATAAACCTGGATCGTTTGATAAACACCTTATTTTGGATATAACCTATTAATACAGTAAGCTCAAGCTGGTGTGTTTTCCCTATAGACATTTATTAAAACTTCATTCATAATCGGATTATTTTCATTTGTTGGCTAATCGTTAGTTTTGATATTTGAGTGCAAATTCCCTTGGGACTTAGTGATTTATTAAGTAAAGAGATTGTCATACAAGGATTTAAGAACTTGAATATATTTCAATTTTATTAATAAGCGAGCAGAAGAGGGGAGTTTTTTTTCGCAAGGGCCGTTTTACCTGCCGGGTGTGGTATCTCCCTTAAACTGCAGGGATCAGTTAGTAAGAAACTACGCTTCCCTCGCTTATTATCGCTAAAAAATAGTTAAATTGCTTTATGATTGTATCTTATGATAAGAACCTTGGATAAGAACCTTGTGAAAACATCTAAGTGACTAAGGTGTGATTTAATTGCATCCAAGATGCATAACGATCAACTGGTATGGTACCCTATTCTGAACTTACTGTTTCGAGTGAGGGCGATTGGAAATATTCATGTCGATATAGCTGCCTCGGATTTTTTCGAAAGTGAAAATATAATGGAAGCTAATAAAAAACTTCGGGGTTTCGCGAACTGCAGTAATCGTCCTAGTGACAGGCAAAAATCATCGGAAAACTGTCTTGACATGCTGAAAATCTTAGAAAAGTGTGCCGAGCGCCAAATACTTTTGCCACGTTTTGTGATCTACGAGCCTGACGAAGTTACCGTTATCCCCGGCGAGATGAGTGCATCCCTAACCCGCAAAGTTAATGAACTGTGCTTGAAAGTGGACAATTTTGTCCAGACGGAACATAGCATCATGCCCCCTCTAGAAGCATCTCTGAAGCCACCTCCAAAGCCGACCTGTGCCATCGTTCTGAAAAACCCGCCAAAAGAGTTGATGGATCCTAAGGAGCGTAGAGCGTTTATAGACAATCTTTGTGGCGATTCGAAAATATCGATAGCCGAGCTAAGACCCGCTAGAGAGACATGGCGCCTTGTCGCCAGTGAAAAAAAAACGCAGCATCCGCAATCGCTAACTCTACTAAGGCCAAAGATGAATTTCTATAGTCCCAGTTGAAAATTCCTATGTTCTATGGAATAGCTCGCTTCTTCCCTGAAAACGTTACTGAAGGCCGGCTTTGGGATTTAGTGGCCAACTGCATCGAAGCCTCGCGCATTGGCAGTACTAGGTCTTATAAGCTGCAATTTTCATGCCGTGATTATCTCACTGCCGACATCTCAGCTCCTGTTGCCGTCGAATATAAGCGGGTTCATGTGGAGGAATTCATGCCCCTCCTACCCCGCTGCTATAACTGTCAGGCGTGTGGTCATATATCTGCTGCCTGTAAGGCTACTGTCCGTTGTTCACGATGTGGATAAGAAGGACACTCCAGCAAACGTGATTCTACCTGCCTGGAAAATGTCCGGTGTATCCTTTGCTCCCAGACTGATCACCCGTGTTATAGTTACAAGTGCTCTGTTGCACAGAAACTTATGCATTTGTCAAAATGAATCCTGGGCTACGAGTCACATCATGGAATATTAACGGTGGTGTCCAGCTAAAGCTGCCTATTATTCAGACTCTATGCAAAACAAATGCCTGAGCTCTTTCGTGATAGTGACTATTTTATTGCAGTTAAAATCCAGAATCTAATGATTGCTTCGGTGTACTTACCTACTCATTACCGTAATGCTGGCTGCGAAGTACTCTTTGATAAAGCGTGTCGAGGTCTCAGCACCTTTGCCTCAGATTGTGAGTCTCTTAATCTTGCAGTAATTTTGGCTGGCGACATGAACTGTAATCTCCTTGACAACTGTAGTAGTCGAACGAATATTCCAAGTAGCATGTGCCCCCAGCTTGTGCCAGTAGCAAATGACCAAGATTTTACATACATCCACCCTTCAGGAAGCTCGTTATCCCTTGATTTTATGTTTTGCTCCCCCGAAATAAAACCAAACTCAAAAACTGCAGTTATCACTTCGTTCCAGACCTCTGACCATCTGCCGGCCAGTAACATTTTCCCATTAGTATAATGCCTTTCGAACCTATCCGGTCAAGCAGCAGTAGCAAGTAACGCGAAATAAGTGACTGGGGAAAAAAACGATTTGCTCACATTTCAGTGTATAAGTGATGGTATCCTTACTAAAATCAAAGTGGCTTTTCAGCTTCTCTCTCAGAAATCGTCTATTAGTCTGCATGAGCAGCAAATTCGGCTAAATATTTATTATGCTGAAATTGTCCATGCCTTACGTGTCGCTGAACATGCCAGTGTCCCAGTCCGGAGGTTTCTAGTCGGAACTGAAAAACCTGGCTATTCGGGTAATACAGATCTTGTTGATTCCTGTGTAAAGTCAAAATTCTGGTTCCATATCTGGAGGGAGTGTGGCAGGCCACGTAGTGGCGTGGTGAATGAAATCCGTCTCTACACAAAGCGCTATTTTGCAAAAGTGTCAAAACGTCACCAGGCCAAGTTAATAGCCGAAGTGTCTAGCAAGGCTAAAAGGGATCCTAATTTTATTTGGAAAGTTCTAAGGCATAATAAGTCTAAATCTTGCAGTGATGTTCAAATCAGTACTGAACAGTGGTACAACTACTTTGAAGGTGTATTCTCCAGTCCCGATCCATTACTCGGAAGTAAGTTTGAGAAAGAACTTGACGGGCTCTTGCTGAAGTGTGCTAATGACCTCGGTTTCGTCGTAACTCCATCAATAGTCACGAAATGCATCATGAAACTACGAAAAAAGACTTCCCGTGGTGCGGATTCGATTTTTGCAAGGCACTTGGAATTCGGTTCTTGTGTCTTAGTTGAACATTTATCACTACTTTACCAGATGATTTTTGTTAATGGTATTGTCCCCAATTTATTCAATGCTGGTTTAATTAGTCCTATTTTAAAAAAAGGAAAGCCAGTTGACTGTTGTTCCCCCTTTAGACCAATTACTTTTTCTCCCGTTTTATGCAAAGTATTTGAGCTATTGGTTGTTGATGAAATTTCTAGTAAGTGTTACACGCCAGAGAACAAATTGGGTTTTAAGAAAGGTGTAGGTCGTGAACATGCTCATCATCTCCTTGCAAATTTGTTACTTCATGCCGCTGAAAATGATAAAATACTGCTTTTTGCTGGGCTGGACGTTTCTAGAGTTTCTAGGACGTTTCTAGGACGTTTGACTTCGGCATATATGCACAGATACTGCTGATAGCATATAAACGCGGTACAGATCCCTCGGTAGTTAGGGCTATGTGCGACATTTATAGAAAGCTAAATGCTACAGTAAAGGTCCCTGTTTTACCTGGTGTTGGAGATCTTACCCTGCCAATACCCATTAAAAAAGGTATTAGACCAGGAGCTCTGGCCTCCCCACCCCTGTTCAATATCAGTGTAATCGAGCCTCAGCAAAAAGCCCTCACGACATGTATTTTTAAAAGAATAGACGTTTCATTAGTAATTTAAGCAGAAGACGTATTGAATGTAAGTAGAACACAAGCAGGGATTGAAGAAAACTTTAGTATATTGTCAGATGATATAATCGTATTGGTCTCAATTTCAATCATAGTAAGAGTGAGATTCTAGTATTTAATCGCCGTTGCCAAGATCCCGTTGCTGTAACTCTTGGTGTGCACATCATGCAAGACCAAGAGCGTCTTACGTACCTTGGAGTCCCAATTGGAAAAATCTCCGATCGACACGGGTCTTGTTTAAAGATTTTTTTGCTAATAAAACTAGGAAGGCATATGGCCTGTTGGTAGCGCTGAAGTTCAAGTTTAACCATCGCATCCTTGCAACTTAATATAAGGCTTTTGTAGTTCCCCATTTGCTTGCGCTTGCCCCATTTTGGTCTCTTTTCTCGCAGACAGATGTCACCGACATAAAGAAGTGTTTTTACAAATATGCAAAATATCTGCTTAGATTTCGTCTATGGACCAGTAATGCAACTCTGTCAACACGTTACGGAGTAGCTAGTCCAGTGCGTACAGTAGAAAAGTCAAATGAGCGTTATATAATACGCCTGGGCATTAATAGCACTTTGCTAAGTGTTTTCCGATAATTTTTTCATACTATAAATGCTGAGTTTGATTTCGTTTTTAGAAGTGTGTTTTTTTTGTTTTGTTTTTTCTCGTATTACTCCGTTAGTTTTGTATTTTTTTTTTGCAATATGACGTGAATAAACATATAAATACATACATACATAGATTTCATTTAAGCATCTAATAATTTCGTCTTTTAGACTAGAACCGCTTATTTTACGATCAAAATTGTAGAGTATCACATTGCACCTTTTTTGATCCGCCCGAATTTTACAACTTCCATTTTCAGCTCATGAACTTCCGCCACTGTATTTTCCGACCTTTTTTCCACTTCACAAATTTTCTTGTTCAAAGAATCCAAAATTGAAGAAAATTCCACAGATAATTGTTGTACCTTTTCGCACAGGGGATCGAGTTTTTAAGCTTTATTGACATTCCACGTAATTTCTTTAAAATATGTAGCTAGACTTCTGTTGATTCCGCCGTCTTGATGGTAATTACTAGCTACTTAAAATACTTAAAATACATCAACCTTTCCATGAAGTAGAAATGAAGTTAAGCGTATTTGTCCCGGGTCCTAACTTCAATTCTAGATTTAGACTTCTCTAGCTCTTAAAGTTTGAGCTTCAGTATGTCTTGTGAAACTAAGCTTTTCCTTGGGTTATAAAAACAACATTCCCTCGTATCAACATTCTAAAAACATATTTTGCGGACTGGCCTAATGTAGTAAACATGGAATGAGAATTTTTTTATATTTAGGCTGCCTATAAGTTAATTTCAATATAATTTTCTGTTGAGTCGGTTTAGGATTCTAAGATGTAGATTTTCTGCCCTTTTTATGGCACTTGGTATTTCCCAAGTGACATATAACGATCGCAATTTCTGTCCGTCGGTCTGTCTGTATGTCTGTCGATCCCGGTCTTGCTCGTTCGGGCATTTCCAGATAAGCTAGGACGATGAAAGTTGGCAGGCGTATCAGGGAGGAGATCCCAATTAAATTATAAAGTCTCTTCCCCGATTCGACCATCTGAGGGGGAGCAAGGGAACGAGATAGTTGAGAAGATATTTTTTATGCCGATAAAACAAATGATTATTCTTCTTAAATTACGCTTGCTGGTCTAGGGATATGATCCTCGCTTAGAGTGCGAGAGGTCTCAGGCTCGAATCCTGGACCACCCCAATTTTTACATGAAGAAGATCCGAAACTAGATACGTGATCAATATAGCGATCGCTGAAAGTTGGCAGACGTATAAGGGACCGCACCAGATTAAATTAGAAATAGTTCCTTCCCCAACTCGTTTATCTGGGGGGTAGTGGAAGGACGATTAATTAGGAAAAATTAGAAAAAATGAGGTATTTTTAACTTACGAACGGGTTATCGGATCTTAATTAAATTTCATTTTTAGAAGGACCTCGTATCTCAGAGCTCTTATTCCCAATCCCGACCGAATCCGGTGAAATTGGGGGAGTTGGAGGGAGAAACTGGAAATGTAGGAAAACGCTTTGAGGGGAGATATCGGGATGAAACTTGGTGGGAAGAATAAGTACAAGTCCTAGATACGTGATTAACATCACCGGCCCAGGTCCGCTCTCTTTGGGGAGGGGATTTCCAGTGATTTACCAAGTTAGGTGCTTCTGGACGTGCTAGGACTATGAAAATTAGTTGGCTTGTCAGGGACCTGCACAAATTGACTTGATGACAGTCGTTTCCCCGATTCGACCATCTGGGGGGGGCTGTAGGGAGGGGAAATCGTGAAAATTGAGGTATGTTTATGTTAGGAATGGGTGATTGGATCTTAATGAAACTTGATCTATAGAAATACCTCATGTCTCAGAGGCTCCTTTTTCAATTCGGATCGGATCCAGGGACATTGGGGGGTGGAAGGGGAAACGGAAATCTTGGAAACTGAAAATCTTGGAAAACGCTTCGAATGGAGAAATCGGGATGAAACTTGATGGGAAGAATAAGCACAAGTTCTAGATAAGTGATTGACATACCCAGACCAGATCTGATCTCTTTGGGGAAGTTGGGGAGGTTTCTAGTGCTTTGGCGAGTTCAAGAATAAGCACAAGTTCTAGAGGCGTGATTGGCATAACCGGACTAGATCCGATCTCTCATCACAAGTGCCATATGAGCTCTTAGCTCTTTTATTTCTTGGAATCATACCGTAAGAACGGATCATCTTAAATGTGAAGTAGAGGCCAAATCGAAAATATTACAAGTCTTAATTCGTGATATGGATTAATATCAAACCCCGAACAACGTCGATAATATTATCTAAACAGAAAACTGCATTCGTGTGCTCTTCAGTTATTTTTAGCCTTCTTCTTTAAAGCTGTTTACAGTTTTTTGTTCAAACATAATCAACAAAATCGCATCATTGATTTGCCTGTATTGGAATTGAAATTTGTGCTTTGTTGTCTCAACTCAATTTACTTTTAAATCTAACTGTTAATTTTCCAATGTAAAGAATTATATTTTATTTTTATTTTTTGTTACTAGCTGCTAAAATTCGACGAGTTCATTTTTATGTATACTGTTCTACATGCAGCGGCATAAAAGTAGGAAAACTTCGAGTTTGTTGTTCTGTTTGTCAAGATGGTGCCTTTACCGTTTCAAGGGACCCCTGTGGATGGAAAGATGTCTTAACTCCGCAGCAAATTCCAGGGACATGTGAAGGTAACTGTTTCACACTGTGCTGCTTGACTGCTAGTTTTTATTGCTTTATTTCTGTAAAACTATCTGCTATTTTCTAAAGACAACAACTACTACTACTACAATGTTCTTTTTCTCGAAGATGCTTCCATATTTTTTCGGGAAAATTGGCATTCTGGAATATTTTTGCAAAAAAACAAAAAACAATGTAGATAGGTCAGAAGTCTGAGAAAACTCATTAAGAGCCTTAATTTTCGAAAAAGATTCATGTCAGCGAGGTCACTTTTCTATACATCATTACAAGGGGTTACAGCAATTCAAAAACCGTAAAAAAGAAAACCAAAAGTTTGAGACCTAGTAGAAATCATTGTAAGGAATCTGACTTGCTTGAATAATAAATATATTTGAGAACAAACGTGATAAAACCAAGATAAGACCCCTAATAGATTAAATTCACAAAGGGTGAGAATCAACAACGTGAACTCTCAAATGAGATAAGAGTTATAAGGGCGTTAGCCAAGAGCCTGATGCTGCGTCAGCTTCTGTTAAAAAACAAAGTAATTTTAAAAAGGTGCTAATTTTCACAGGGTGGATGTATCGAACCTTTGGTGATGTCATGACATCAAGAAAAGGCTCAAATTGTCTGCAGTTAGAAGACAAGCGACAATGAGAATCCCTATATAGAAGCCTGCCGCGTGCCGAGTGGTGGGGCCTAGCGGCGAATCGGTCTTCTTTAAGGAAGAATTCGTATTTTTCATAGGATGGCTGTATTAAACCTGTGGTGACGTCATGGCATCTAGAAAAGACTCAAATTGTCTGCGGTTGGAAGACAAGCAACAATGAGAATCCATATGTAGAAGTCTGCCGCGTGCCGAGTGACGGGGCCCGGTGGCGAAGCCTCCTTCTTTAAGAAAGAATTCGTATTTTTCACTGGGTGGCTGTCTCGAACCTGTGGTGACGTCATGACATCAAAAAAGGGCTCAAATTGTATGCGCTGACGAAACGCAAACCGAACTACATGTTTTTCTTTTCATTGTAATTTTGCTTTGTCTTGTTGCCGCAGATATCGTTGTGCAACGTTTTGCTATTTATTCAATGTGATTTTAATGCTCCTTTTTCAATGCCTTTTCCCTTAGCTGTCTAGAGTCATTTGTCATCTTGTGTGATTTTGCATTCGTCATAGATACTAAAACCGATACGACCACTTGGGAGGGGTGGAAATTATGTAAATTATGCTGTTGAAATATATATAACTATCAGAAAAGAACTATCACCAAAGCTATCATTATTTTCGTAGCAGCTCTGGGAGCTGCTACGAAAATAAAATTATTGTACTTTTTATATTGAGCTACTACAATAAAATTATTGCAGTAGCTCTGGGAACTGAGTGAATCGTATACATGCCTACTAATTATAATAACGATATCCCGCTGAGTAAGTTTACAAAAGCATCTGATGCACGTCGGCGACATTTGGGATTTTTTTTTTTTAAGCATGATAGGAGAATGCATGATCATTGTACCTCTAGTGGCGACAAAAAAGGAATCAAAGAGAGGAAGGAGAATAAAAAAAAAGATGACTCATCACTGCTTCCCATGCGAAAAAGTGGTTTTCCTTGTTATTCAAGGTGGGGGGCCGTAATCCAACAAAATTGGGTTTTTGGTTTCGGAGATATCGATAGTGCGCTTTTCATTTCGTCCAACGCTATTTTTGGGATATTTTAGGCTATTTTTCAGGATTTTTGCAGATTTGTTTACCATTTGTATTAACCAAAATAATAGTAACCATTTCTAATTCAGCTTCAAATGGCGATTCTTCCTTATTTGATTGATTTTTCTTAACGCTAGCATAAATGTTAAGCATTGTGAATAGCTACTTTAAAGATGCGTGAAGTTGGCTGTTGTTGAAGTTGCTGCTGTTTTTTCATTTACCAACTCTATGATCCCAGTCAAATTGTCACAAATGATTATGGTAAACTGAATAACACCAAAGATTTGGACTTCCCACAGAGTGATGACACAGCTGCGAATCTAACCCTTGTATAGAAAATATACAATTTTAGCTTTTTATTTGGTAATAGAAATTTACATTCAATGAAGCAAGGTTCTATGATTTTATTCTACAAAATGAAATTCAGTTTCCTTGATCCATTCAAGGAATTTTCATTCCTTTCGTTGATTTTTAAGGGATTTTGTCAATCATGAAAAAATTCTTTCCAGTGGTGCTAGTAGAAACTGGCAATCTAGCCAAAAAATTATGGGGGAAGTCTGGGGAAGAATTTACTATCAAAAGCATTTAGAGACGTCAAGACAAATTTTGATTTTATACACCAGGGTTCGCTCTTACTGATGCTACAACTGCAGGTCTACTCCATAAATATAGCTCACTTTTCGAAAAGCTGTTTGGTGGTATGGAGAACTGCATGCAAGTCAGTGGAACACACAGCCCTACATTCTTAGTGAAGACGGGCGTCTTGCAAGGTTACGCCACTGCTCCTTAGCTCTTCAACTGCATGATAAACTGCATCACGACTTCCACAACGTATCATCTTTGATTCAGTTCTTCAGTTTGGAGACCGGGTACTTATTGATACTCGCTTCCCTGATAACATAGTCTTAGTCTCTGGCACAGTCTAAGAAGTCACTGGAGCTCTTCATATGCTTTCAGAAGAAGTCTCGAAAGTTTGCCTGCAGATCAACTGGTAGAAAACCATTATTATGCTTATCGAGTCCATCATGTCACTATCTACTGTAAAAGAAGTCAACATCGGGAGCAACACAATAGATTTTGTTGAAGGCTTTACTTACCTGGAGTCCGAACTGTCGAGGAATGGTCCGATCACGAAAGAGCTTACATCTCGAATAGCCAAAGCGTCAGCATTTGTTAGGAGGCTGAATAGCATTTGGTGAAAATCAGTTATAAGCTGCCCTACTAAAATGCGTATTTAAAACGATTCAGTCAGCACCGTGCTGCTGTATCGAGCAAAGACGTAGCCAGCCGCTAAATCTGTTCTCACCAACGTCGAGTCGCTTAGATAAAACATCTTCGAGAAATCGTGGAAGGATACTGGGTGGAAATTCAAAGCCTAGGTGGAAACGAACTCCTCGCCAAAGCCCTCATCCCAGTGGAAGAAGCCGCGAGCTTGGGAAGCGGTAGGTCAACCTGGAGGTATCTGATTCCATCGTTCTCTTCGTCGGACTTCCGACAAGAGCCATAAGCTATATTCTGTCAGTGGAACTTGAGTATAAACTGACCGTAATTTATAAGCTGTTAATGTCAAACTGCCAAAGCTCCAATCCTGGTGTTAAACAGCTCAACTCAATTTTGGCTAAACCGCCTTAAGTTTAATGAAACCTTTTCAAATCTTCTTAAGAAAGGAATTTACCAGTACACAAAAAAAAAAATTAAATAAGGAAGCATGATAACTATAGATTTGATTGACCTTTTGGTAAAAATTAGTAGATGACTTTAAATATGTCAATAGCTTGGTATATAAAAGCTAACGAAAGGTTAGTTTTTAAGTAAAGAAAAATGTAATCTTTTACCAATTGTTAAGCATAACACTGTCTATTCAATGCTCTTACAGTTAAAACAATTTGTTATGTAGAAATTGAACATAACACCTTCGCCGGTTGTACTACCAGGCAAAGAGTGATCGAGGTTTTGCGTACGAAAAACAAATCAATAAACTGAAAATTGTTTGAAAACGAAGAATATTTCGACAGTAAAGGAATGTACAAAAAGCCAGAGTTCTAAGTTTAATTATGGTCCTATGTATAGTTTACATACACACTTGCTTTTGTTATTGTTCCCTAGTGGGTAGGGCTGGGTTATAATTTTATCTTTCTTTAAAAGGTCTACATCCACAATGATCTTTCACTAACACCGGAATTCAGCCTGTTCCAGAACCCGGCATTAACTAATGCTAGTGATCGGATTTCAACATTCGCAATGGCTGATTTAAACACTGAGATCAAATAATACTGTAACAATTCTATGTGCTTGTATTTGTCTTTGGCTCGTGTGGTCCTTGTTTCTCTTGTCGTGCAAATGTTCTTGAACTCTCACTAGCTCCATTACTCACTAGCTCACTAGCATATTTTAGTAGGTTCTTATTCACTATTCTGCTTATTATTTATTCTTCATCTTCTTCTTGTTTGGATTAGTGTAGAGACGCTTTCGCATTATCTCATCAGCAGAATCGAATATGCCCTGGAACATCAATGAAAGCTGTTTAAGGGGTCATTTTAAAGGAAACTTTTATATCGAGTACCTATTAACAAAATACGATCTTTAAAATAAAACGACTTTTATGACAAATAAACTGCATTTTTATTTTCAATATGACGAATAACGTCACAACCATAGGCTGCAAATATAAATGACGTAAAGACGAGAACAAGGCGATATTCTGGGGAGGAAATTAGAGACTGCAACATGATACAGAAGATCAATTGAATACCTAAAGAAAATAAGATTAATTAGTACAGGAAAATGAGCTCCAAAAAGAGGTCGACCCGAAACAAATTGCAACACAAATGATTTTTACACCATCTTTTAGAGAAAAAAAACTGAACAACATATCCTTTTTCGCATATTCTGAGTCGACGCAAAATAACCGTTTTTTGGCTTTTAATGCTATTTTTTCCGTTATTCGAATAAAAATCGCAATTTATGTGTACATCGGTTTTTCTTGAACTGAAGTATGATTCTAACCCAAAATAACATGGCGAGACCGAAAACGAAGTCAGATTTAGCGTAAGAAGCACCATAAAAAATGTAACTGTATTTTTTTCGTCTTTTTTCGCCTAAAAAATACAATTTTCGTTGTAGCCCGATTTTCTTGAATGAAAGTGTGGTTCTGACGTAGAATCACGAGCTGAGACCGAAAATAGAATCAAATAGGTTGTTCACTGAACCAGAAAAAAAAATCGTAATCATTAATGAATGATTAACATTTTTTTAGAAAATAATTAGGGAAAGTGAATTACAAACCGAACTGGTTTTCAGTGGTCAGTATCGTAAATCACACTTAAAACACTCTTCGTATACTATTTAGGGTCAACCCATAGTGTCTAATCTTCACAGTCTATTAAATAGAATCAATCTTATAAAAAATACAAAATAGAGAATCAGATTCCGACTAGTTTCACAACTTCTTCATTTGGAATGGATTAACGACTAGGGTTCTAGGTTCTCTTCATCATTGTTGCTGTCGATTTTTGGGGAGTTGGAACTCATTGTTCCCTTGCAGGTTCTGCATGCTGGAGTACAAACTAAGCCGTTTTTAAAGCAGCTACACCTCGCTGAACTACACTGTACACGACAGGAGCACTTCACAATCTTTAGGAGCATACGCGGGGCTGGTGGGAGGTCAGTTGTTAATGGGTACAAGAAGTCATCTTTATTCTTCCATCCCCATTCCTCGGCTTTCAGTTCCGGATCAGGCTCCCCGGTCCATACCTGAACTTGATAAAAAACTCTATAGCTATGAAACTTGGCTGCATCAGAAGTTGGTGGCAGATGTTCTGGGTGAACAAAAGAGTTTGCCGTTGTCACTTTCTTTTCAAAAACTTCTCTGCGGAGTTTGTTCAAGTTTGTTCCTTTCGACGAACCGTATATGATCAGCAGGGCGTCTTCACCAGCGGTCTTGATTTCCTCCTTCGAAGCGGACTTCTGCATGAACACTGCAGCTGATTTTCGGAAATCATTGTCTTCTATCAGTCTCTTCAGTGCAAGACCTTTTCCCACACCGTGGACTCGCTAAGTAGAGTCACAGCCTAACAGGGCGTGAGCAAAAAGAATCAGATGACAAGTATCTTGTTCCAGCTTCTCTTTCAGGGTGTGTATGTCCCATATTCGGGGAGCTTTATTCGACTTTGGCTCAGGTGCGAAGAATAGTTTCTTGCTTGACAAGTCACAGTGGTAGCATAAGAGAACCAACCAATAGATCGGTATCGTCCCCAACTACGGCAGTGTCATGATACCGTGAAGAGGCAACAGCAGCTTCCACAATCAGGACATCTGCGTCACCTGATGCCTGGGAGACAGAGACACCCTTTGCACGGAGATGATCAGCCAAAGCGCAGATGAACCTGGCTTTGTTTTTCTTGCAAGATAAGAACTCTTCTTTCTTCACCTTGAGCTGCATATCTGCTGTGAAGAAGATCTCACGGCCAACTGTACAACTCCTCTGCGAGTGAGCCATATCTTTTATGGAAGCCCCACCATCGTAGCCGTCGAAAACGATAGTGGCAGAAGGGTACTTTCCTGTCACGTAAGTTGCATAATGGTCTAGAATCTCCAGGTATCTTTCATTTTTTGTCCATGGTATCCTGTGCAGCAGAGCTCATTCGTCTAGGATATATCGAGTGCCTTCGGGGAGGGGAAATGAATGCTTCTCAAGGTTGCACGCCTGGGCTATGGCCTTCGCATGTTCTGGTTTGTTCGCAGTCCGGAGCATGCAGGAGCTGTCAAAAAGTGACGCTGGGTAGGAACACAGTTCGTGTTGAAAGTACTCAGTTTCCGTAAGATTGATCCTTTTCGCGATCATGATAAACCTCTGAAAAAGAAGAGTCGGGTCTAGTCGTTTGCAGTCTCCGCTTGGACTTTGCTTGGTCGTCATCTGGATTGCCTGTTGTTTTCGTCGAAACACAAAGTCAGAGACCAGCTGTCCAGACATGGCGTCAATGACTTTTAGGCCATCATCTTTGGCAGAATCAACGTTGGCAGACGGATAGGCAGTTAGACCATTTCCTATGCTTCTTAACTGAACATCTCCCTCAAATGGTGAACCCCTTTCCAGAAACTCGATAATCGTCTGTGTATCTTTGCAGTCTCTCAGTTGCATCGGCTCTGACATCTCCTTGTGCTGATCGCTTGTAACGTACAGAATTTGTGAGATACGTTCCATCAGAAGGTTTACTGTAGAGTAGACTGGTCGCGACAAAACCCATAAGGACCTCTGAGCCTCTGTCATGCCGCTGCCGTTGGTAAACCACCAGAGGTTTTAAGAGAGCGCATAAGCTCCTGTTCAATAACAAGATCTGTGGAGAGTCCAGCCCAGAATCTATCAGAACGTCTTACTACATGCATGCCACTCTGGAAAGCCTGGTAGACCGTAGGATGGGTATCTTCGAGCTTGTCCATTCGCTGGAGGTAAAGATGGCATGATTTCGTATAGTGGTTGTGTCCTGCAGCCGCCAGGTAAGGTAACATGTCTGAGGTAGACTTCAAATGGATCTCCCATGTTCCAGATCGTTCTCCTTTTACAAAGTTTCGTAGAATCGCAACCATGTCCAAACACTGGAACCAAAGCTTTGATGTTCGACACTGGAGCAGTTCTTTTCTCTTGCTGCTGATGAATTCCTGTATTTTTTCTAAGGAAGGATTGCCTTCTGCAACCTCAGCAACTACTTCCTTATTCATCAGTTTCTCGTATAGGTTTCTGAGTTCCACAATTTCTTCGGATTGTAGTCTTGGCTCATCAACACTAGCTTGGTTGTCGGCAAAAACCTCAGAAAGCAGAATGGCGTGTAGCGCAGCGTCAATAAGTAAATGTCCACGTACTGCTCTAGCGATCGCTTTTCCGCTGAGAAGGTGGGGAACAGTATTGGGCGCATGCACGTGTTCAAGAACCTCTCTGAGTCCTGACCCATCCATGATGTAACCCACTGCTCCAAGAAAACTCATCATGGTATGGAATCCGCCAAGTTTCAGGACGACTTTTGAAAGTGCACTTCCTGGTGAAGCCGCTTTGACCATTTTCATGGCTTTCCACAAGGTGTAATTCAGGGGACGATTGTCTTCTCAATAGATGTCGCTGTAAAAAAAAAAAAAAAAAAAAAAAAACAAATAACTTAAACTGACCTGAAACATCCAAGAATTTGACGCAAAGCAGTAAAGTACAATAATTTGTCCTTTAAACTTTTAAAGTATTCAGTTCCGAACCACCATTATAAAAACCGACTTCTTACCTGCGCTAATCATTCATCAGAACACTAGCAGATTCACCGGAAAGTATTACTCGACTCTTAGATGGCGGAATTTCGAATAAATTTTTTTCTCGGGGTAGATGGCGAATTTAAATAAAGGTTATGACCGTCACTGACCGGAACTAGTTTTCTACTCGACTTTTTGGCATTACTTGAGGTCTTCGTCTAATTGATTTCTCAGTCAAATCTTGGGAATAAACTTTGAAATTTTTAAAACACTGAGTGATGAATGTGACGATTTTCATTTTTATTGCATTACGTAGCCTTCGAAGTATCTTATACTAGTGCCTAGTTCAGTTATTTTTACGAAAAACCGATCATTTGTTGAATAACAAGTGCCGATTGATTGTCTTTACAAAAATTACCGCAACGCATATTGATGATAGTGAAACTTTTTTGTTTTGCACCAGACACCCAATCTGACTTCATTTTCTGTCTCAGCTTGTCATTCTGGATCAGAATCATACTTCATTTCAAGAAAAACGGTCGGATACTAAAATTATATTTTTTTCGGAAAACGTAAAAAAAAATCGCATTAAAAGCCAAAACACGGTTATTTTGCGTCGACTCAGAATATTCGAAAATGGATATGTTGTTCAGTTTTTTTTCTCTACAAGATGGTGTAAGAATCATTTCTGTTGCAATTTGTTTCGGGTCAAACCTCCATTTGCCTCTACTAAATATACCAAGACGAACGTAGTTCGTTCTTTACTAGTACCTGTTAAGAAAAATCCTAAGGCTTTTTCCCGTGTGCGACATTCGGCCTTTAAATAGATTAGGGTTAGGCTGAGTCATTGCTCGTAGTAACCGAAAATGATAAATGCGTTTTGAAACATTACTGTCGAATGATTCATATATAGAACTGACCACTGGTACTTCACATATAGAAGCGATCACTGGTACATTTACATGTAGGATTGAACTTGCGATTTAGTAAACTGTAATGCAATTGATGCAATTTAGCAATCAGTGAACTGATTGCAATTTAGTAGAGGAAGAACCACGGCCCATAATAAACAAAAATAATTAAACTGAAACCCCTTAAATCGGCGTCGGACTGAAACAAAAAGTAAACCAATGGAACTGTCTTTGCCGAAAACATTATACAGGATTCTTACAGTTCCTTGGCTTAGACAACAAGGATCTAGATAAGGTCCAGGAATTAGCCAATCTTCTTCTTCTTCCTCTTTTTATTTAGATTAATATGGAGATACTTTCCCATGATTTCGTCACCGGAATCAAATTTGGCCACCCTGTATTACCAGGTTGAGATCAGACTCACTGTACCACTACAGGACTGGAATTAACCAATCAGAAAATTCTATGCAAAATTTTGGTTGTTTAGTGTTGCAGAGGGTTTCATATCAGCTATGTCCAAAAAGATGAAGAAAACTTGTTGTCTCGGTCCAGTTCCGGAAACTAATTTAATCTACACTGTGGCTTTTGTTTCAACTGATTTCCAAAATTAGTGTTAGTTAAATCTCGGTATTCGTAAAATCTTCTTGTGATTGGGCCTTTATTCAGACAATTTCCAACGGCAAATTTTCCTGGCATTTTGCGTCTATTCGTAAGCATGACAAATGCCTGCCTGTCAACTGTGTTTTTTTTTAAGGAAGCCGGGGAGGGGTATATCTTTTAAATTCGGCTGTGAAAATAGAGACTACCTCTGCGATCAATTTTTACATTCTACATCTGAAAGTTTAATTCTTGGTTTTTACGGCTTTTGAGGACCATGGCCTGGACTTCCTCTAATGTTTATCAGGTTTATTTTTTTGTGAGGGTTGGATAATAAATGTTGATTTTAGGGAATCTGGTTACATCCGTAGTACAGCACTAGTCTGTATAAAGGATTCGTATAGGTAATGGAGATTATAAAACTTTCAAAATTTGGTTGAAACGAATTGGAGGAACAAAATATCTATTTAGATGGAAAAATAAACGACGGGACTTAAAATGAATTGCCGAATTTTTTTTTCTTACCGTGATGGAAAAACGCAAAGGATTTTTCTAAGGATAAATTTTTAAGAAAGGTCTTAACTCTCTATTCCGCCTAGAATAAAGTAATAACTGTTAATGCTGTAAATAAATTAAATAAAAATCTTCAATGCTACTAATTCTTGAAAAGGGAAGCTAATTGATTTCTCATGAACTTGCCTGGAAAATAGTCTTTACAGTCACAGTAGTTACTCAAATGCACAACTTAAAGCAGCAATCGGTGATTTTTTCAACATTTATCTTTTTTAAACATTCATTTTTTATGAACATGATTTTTTCAACATTCAAATCAGACTGTTAAGTATATTAAAATATTGGATTTTCTGCAGTATTTAGGATACGTTTTTGTTTCAGCATGGTAACACTGATGAGGGGGGCTTCAGACATAATGAAGCAGCAGTCCAATATTCAGGATTCTGAAACTAACAGAGAAAAGAAAGCCCGCATAATTTGGCAGAAACATGGTAGGAAAAAATGATATTAATTTCACGGAAAACAATTGGCAAATGAAGGCGGGAATCAAATCACTTTAAACAAATTCTTTAATTTTACCACTTCTTGAGAATGGGAGAATGGGACAAAATCCTCGTTTTTCACCTATTTGGGTTTTCTCTTTTGATTTATTATGTCCTTTCTTGTTTTCATACGTCTTGAAAATGGGGGCGTACTGATTCGGGACGAATCTGTCAAGAGAAAATAGAAAGAAAAAAAATCTTTAGGGTGATAATAATTGCTCAAACACGCATTTCAAAGCAGCAAAACGGTGATTAATTTAGATTTTGAAAATGTGCTAATTCGGGATAGAGTTACAGGAAAATATATAGAGGAAAAAGAAAAAGATCTAGACACCTTGGATGTGAAGGAAGATTTATTTTGTGAGGAGAATTAGTGACAGCACTAAAAGGATTAAAAATAATAAGGCTCCAGGTTTTGATAGTGTGGTTAGTGAGTTTCTTAAATACCGTGAAAATGAGGTTAGAAATAAGTTACTGAAGATAATACATATGATTTAAAAAAAAAAATGGGAAGTACCTAGCTATTTTAGGAAAACCCTAATTAAACCCCTGTATAAGAAAGATGAATAAGAGTGAGTGTGTTAATTATAGAGGCATTAGTCTGGTTTCTGTTTGTAGCTAATTACTTAGTATGATAATGCTTTTTACAATCAGAGATGCGTAGAAAAAGTATTAAGAGAAGAACAGTGCAATTTTAGGAAGGGTAGAGGATGCGTCGACTGAATTTTCACTCTTAGATTAATAATTGAGATGTGCCTGACTCATAAAACACCTTTGGTCCTCAGTTTTGTAGATTATGAGTAAGTGATCGCTTCATCTGATAGAAGAGCTTTAGCGACGGGCCCATCCATGTATGATATACCAGACAAATATATTAAAGTAATTAGTGTTACATACGAGAATAACACTGCTTAAGTTAAGGCAGGAAACAAGGTTAGTAGCTGGTCTTGTATTAAACAACGAATTAAGCAGGATTGTTTTCTTTTCCCATTTTATGGAACATTTTGAGGAAATTTCTGTTAAAGAGCACAGGAAAGGCAACGGGAGAATACGGAATCAAATGGGGAAAATGAACTTCCCTTGACTTAAACTATGCCGATGATTTAAGCTTCCTAGATGGAAGTGTGAGTAAAATGAATGAACTTCTTGAGATTTTGCAGTTCAGGGTGCTAGAATAGGTTTGAAAATTAATGTTATGAAGTGTAAGTCGCTAAGGCTTGGAATAAGCGAAGATAAAAAGGTGATGCTGGGTAACGAAAGGATCGATTAAATGGACAGCATCATTTACCTTGGTAGTATTATTTAGAAAAGGTGGTGGGAGCCGTGAAGATGTAAAAAGTAGAACAGCCAAGACTCTTTTTGTTTGTTTTTTCACAGTTGATTTTCACAGTTGATTGAAAAATTCGGAAGAATAGGAATGTAAATCTGCGAATCAAGATTAGTATATTAGAAGTTAAAGTGATGACAGCGGTCAAATATGGTTCTGAAGCATGGACGCTCCGACAAACAGACCGTCCATGCCCTATCCGCGGAATTTGCTAGATGTTTTCCAGAGAAAATGCCTACAGATTCTTTTGGGTACCCGACTGACTGACCGTATTTCACTCAGTCGGCTGTGCGAAAAATGGGGTTAAATTCTTTCTTGGGCTATAATGATAGAAAGGTTGAAGTGGTTAAGGCGTGTTCTGCGAATGAAGGATGACAAATTCCCGAAGATTGTCCATTTCGGCCAGCCATGTAAGGCTAAGCAGAAAGCAGAACATCCGCGGTTGGGGTGGAAGGATAGCGCAGAGAAAGATTTAAGGGGAATACAAACTTCCTGGGAGGGTTTAAAAAGGGAGGCTTTGAATAGATTGGGATGCAGAAGGAGCGTGCGTAGCCGTGTCGGCCTCAGGCGGCATGGTGCTGCAATTTGTTGTTAGTAGTCATAGTAGTTTCTGACCAAAAACTTCAAATAGACAAATAAACTTATAAAAAAACCAAATTTTCTCAGATAGGCAAACAATTGGGTTTGAAAGTGGGAATCAAATAAATTAGACAAATAATCTTAAGTTTTACTATTTTGAGATGGGTGGCGGACTGATTTCGCACGAATCTATCAATAGAATCAAAGAAAGAGAATAAGGTCTTTAAAGCCGCGATAATTCGTTAAATTCACATTTTAAAGCAGTAAAAAGGGAATTATGTTACATTTATCTGACCAAAAATGGAAATAGACAGACTTGTCAAAATGTCAATTTAAATTTTTCAACACAAGACCTCTGTGGGAGGGGGGGGGTAAATTACCTTCGGCCCTCACGAATGCTTCTTCAGAAATGTCACAAATAATGTTTCTGCATATTCTGCTTCCCTTAGTCTTTCCTCAACTTTGCATATTCCTGTTTTATTATCTGTAATAATTGCATATGTATCTTCTAAAGGCATCTTTATGGGTCTTGCAATTATTAGAACTCTTCTTTCAATGTTAATCTTTGCATTTTTTTTTTTTATCATAGTTTTGTTTTGGGAAGAACTGGAACGAAGAAACCGTAAGACCCTAATATTTTTGTATTCTAAATTTTACTTAGGAATTTTATTTTATGATATTTTCAGTTCTGTTAAGTTTAAGTAAAGAAAACGGTGACTGTAACATTAGTGTTAGGTGATCTATATCATCAAGTCATAGCATTGTATTTTATCATACTCCGCATTGTTCTTTTGTCTCATAAGATATTATTACACTAATGTGAACCTAAAATGGAAGTGTGAGAGAGTTTTTCCTTCCCAGGTTTTACAATTCTTTTGAATAGCCATCACATTGTTATTTCCTATTTTGTTTTTAGGAAATGACTGTCGTGATGCCTTTGCCGAATTCTTCTTTAAGTGTGCAGAGCATCCTTATGTGAGTGAAAACGACAGGTCTGTTGTTTTGCCGCTTTTAAGGACAAATACGAAAGATGTTTCATGTTTAGCTTGTACTGAGATAAGGTAAATAATTCCTTAAATGTCAGATAAGTATGTCATGCCTGCTATTGTATTATCTGTTTCATTGCATATGTCTATTATATTCAAAAATATGCTTAATTGCCAGATGCTTAGAATGTAGCGATAAGTTCACCTTATTCACCGAAAAAAAAGGAAAAATGCTTCATTCAATTGGGGTGTCTATTAAGAAAGCTACAAAGCTGAATATTCGGGAAATTTATTGATGATGTATACCTGCAAGTTTGACTTTCATTTGACTAGTAACCGATAGTCAGTTTTCAATCATTGAAAACCTTATTTTATCAAGGAACAAAATTTGCCGACGATAGTCGTTCAAGTGGTGTGAACTATACTGTTTTTCTTTCCACAATGCACTCGAGTGAAAAGTTTGCCGAAAACGTGAAATCTTAGAATACAAATGTTTAAAGCTACTCTTGCTACAGGTGTTCTACAAGGAATGGACCCTTGAAAATAGAATGAATTTAGGTTTAGTATCAAACAGTACTTTGCAACGAACTGTAGCACGGAACGACCCGGCTCAATACTAATCGAAACTCTAAAAAATGGAATTTTGATACCAATAGTCACATCAAAAGAATCGCATTTTAATGCTGATTTTAAATATATAAGTTTAATCAAGATCAGTTATACCCATCAAAAGTTACGAGCCTGAGAAAATTTGCCTCATTTCAGAAAATAGGGGGAAACACCCCGTAAAAGTCATACAATTTTAACAAAAATCACTCCATCAGATTTAGCGTATCAGAGAACCATATTATAGAATTTTCAAGCTCCTATCTACAAAAATGTGGAATTTCGCATTTTTTGCCAGAAGACAGATCACGGATGCGGGTTTATTTGTTTTTTTGTTTGTTTTTTTGTTGTTTTTTTCCCCAGGGGTGATCGTATCGACTGAGTGGTCCTAGAATGTCGCGAGAGGGCTCATTTTAACGCAAAATAAAAGTTCCAGTGCCCTTTTTAAGTGACCAAAGAATTGGAGGGCATCTAGGCCCCCTCCCACGCTCATTTTTTCCCAAAGTCACCGGATCAAAATTCTGAGATAGCCATTTTATTCACCATAGTCGAAAAACCTAATAACTATGTCTTTAGGTACGACTTACTCCCCCGCAGTCCCCGTGGGAGGGACTGCAAGTTACAAACTTTGACCTGTGTTTACATATAGTAATGGTTACTGGGAAGTGTTGTACAGACGTTTTCAGGAGGACTTTTTTTGTTTAGGGGTGATTTGAGGGGGGAGGGATACGTGGGAGGATTTCCATGGAGAAACTTGTCATGGGGAAAAAGGATTTCAATGAAGGGGGCGCTGGGTTTTCTAGCATTATTTGAAAAAAGCAATGAGAAAATAAATATGAAAAGTTTTTTCTACTGAAAGTAAGGAGCAGCATTAAAACTTAAAACGAACAAAATTACTACGATTATGAGGGGTTTACCTCCTCGTTATATCTCACTCTTTACGCTAAAGTATTTTTAGTAATTTCAACTATTTATTCTACGACCTTTGTGATTCAGTGGTCATTCTTAAGGAATTGGGACAAAATTTAAGCTTTAGGGTAAAGAGCGAGGTATTGACGAGGATTGAACCCCTTCATACACGCAATAAAAACATACGAATATAGAAGTTCGTTACGTAAATTAATTCGTAAGTTACGTATATTTTTTTTTACCAATGAAAATGTTTGTAAAAAATTAAAAGTTCTAGTTGCTTTTTAAGTAATCAAAAAATTTGAGGGCAACTAGGCCTCCTCCCTCGTTCCTTTTTCTCAGAATCTTCCGATTAATTGCAATTAATTATTATGCGAATTTCGTTTTAATTATTTATGTGCGGAGAGCCAAGATCAAAACACGCATTAATTCGAAAACGTCCAGAAATTAAATAAAAAAATAAGTTTTTAAATGAAAGTAAGGAGCAACATTAAAACTTAAAACGAACAAAAATTACTCCGTATATGAAAGGGGCTTTTCCTCCTCAACGCCCCGCTCTTTATGCTAAAGTTTCTTACTTTTTTAAAAATAGAGTTGAGAGAAAGAGTCAAACTTTAGCGTAAAGAGCGGCGCATTGAGGAGGAAAAGCCCCTTTCATATACGGAGTAATTTTTGTTCGTTTTAAATTTTAATGTTGCTCCTTACTTTCATTTAAAAAAACTTGTTTTTTTTATTTATAACTTCTAGAGACCAAGGAAATTTCCTCTAGGCTTTTACTTTGCTTTCTCAGAGAAAGCTCAGTCAATAAAATTTGAAAGTTGTCGAATGTAAGACATCGGTTAAGGCCGAAAAACTCATGCTTAGGTCTAGTCCTTAATGTATGGCTGGTGGAAAATGTTAAACGCCAGACTAAAGAGTATGAGTTACTTATAAAAGTGGAAACTGGTGCTATTGTCGATTAGGAAACTCCAGCAGTATCTATCGTTTGGGGTTTCTTGGAATTTTTCAGTGTAATAATAAAGCAAAATCAGTGTAATTAGTGGAACTGGGAAGATTAGCCTACTCTATTATTAAATGTCTGATCTTATTTTCTGAGAAGAAATCAAAATAAAGAAGCCTGAGAAACGTTAGATGGCGTTGGAATGTGTTTTTATTTATCAGCTCTAGTGCCAGTTTCCCTGTAGAAAATTACCTATACCAGTGTTCGGACTCGCCTATAAATTCCAATAAATTCCTATATTTTAATGCACTCCTATAAAATGCCTATATTTTGGCTAAAATCCTATTATTCCTATATTTTTGGCTGGAGAGCACTAAGAACATTGCTCATGATTTGCAATTTTCTGTCTTTTGGTGTAGATTGATAACTAATTACAACTGTTGAGCTGCTTGAACTTAACTAATGCTTTGTGTTGGGCTTAGTAAGCTGCTTCTGCCTGGGCTATGCTGCTGTGTTGACTTAGTAGCCTATGTTTTGTTTTTTGTCATGTTGGGCCTGTCCGAAATGATCGAAGATCAGTATATAGGCTAGCAGTCTCTGCTTAATGAGACTGGAGTTCTTGCGACTTATGTGTTTCCTGGCTGAACGCTGGCTGGCTGATGTGAATACGGCCCAGTTATTCAAATGTGCTATTCTAAGATAGTTGCTAATCGAGGGAAGTATAATAGACGTGCACTGGGTAGGCTATATGCTACATTCTGTGATTAATCTGTCCTTTATCTATCTGGTCTTTATCCCCTTCTAAAGAAAAATGATGTTAATCAGATTCGGACTTTTTATTTCAGATATTGTAAATTTTTACTTTATCTCCCCCCTTGGTATAGCAATGGTAAGATAATTCGTAAGTTTGATGTCCCTGATAGAAGTGCAAAGTTGGCCCTCCTGCATGGAAGGTTGTCGGAATCAGCTTTTTATCGTTTATCGCCTCATCATCCTTTGGTCCGTCTGTTCGGTTAATCTCATTGTAGCATAGTGTTTTTATGGCACTTGGTATTAACCAAGTGACATTTAGCAATCGCAAATTCTGTCTGTCTGTCGGTCCTGGTTTTGCTACTTTAGGCACTTCCAGGTAAGCTAGGACGATGAAATTTGGCAGGCATATCAGGAACTGGACCAGATTAAATTAGAAAATGCCGTTTTCCCGATTTGACCATCTGGGGGGGGGGGGTGGCGAGTGGGGGGCCCGTTAATTCAGAAGAAATAGAAAAATGAAGTATTTTTAACTTACGAACGGTTGATAAGATCTTAATGAAATTTGATGTTTGGAAGGATATCGTGTCTCAGAGCTGTTATTTTAAATCCCGACCGGATCTAGTGATATTGGGGGAGTTTTGAGAGGGGAACCTAAAATCTTGGCAAACAGAGTGGAGGGATTGGGCTGAAACTTGGTGGAAAAAATAAGCACAAGTCCTAGATACATGATTGACATAAACAGAACTGTTCCGCTCTCTTTGGGGTAGTTGGGAGGGGGAGGGGTGATTCTGAAAAGTTAGAAAAATGAGGTATTTTTAAATTACGAACGGGTGATCGGATCTCAATGAAATTTGATATTTAGAAGGATATCGTGTCTCAAAGTTCTTATTTTAAATCCTGACCGGATCTGGGGACATTGGGGGGAGTTTGGGGTGACCTAAAATCATGGAAAACGCTTAGATTGGAGGGATTGGGCTGAAACTTGGTGGTAAAAATAAGCACAAGTCCTAGATACATGATTGACATAACCAGAACGGATCCGATCTCTTTGGGGTAGTTTGGGGGCGGGGGTTGATTCTGAAAAATTAGAAAGATGAGGTATTTTTAACTTACGAACGGGTGATCGGATCTCAATGAAATTTGATATTTAGAAGGATATCGTGTCTGAAAGCTCTTATTTTAAATCCCGACCAGATCTGGTCACATCGGGGGGAATTTGGGGGGACCTAAAATCATGGAAAACGCTTAGATTGGAGGGATCGGAATGAAACTTGGTAATTTATGTGACCAGGCATCCCACGCCATCTACCATAGATCTGATCCCGAGGACTTCCGAATCCTATATTTGGCCTATCTTTGGGCCCGGGAAAATCCTATAAAAATAGGACAGAGCCTATAATTTGAAACGAACCGACCTGTCCGAACCCTGCTATACTCATTGAGTCTGATTTAACGAGCTATATAAATAGGTCTACGCTCATACCTCTGAACTAAATTTTATAAAGAAAAGGAAATTTGAAAATCTTTACTTACACTGTTTCTTCCAGGTTATAAAATGTTTAGAAGTTGGGTAAGCTGTGAGCTAATTTCATTTTTCTTGTAAGCAAAAAAAAAAAATAGTATTTAACTTGCAAATATAGTAAAAATATATAAAATTTAAGTCTGTTGAAGGTTAGCTTTCTTATTTTTCAACGGTTATATTATCCTTAGTTTGTTATCAATGGCTTGGGTACTCTAAATGTTTTTAATTTTTTAGTGAAGTCGTCCTTGTTTTTTCTTGTGAGTCTTCTCATGTCACGTGTCTTGACTGCTTCCGCTCCTACTGTCAAAGTCGCTTGAATGAAAGAAATTTTGTGCACGATCCAATCCTTGGATATACGCTACCCTGTCCTGTTGGATGCACAGGATCTCTCATTGAAGAAGCACATCACTTCAAAGTCATGGATGATGTTGATGTAAGTTTTTTAGCCAATTATCTATCTATATAAAAATAAGTTGTATGTTTGTTTGTTTGTACGCATATGACGTCATTATAAGTATATAAGGGGGGCATTCAAAGAGAAATTTTAGTATAAATCCTACAATGGCAGAAAAAACAGCCGAGGAAGCTGCTTAAAGAGTTAATTCAAAGAGAAATTTTAGTATAAATCCTACAATGGTAGAAGAAACAGCCGAGGAAGCTGCTCAAAGAGTTAATGCCAAAAGGCTTGCGGCTAATAGAGAAAGTAAGAAAAGAAAGCATGCCGAGGGATCACAAGAACAGCGTGAAAACAGGCTTGCGTCTCAAAGAGAAATTACCAAAAAAATTGTGCCGAGGAATCACAAGAACAACGTCAAAATTATCGCCTGGCATTCAGGTACAGCCCCGTCGATGATTTTAGCTTGAGTAGATGTGTTCAAATCGGGACTATCTCTAAAATTTGTCCCTATTGCAAGGCCTTGAAATTTAATGGTGAAACAGTGGGAATGTGTTGCGCCTCAGGAAAAGTTAAACTTCCTCAACTGGCTGCACCACCAGAGCCATTGAAGACTTTATGTCGTTACAGATCGGGACACCGGGACACAATGAATATAAATGACGAACGGGACACTCAAAGAGAAATTACAGACCGGGACACCGGGACACAGGGTATATAAATGACGACCGGGACAATCAAAGAGAAATTACAGACCGAGACACCGGGACACAAATGACGATCGGGACACAGGGAATATAAATGACGACCGGGACACAGGGACACAACTACAACGGGGACGCCGGAAGGGCACAGGGGGGATATATAAATGACGACGCGGACACAGGGAATATTCGATTAGCAATCACCATCAACAAAGCTCAAGGG
Source organism: Artemia franciscana (assembly GCF_032884065.1). NCBI lineage: Eukaryota > Metazoa > Arthropoda > Branchiopoda > Anostraca > Artemiidae > Artemia > Artemia franciscana. The sequence continues at coordinate 29,847,679 of NC_088864.1, read as the reverse complement.
CAATCATTAGAAAAATGCGGTATAGATCTTAATACGGATTGTTTTCCCACGGAACCAACAGCTAGTAATAAATATATTCTTGATTTTAGTAAATGAGGATTCAATTCCTCTTTTATTCAAATTTATGTTGAAATCTGGATGGTTTGAATATCTACATTTGTTATATCATTTGAGTTAGCTTAGTAAAAAAAAGAAAAAGTCAGTCCGTCGCTACAAGTTACAGTTATGAGATTTAAAGTTGTTCACAAAAACAAGGTGATTTACAAGATATGTTTTGAACATATATGCGCATACACTTTATGTGGACATTATAGAAGACTTGAGTGAGTGCGGTACAAAAACAAAGTTACGTCAGTAGGCTAACTCAAGTTAGTCGACAAAGACATTCGAAGGCTGGTGCATCAAGGCCAGCTCGAGTGATATTCAAAAATGTCATCCCGAAATCGAAAACAGCTGTTTCACTGCTCCCCAAATACATTTTGAGCCATTCATGTAATTGCATTTTTACCTAATCCCGAAACAAATATTGGCGCGGCTCGTATGCCAGTGCTTCCCACCAAAATCTATCTAAGAAAAGAGAAAGTATCTAATTTTCTTCGTGTATCATACCTAGTGATCAAGTCAAAAATCGTCATTTTTTTTTTATTTCTTTCTTTGAACACAGTGGTTCAACTGACTGACTATAAAGAAAGTTGAACAACGAGTACAGAATCTCGAGATTTTTGAAAAATATAGTATGACGTTTCAAATTTATAATTGGAGTACTGAGTTCTGTTTTGAATCTTGTTTTATAGACCAACGCGGCAAACAAAATGACGTCATAGCCAATAATATAGTTTTTGCCAAGTATTCTTTTAGTATCTTCTTTAAGAAACACATTCCAGTTTTATCTTAGTGTAATGGGCCTTTTCGAACAGAATTATGGTCGTTACAACAAAAAATAATAATAAATTAGAGCTGTGTGAGAAAATCATACGATGGTATAATATGTAGGAAAGTGCCTTGTTGTGTGACAACGGATTTAGATTGCTTGAAAAAAACCATATTCAAAATAAAAATTCCACACCTTAAATTACAATACATAAAAATTCCTGTTTTTTACGTTAAAGGAATTCACTTTGAATTTACTAATAACAGGCACAAAAAAAATTTTGGCTCCATCTTCCTGGCTTCGGTCTTATTCATACTATTGTTCGTTCGAATTTGATATTTCTGGTTCTATCAATGGACTACTCAAACAAATATTGCAATGATTTGGATTGTGCTATTAATCATAATAATCATAGCTTGCGCCTAGCTATAAAAAACAACCGTTTAGCTGAGGTTGTAGATCTGATTAAACGTGGCGCAGACCCGCTTGCTAAGGATGATAGTGGCTCAAGTGCAGTCCATATTGCCGCCCAATCAAAACGTTTTGACACTCTTGCTTACATCCTGGCAAATCTTCATGATATACAATCTGTAGATATCAGAGATAGTACCGGGATGACACCACTTATGTACTCTGTAAAAACAGCTGACACGCTGAACAATTGTCGTATGCTTATAAATTTTGGTGCAAGTGTTAACTGCCTAGATGATAGGGGCAATACTGCCTTACATTGGGCATTTGCGTGTAACAATAAAATAGGCATTAAAGAAATATTAAAACATAACCCAAAGATGATGTTAATAAGTGACCTTTTGGAACAAGCATCGTGGCCACCTTGCCAACAGCGCAAAAAGCTTCGCAAAGCTCAGAAAAAAGCCTTGCATGCTAAAAAAGGCTTAAAAATATGGGGTGAATATGATCCTAGCTTAATAATACTATCTATCGGCCTCTTACTGCTGTTGATGACGGATTTGGCGAACTGGTCAGTCATTGTAAAGTTTTTCTGTATTATGTTCATTATAACTTTTGTCATTTGGTTTTTGAATTGTTTAGTAGATAAAAGACACGTTCCTATTTCTTTTTATATAATTATCAATTTATACGCCTGTTCTACTATGGTTTTTCCAATTGGGTTTCTTCTTGGATTTTCAAAGACCCTTCTTTTTAATGTATTTGCATCCATGGCCTATTACTACTATTACAAGTCATGTGTGTCAAATCCAGGATTGTGTCCTAACTCATTAGAAGAACGATTGCTGACAGTAAGGGAACATTTAGAAACAGATTTCTTTGCAAAGCGTGGTAATAGACTGTGTACTACATGCATAGCCTACCGCCACAAGGACTCTGGACACTGCGATGAGTGTAACGGATGTGTTTACCAACGAGATAAGCACTATATTTGGCTAAATAATTGTGTAGGTTACAAAAATGTGAAATATTTTAACAGGTTTGTTGTCTCGTACTGTTTCCTTTGTTTCCTTTATGTGTACTACTGTGTGTCCTATCTGATGCGTGGTTCTTTTCTTTATTCCACCTGTAATGTTGGGCTTTTAGTTATTGTTCTTGTACTGGCGTTTTCAGCTGGCCTGTACAATATGTTTTTATTCATACAAAAACGATTACTTACAACGGTCTCTTCATGACAAAAAAAAAAACCCTTCCCTTGCTTTGTCCAATAATTAACACATTTTTGCCTTGAGGTTTTAGAGTGTGGGACAACGACGTTTTTGATTCCTTTTTGTATAATATTTTGAATGTGTCTATTGTTTTTAATGCATGAGTAAATCAATAGAAAAGCAGCAAAAATAACAGCGAAAGCTCGGTCTAATGCCGCCACTGTGAATGCCGGAGGGAATCTGTACATTTGTTACCGTGGAAAACCGAAACTGGAGGATGTTAACATTCGCAGGCGAATGTCCGAATTTAAATTTTTGATTGTCAAAGACTGCCACGTAGTCAGATTTTCTACAAGAAGTGAGAAACTTGTCCAAATCGGAAAAATAGTCAGAAATTGGCAGAACAGTCAGAGAAAGTCAGATTTTCTACTTTTTAAGCAAGCCCACTGCTTCAAATAGGCCTAAATTTTTGGGTTTTCGGTCATGAAGCGTGTTCGAAAGAAGAAAGAAGGATGTGCTAAAGGTTTTATCACTTTTAAAAGAGCTTACTATTCTAGTTAAAACGGCCCTTGTGTTTCAGGAGTCGTTCTTAAAACATTGGGACAAACAGTTAAAATTCAGCGTAAAGAGCTAGGAGAAGGAGGTGACCTTTTGATATAGAGTATAATTTCTGATCGTTTTTCAAATAATGTCGGTAAATCTGGCTCACCCTCCATGAGAATTCTCTCTCCTCATGGGAAACTCCTCCGTGTAAAGTTCCTTCCACGTAGAATACACACACATACCCCTCCTAAAATTCCCTCCGGGCAATTTCCCTGTATAACTTCTGGACAATTCCATCATCGCTGAAAATCCTCCCTGCTGACTTTAATTTCTAATCGTTTTCTCAATAATTCTAAAAATCCCTCTGTTCCTTTGAATTTTTTTTCCTGGAAATCAAAACATACTGAAAAGCAGCATCCGAATAATGTCCTCGGAACATCTCCACGTGCAAAATTGAGTTGGCAAAGAGGAAGCAAGACAAAGGAAAAGAATTTCGTAGCCTGTAGGAATTCTATCGAATCTCCCTTTGTCTAAAATATTCCCTGGAAAGTTCAGACCCGGGAATTTCCCCCCCCCCCCACGGAAAATTGCCCCTATGGAAATTAACCCCGAGCACAAAATTTCCCCCTTCAAAAAATGTCTATATACTTCCCAGTAACAAATACCATACATAAGTAATGGGTGAATTTCATAACTGAGGAGCCTCTCTCCATGAGCTATGAAGGATCCTGCTACCCTTAAGGTCATAGTTATTGGCATAGTATCGAAATTAAAGCCGTTTTCTTGTTTTTCAAGCCAAAATGTTTTCTTTTTTGTTTGAGCCAAGAGGATGTAAGTTTCCTATATAGGAGTTTTGGACAAGGCGATTCTAATAATTTACTTTGTGTTTGGATCTGAAACTATTTTTAGGAGTTGTTTTATTTCTTGATCGTCTCTTACTAGGCTGCTAGCTACCGCTGCTACCCGGAGTAAGTTCCAGCAGCATCCGACGAATTTTACATAGTCCCCAATTATAAAGAACTAATAGTATGCTTTGTGTTTTGATCTGACTCGGGTTTTTTTAGTTATAGGCTATAGTATTTCTTATTATGGGGCATGATTGTCTCTTACTACAGCTGCAATCCAGATAATTATAATGATAATCAAACACAAGAATTGGCCAAGTTTGTCTTTTACTAGGTCGCAGGGGTCGCTGCGCGACAGCTGTAACAATGATTAATGTAACACGCAAGGAAAAGCTTACGGCTTTATCTCAACTATTAGAATAGGAACAGACGAACCCCAGGGAATAAAGCAGCGAAGTTAGTCAAATATGGGACCATACTTGAGGGAAGCATGTTTTAAACATATTTTTGCTCTATTATCTTATCAAAAGATAAGTGTTTGTTGCATCGTCCAGCATGTTATCATGTATTTCAAATTTTCATAACTAAAACAATTATTTTTTGTTAATTATAGAAGGCACTTTATGTAGCAATTTCCTTCACCATTAAATATCTCTCACATTTTTCGCCGATGATTAAAAAAAACCAAGAATTGGCCACGTTCGTCTTTTACTAGGTTGCAGCTCTTGCAGGAACCAAGATCTTGAATACGAAAATACAGTCTTTGTAAAAAATTGATTTTATTTTTCAAATAGATTTGTGTTACTTCCAAAGGGACTGGATGTAGCAATTTGCTTTAAAATGAGCTATTGAAGATCTCTCTATGATGTTCTGATAGTCCGCTATTCTCGATGAAGATAAAGAAGACACATCAGTGCTACAAATACCAAAAAATGATTTTCCTTGCTTTTCAAGGTTAGGGGCTTTAATTCTTCTATAGAAGGTTGTTGACCATACTGATTCCAATGGTGTAGTTTTTGTTTCGATCTGACACCCATTTCCAGGCTTAAAAAGTTAAATATGCTGTTTAAATATCCCTCACATCTTTTCAAGATAATTAAAACCAAGAATTGGCTGTCTTCGTCTTTTTACAGGTTGCAGCTGTCGCTGCAACCTGTAAAAGACGAATAAATCGTCTTTTCTTTTACGTCTTTTATGAAGAACAGATTTCTTCGTAAAAGACGAAGAAACCTGTCGCACACAAGAAGAAATTCTTGTGTACAGGAATACTGTCTTAATAAATAGATTTTCAATACTTACAAAAGTGACTAGATGTAGCAGTCTACTTTAAAATTAGCTATTGAAGGTCTCTCTGTGATATTCTGACAACTCGCTAGTGTCGATGAAAAAAAAAAGAAAAAAAAGAAGACATATCGGTGTTATAAATACCAAAAAGTGATTTTCCTTGTTTTTCAAGGCTGAGGGCTGTAATTCCTCTATAGAAGGTTGTTGACCCTGTTGATTCCAATGGTATAGTTTCCCTTTCCACCAAACCTCAATTCCAAGGGATAATTTTTTTTTTAAATCACCATTTTTCGTTTCGTAATAACTTTTATTTTTAAGGTGAACGGAAAAATAGTTACCATTCCTGAATTACTGTCAGATGACAACTTTTTGTGATTAGGTAGTTTCTTTCAAAACACATTTTTTTACTTCTGGTTACTATGGGCTGCTATTCACCTAGTAGAAGGTTATTTTTAGTAGCTAGTAGCTACTTTTAATAGCTCAAGCTACAACCATGACTTCTCCTGTACAAAGGTTTTGATCATGCTAAGTCTATTGTTGCAATTTTTGTTTCGATAACATGCCGATTTTGAAGGATTTAATTTTTTTCTCAAAACCAATATAGTTTTTTGGGTTATAAATTTTTTAAAGCTATTTTTCTTGTTTTATTAAGCCAATGGATTGTCCTTGTTGTTCAAGCCAAGGGACTGGAACTTTCCTATATAGGAGTAATGGATAAGGCGGTTCTAATATTATACTTTTTGCTTCAATCTGACACTCTTTTCAAGACTGAAAAAGTTTGAGAAAGACTGAGTGTCACAGACTATTTGTCGCATTCTGAGGGAGCTTGGAGTAGAGTGTATATAAGAAGGAGAATTGTAAACCTACATAAAAGCACTCCTTAAAAAGCTCTTTTATATGCAATTATTTCTTACTTTTAGTATAATCGGTACCAGAGGTTTGCGACAGAAGAATTTGTTCTTTCTGCTGGAGGAGTGCTTTGCCCGCAACCAGGCTGTGGAATGGGAATACTAGCTGAGCGTGACTGTAAACGAATACAGTGTCAGATGTTAGGATGTGGAGTAAGTTTATTTATTCTATTATTAACAACCCGGTGACTCTGGTATGTCCGTACTTTTTTTAGTAATATTTTCCTGAGATAGTGATTTATTAGTAATTTCCTTCTGAAAACATTTTTTTTTAATTCTCCAATTCATCAGATGGCTGTGTTTTTACTGGGAAATTGACAAATTATCATTTTACTGACGCTTTCTTACAAGTAGGCCAAGTAATAACACAAGACAGAATAAAAATTGAATAATCCGATAAAACGCAAGTAATCAGGGTGGACTATTTTCTTTTTCATAAGATGCCTCGCTTTGTCAAAGTCCCTTTGAAGATAACTTTTTTCTTTTCTATGACTTTCTATCTGTCTGTATGAAGTTCTAAAGAAATTTTTCTTTTTCTAATTCTGCTTGGACATCATGGCTAATTTTAATTGCAGTTGATAATCTGGTGGGAAGATCTGTTTGTGACCAGTCCAATATATAAAAGCACAGCAGATACAAACTTGTGAATGACATTTTAGAATGCAGAAGAATGTAACCTTTTTTTTTTATCTCAAACCAAAAAAAGCAATGTTTTGCGCAAAAATTAACGAGCGAAGTTAAAAGTTAAAATAAACTTATGCTATCATTTACAGTTCACAGTAGTGAACGTTAGGTAAACAGCCATCATGTCAATTCTAAAGTACTTAAAAATGAAAGTATGAAAACAGTAAATAGGCTACAGCAAGGATTCTAATTTTTTTACGCTGATTCAAGACAAGAAAAAAAATTTTAATTTTCATTTCCCCATCAAAAGCTACTACCATATTAAAATCTATATAGTTCTGGATGATGGGAAATACATCCTAAAAAAGTGAGCTGGTAGTAGTGTTTTTGTCTGACTAAATCTTGATAAATTCCGACTTAGTATGTCTCAAACTCTAAAAAGAATCAGATTCATTTCTTCCAGCGTTAAGTAAAAACTTAATTGACCTATTTCAAATTCTAATATTCCACTTGTGAGTTGATAGTAGTGTCTGTGTCTGACTCAATCTTGATAAATTCCTACTTCGTATATCTTTAACTCTAAAAAGAATCCGATTCATCTCTGTCAGACTTCGTTAAAAGCTAATTCACTATTTCAGGCTCTAGTATACCACTTGTTAGCTGATAGTACTGTCTGTGTCTTACTGAATCTTGATAAATTTTCACTTCATATGTCTTTAACTCTAAAAGAATCCAATGCATCTCTCTCAGTCTTTGGTAAAAACCTAATTCAGACTCTAGTATACCACTTGTGAGCTGTTAGTACTGTCTGTGTCTGACTGAATCTTGATAAATTCCCACTTTATATTTTTCTAACTCTAAAAAGAATCCAATTCATCTCTCTCAGACGTTGGTAAAAACCTAATTCAATTATTTTACACTCAAGTATACCACTTGTGAGCTGGTAGGAGTGACTGCGTCTGACTGAATCTTGATAAGTTCCCACTTCATATGTCTCTAATTCTAAAACAATCCGTTTCATCTCTCTCAGACTTTGGTAAAAATCTAATTCACCCATTTCAGACTCTAGTATACCAATTGTGAGTTGGTAGTAGTGCCTGTGCCTGACAGAATCTTGATAAATTTCCGCTTCATATGTTTCTAACTCTAAAAAGAACCTGATTCATATATATCAGACTTTGGTAAAAACCTAAATTCACCTCTTTCAGACTCTAGTATACCGCTTGTAAGCTGGTAGTAGTGTCTGTCTGACAGAATCTTGATAATTTCTCACTTAATATGTCTCTATCTCTAGAAGAATCAGACTCATCCCTTTCAGACTTTGGTAAAAATGTAATTCACCTATTTTGGAGTCTAGTATATCACTTGTGAGCTGGTAGTAGTATCTTTGACTGAATCTTGATAAATTTCCACATCATAGGTATGTAATTCTAAAAAGAATCCAATTCATCTCTCTCAGACTTTGGTAAAAGCCTAATTAACCTATTTCAGACTCTAGTATAACACTCTTGAGCTGGTAGTAGTGTCTGCGTATGACTGAATCATGATCAATTATCACATCATATGTCTTTAACTCTAAAAATAATCCGATTCATCTCTCTCAGCCTTTAGTAGAATCATTATTCACCTATTTTAGATTCTAGTATACCATATCTAGTATATCATGTTTTCTAATGTCACTTTAGGAGATGAAAAAAAAAGTTGAAAAAATTTCTGAACCCGAAAAAAAGTAAGGCAAAAATGTCACTACAAACATTATTTTTCTAGTAGGAAAAATCACGACTAAAATATATATGTATATCATCTTCATTTCGTATTTCGAAAATATTAGAAATGATTTTTTTTTTTTGTTATAGGCTTATTTAATGTCATTCTAAGAAGTGTATAAAAAAGATGAAAAAATTCCAAAAAAAACTTGAAAAAATTCTAAGTTAAAAAAAAATCAAAGTTAAAAAAGATAATTCCAAGTTCAAAAAAGGGGGTAAAAATTTAGGGAGGGGTATTGAAGGCCCCTTGGAGGTTGAGACATGGATGACCCTAAGTTCCCTCTAAAAAAATGTCATAGCAATTGATTCATTGGCGACATGAGTTCGCATGGTCTACTTTACTCAAGTGTCATAATGAAAAAAGGGTAGCAGATTTTTCGCTTTTTGATTCATTTAAGTTCGGTTCGTATTATAAAATCCTTCCGATTTACTTTACCCAAGTGCGTGTCATAAGAAAAAAGGGGTAGCAAATTTTGGCTCTTTTTGATTAATTAAATTTCAGTTCGTGATATAAGGTGCGTCCGGTTTACTTGACTCAAGCGCGTGTCATAAGATCAGTTTTATTCAACCCAAATAAAAAAAAAAAATTCATATAATTGTCGTGGGATTACTGAATATTATTTATTATAATAACTGGTCATTCCTCTTATTCAGTGAAGGTCGAATATATGTTGACAGAAATCATATCTTGACAGGAATAAGTAGGTCATTCACCGGATCTATTTAGGTTTATGGTATATGCAAATGAGGTTTAGGATACATGCAAATATAGCCTCAGGTGTAAAGTCTGGACGTAGATACCCGCCACTATTATGGTGGAACTATTGGCGATTTTTTTTTCCGATCTAACGAGATTTTTGACGGGTTTTGTGTTCCTTTTTTAAACACTTGAATTCTCTCTTCTGGCTATAAAATATTTTTAAGATTAATCCTGAGAGCAGCTATCTTTTTTAAGCATCAGCTGAAAAAAAAAATTCTCATGATGTGGTTTCTCCAGAAATGTGTTTTATTTTTTGCTTCTAAGTGCGGCTAGTCCTGCAATATTGATTGGCCATTTGAATAATTTCTGGCCTTTGACCCTACAAAAGCATTAATTATGCCGCAAAATATAATTTTGCGAAAAGTCATATGAAGCCGCTCACTTTTCATGATATTTTCAGCCATAAACAAGATACAAAGTATTTAAATGCATGATGGGCTGCTCTTAAAGGAAAATCATCGGGCTTCTCTTCACTAGTGTTGAAATTTGCTGTATAATCTTTTCAGTTTGTATTTTGTCGGGAGTGCTTGCAAGGTTCTCATCTTGGCGATTGTCAGCTCGTTGCAAATGGAAACTGTGAAAGTAACAATGGCAACTATAGTGTAAATGCTGCAAGAGCAGCTCAAGCCAGGTGGGAAGAAGACAGTGAAACAACTATAAAAATCATTACAAAACCATGTCCAAAATGCCGAACACCCACGGAAAGGGACGGTAAGAAATTCAAAATGAACTGAAAAACTACCAAAAAATCACTTTAGGAAATATTATGAGAGTCTTATCTATAGAATGATATATAATGATTAGCTTCTTAATCAGTGTACTGATTTTCAGAAAAGAGGCTTGGCAAACTAGCATTTTTGGGGGGAAGAGATATACAACTATGGTCCAAATTTATGTATTTTGCAGAAGAGAAAGATGAAGTCTCCAAACTTCTTGCTACAGAACTGATTAAGAAGTTAAAAAACAAGTTTACTTTTGGTGTTTCATGTTTACATGGTAACAAACATGTACATTGCATGTAAGGTTAAAGATTAAGATGTGAATTTTCAGCCGTCTTTTAACCAATCAATTTGTATTTCACAAGGTTCCTTGCAGTATTCTTTACTGCAGGGAATAGAAGTGCACCGGAAAGTGCACTGGAGTGTATTGCTAACCTAAAATGTTAAGTGATTTTAAGCTTTCTAGAAAACCAAGACACAAATAAATAATCATTCATTGTTTTCACATTGCTAGTTTCCCAGTGAAAAACAAACGTCCTTCAGATCTGATATTTTACCTGATATTTTTCTTTCATATATTTTATCCGATATTTTTCAATCGAGATTTCTAGTAATTCGCTGTAAGTTAATTACTCAATTATAGAGATGGGGCATTGCCTCAGAGAAGCCTTATGTGGAGAATAAGAAGGCCATTTGTGCAAAGGTAAGATTTTACTCAGAGTTTTCAATCCGAATATAGAACGGTCAGTTATAAAAAAAAAACATTTTTGTTTTGTTATCAAATAAATTCACGAAAATGCAAAATATTAAAACAAAACATTTAATGACAAAGGATCTACCCTGGAAGCCTTGTATATTATGAATTCCGTCTTGAATGCGGATCCTAAGGTGTTTCAAGAGTTTTCAATACCTTAAGAAACATTTTATTAAATATTAGAAGCCCTAAGAAACAGTTAAGAAATATTACTGACCCCCTAGCTTGCTTTTTCCAATATGATACTGGTTAAGTAGTTTTTGCTCTTAGCAATGATATTGTTGTTTATTGGTTTGTGCTGTGTTGTTCTTTTATTGTGTGTTGTAGTGATTATGATATTTTTGGTCTGATATGAAATGTTAAACGGTTTAATTATGATATTTGGTTATGATATTTGGTTATAACCTATTGGTTATGATTGTATGATATGTTCGTTATGATACTGTTGTGCTATTTTTTCTTTTTCCTGTCTTTTCTATTTTTCACTGTTCCGTAGTCATTGTCTATGTTCGTTTATTTTTTATAAATAAAAAAAAATAATTCCAGTCTTGTGGACAAAATACTACCTACACAGTCCCAAAAACTGAAAAGAAAACAATAGAAATAATTTTTGTGTATAGAGCTTTTTGCTTTTTGCAGATGAAAAATCCGATACCTTTAACTTAGAACAGTTATGTATTTGCATGAGACAAATGAAACTGCAAGCAAACAATGGCTGCGTTCTTCCAGAACCTTTCATGCAATTCTATTGAGAGATTACAACCGAAAAAATTATGACACAAACCCTGATCAAACAGTTCGTAAGGAGCGACCCGGCTCAATAGTAACCGAAACTCTAAAAAATGAAATTTTGATACCAATAGCTACATCGAAAGGATCGAATTTTAATGCTGATTTTAAATATATAAGTTTCATCAAGATCAGTTATACCCATAAGAAGTTACGAGCCTGAGAAAATTTGCCTCATTTTAGAAAATAGGGGGAAACACGCACTAAAAGTCATACAATCTTAACGAAAATCACACCATCAGATTCAGCGTATCAGAGAACCTTAGTGTAGAAGTTTCAAGCTCCTATCTACAAAAATGTGGAATTTCGCATTTTCTGCCAGAAGACAGATCACGGATGCGTGTTTATTTGTTTCTTTTTTGTTTTTTTTTCCCAGGGGTGATTGTATCGACTGAGTGGTTCTAGAATGTCGCGAGAGAGCTCATTCTAACGGAAATTAAAAGTTCTAGTGCCCTTTTTAAGTGACCAAAAAATTGGAGGGCACCTAGGCCCCCACCCATGCTCATTTTTTTCCAAAAGTCACCGGATCAAAATTCTGAGAATGCGATTTTATTCACCATAGTCGAAAAACCCAATAACTATGTCTTTAGTCCATCAATAACTATTGATAAAAACATCAATAACTATGTCCAATAACTATGACTTACTCCCCCGTAGTCCCAGTGGGAGGGGCTGCAAGTTACAAACTTTGACCTGTGTTTACATATAGTAATGGTTACTGGGAAGTGTACAGGCGTTTTCAGGGGGATTTTTTGGTTTAGGGGGGAGAGTTGAGGGAGGGTTTACATGGGAGGATATTTCCATGGAGAAACTTCTCATGTGGGAAGAGAATTTCAATGAAGGGGGCGCAGGATTTTCTAGCATTATTTGAAAAAAACAATGAAAAAAAATATGAAAAGTTTTTTCTACTGAAAGTAAGGAGCAGCATTAAAATTTAAAACGAACAAAAATTATTACGCATATGAGGGGTTTACCTACTCGTTATATCTCACTCTTTGCGCTAACGTATTTTTAGTAATTTCAACTATTTATTCTACGACCTTTGTGATTCAGAGGTCATTTTTAAGGAATTGGGACAAAATTTAAGCTTTAGTGTGAAGAGCGAGGTATCGACGAGGGTTGAACCCCTCATATACGCAATAAAAACATACGAATATAGAAGGTCGTTACGTAAGTTAATTCGTAAGTTACGTATTTTTTTACCTATGAAAGTGTTTGTAAAAAATTAAAAGTTCTAGTGGCTTTTTTAAGTAATCAAAAACTTGGAGGGCAACTAGGCCTCCTCCCTCGCTCCTTTTTTCTCAAAATCTCCCGATTAATTGCAATTAATGAATATGCAAATTTCGTTTTGATTATTTATGTGCGTAGAGCCAAGATCAAAACATGCATGAATTCAAAAACACCCAGAAATTAAATAAAAAACAAGTTTTTTTAATGAAAGTAAGGAGCAACATTAAAACTTAAAACGAACAGAAATTACTCCGTATATGAAAGGGGCTTTTCCTCCTCAACTCCCCGCTCTTTACGCTAAAGTTTCTTACTGTTTTAAAAAATAGAGTTAAGAGAAAGAGTCAAACTTTAGCGTAAAGAGCGGGGCGTTGAGGAGGAAAAGCCCCTTTCATATACGGAGTAATTTCTTTTCGTTTTAAGTTTTAATGTTGCTCCTTACTTTCATTTAAAAAAACTTGTTTTTTTTTTTATTTAATTTGCTGTAAAGCAACTAGGCATAGATACTAGTTTCCTTACCCAAGGTCAAGCGTATAGCCATAAATCGAAGAAAACGGGTTGATAAGCCCTTATGCTAGAACAGTCCCCCCAGACTGTATATGATCACTGTTTTTAACACAGATTGAACCAAAGGAGGCAACATAAAAAATTACTTTGAAATTGTCTGAAAACTTTCGAGATTTTTTCAAGGTACTAAAATGCTAAATAGCTTTGCAGCTCACCAGGTTGCACCAAAATCCAAAAAATAACGTTGGATTGAAGAAACATCTTGAACTGTTTGAAAGATTAAACTCGTAAGTTGCAAACGGAACCCACCTCTCTAGACGTGTAAGGTCAAAAGATATATATTGAGCGAGGATCAGTCTTATCTATCCTAGATATGATATTTTTTGCAGGCTCTCCCCCCCCTCCAATTTTGTGTTTACTCCCATTTGTATGTACATGTATTGCTCTTTATACATACTTGATGAAGTGCTATATCATTGCTGCATCTCAAACATTTCTATTTACTGACAGGAGGATGTATGCACATGCAGTGTACACGATCAAGTTGTCACTATGAATGGTGTTGGGTGTGCCAAACGGGATGGACTCGAGACTGCATGGGCTCACATTGGTTTGGTTGACATCGTTCCAGAGAAAAAATAAATCCCCTTTTAAAGTCGTCGTGACTTGACTCTACCGATTGTTTTGTTCTGGGAACCACATTTAAATTTTGTAACGTTATTTTGAATCGAAATTAAAATTGTAAAATACTACAAATGTGGCTTTATTTCTTTTTTTCTAGATTGAAAAAAGATAGGAAGCTAAAGCTTTATCTATAAATAATTATTTTTTGTTTTTCCAATCTTCCTACGTAAAGAAGAACAAAAAGAAGGTAATTTTAGTTCAACTACCGTATGGAATTCACCTTTAAGTTATGCTTCAATCTTAATAAGTATAAAAGCCGTCTCGTAGTTTTCTATTTTTATTCATAGCTTGTTTTCTCTTTTCTTATTGTTGAGGAATTTGACCTTTTCGTTCTCGTATATTGTGTCTTTTTCTTTGCAGTTTTCTTTGTTTTTACTATGTTTCTAACGTTTTTTTATGTTGAAAAGTGTATAATATTGTACTGAAAAAAAAAAGAGAATCGGAACCGGTGTTCTAAAATGTAGCTATAGCTATTTATAAAAAGATGAGAAACTTACACATTTGTAAACTGTATCTTTTGGAAATATACATTTGAGAAAAGATTGATGTGTGTAAGCAGCATATTATATAGCTTTTCATGTAATACATTGTGTAGGTGAAACTAAATTAATAGAACGACAAATTGAACTTTTTACAAAGAAAAATATATTTAAGCGCTCAGCTAGCTGATTAGCTGATCTTTAAATGTTCCGGTTGTAACGTAAGGTCTAACTTAAATATTTCCCTTCTAAAACTCAGTGACATTTCTTAAAAATCAATGCAAAAAAACAACAAATAGACAAGCAAAAAATCAACGACTAGAAAAAAATGTGAGTATATAAAATCTTTTGGGAAAGAATGAAGCTGTTACAATGTGTGATTTTGTCGATTTTCTTTTTCATAGTAATGAATTTTAAACTATTCACCGTTTTTGAAATAAAAAGGAAGACATTTTAAAGTATTATAGTATTATATGCCAAAATCTAAGAACTAATCAGTAGAAAAAATCTTAACAAGTTACATAAACACAGAATGAACTTAAGGATGAAAATAATTGAAAGCATTTCATTCTAAATGGGAAAATAAGAAATTGAAAAAAGAATGATAAGAGTTGGAACAAGATGATATAAAGGGGAGAAATGAAAAATCCTTTTGTGTCCATGGTCTTGCCATTTTAAAAATAAATTCAAACGTGATCTTTAGGAGTGATAGTATCATTCTCATCAGAGGAAAGATAATTACCAAAATTCTGGCCAAGGAAGGAGTTTCTGAGCTAACTCCTCCCCTCCCCTGTTATCAGCTTCACCATTGTTATATATATTAAAGAATCGAGGTTGTTTCGTATTACCCTTTGTAAGTTTTACCCTATTTTTCTCAAAATCTTTCCCGAGATTTTTAATTCGATTTCGCTGTTGGAAATCCCTTCATTCTATCTCCAGGTGTCATCTGTATGTATTCAAATAGTAAAAGTAGTCATGTTTACCTTTATAATTTTTCGTGGTTTAACTTACACTTTTATACTTAATATATGTTGTCTTTAACTGTTTCATTATATACCTATAATTAAGCCAAATTTTGTAAGCCTTTATGAATGAATTGATTGACTCAACTCAGTACAACATAATAATAACCCTATATTAACGTATCCCAAACGAAGAGCGGAATTCGTCACTGTTGGGACAGACATGAAAATTAACTCATCAGTGTGAAAAAAAAGTAAATGAATAAATAAACAACAAAACTTGAAAATGAAAGACTGGAAATAAATAAAGTAAAAAAAAAAATTATGTCAGACAAGTAGTGCAAGGAGGGTGACCTTGACATGAACAAACAAACAAAATAATAGAAAGTGCTTGGACTCCATCATCAAGGCTCAGAAAACAATGCTTAGGATTTTGTCTCTCAATCTGTATTTTTTTGAGACTAAGGGTATTTGATATTTGATTGGAAACTGGGATTTTTGAGAATTGACAGATGGAAAGGCGGCTTGGTGCTGCAGTTAGCTGTGAGTAGAATCAGTAGTAAATCGATACGCTCTAGAATAAGGCTCAAGAAACGAAGAAAAAGGCTGAACCAACAGAGACCTATCTGTCGATTTTACAGTAATTTGAATGAAAGACGTTTAAGTAAAATGTTTGTCCAGATCCAAACATCAAATATCAGCTTTTTAAATAGCTTCGGTTTTTAAGTTTATCCCAAACTTATCTTTGCACTCATTTATCAGACATAGCAGAGCCTATACCTGGGGTATAAGCCACAATTGGCCCTCAGTGACAGCAGTCTGCTTATATCTGTTGTTTATTATTATAAAATTGCTATTGAGTTTAATTTTGTCGTTGATCATGCATAATCTCCTATTCTACAAAAACGATTGTGATATTTATAGAATTACGCATTTTGAATTGTTTTTTCTATCTTGTGACGAAAGTAACCTTTCTGAGGGATGGCGTAGCCCTTGTGCCGAAATTCAAAACCTACAAACCTGTATTCTCAAGTCAAGGAGTTCCCACGATGGTTTATTCTCACCAGGAATGTTATTTTTTAATCATATAGAAGGTTATTTATTACTAGTACTATTTATTGCTTAAATATTATTGATTTTGTTGCTTTTGGTGTTGCCGTCTATATGTGTTAATTTTCCTGGGTCTCTTGGTTTTTGTACAAGCTATAAACTACAGTCAAATTTGGTTTAGTCGATAATATATCTACTTGTTAAATCTGTATCGCAGTTTTAATGGTCTAAATTTATTATTATATTTGCTTTATACTGTCTAACATTTTGTTGTTGCAGGCTTCGGTATAAGTCTACCATACATCCTGTTCATTCTTTAAGAAGAAAATAAGAAAAATGTTTGAATTTTATTTAAGATCTTTCCGACCTCTACTCCGTACCCTTGCTACTAAATCAAAGAATAGACAGAAAAAAGGCAAAAAGAAATTCAATGTAAAATCCATCGTAACAGATATTGAGATAGAACCTGAGGAAAGTAATTTCCAATATGTAGACGAACATAACCAATACGACCATCTTCGTCGTGCAGTGACGCCTTTAGCAGATTTACCTTATGAGGAACAGCTGGAATACAAAACACAAAAAGTTGATAACATAATGAAACAGTTTCAAAAGCTTTTGATTGATAATAAAGCAAGAATATCTTACGCGCAAGGACCTTTGCCATGTCCTGTGGATTTTATAAAGCCTTCGGTAAGTAAAATTGAATAATATTTACTTGACAAATAGAAAATAAATTAAAACATATTTCTCTATTTTCCTTTGTATTCAATTAGAAAACAAAGTTTTTCAAAAAAAAGTAAAGATTGGTACTAAAAACTAAAATGAGTAGATATTAACAACTTTAAGACTTACAAAAATAGCAATGAGTGAAGAACAGACTCTCAACTACAGAAATCTAACGAACGGTTAATTGGGGGTGAAATAGGGGTCGAATTATCACAAACTATTTGGATTTTACCATCCGCCCTCATTCCTCTCTAAAGGCTTAGCTAATTCTCGAATTGTCTCTAAACGATGACAAGTCCAAAATACGTGTCTATCTTTAATAATTTGATGTTAATTGCTGTGGGTTTTTTTTTGGGGGGGGGGGCTGAGCTTGGGTCAAAAGCCTGGCTTTAAGCCATCAAATTATACGAATGAAATATTGCACGGATCAGAGAATCTGTTGATTCTATCTTCAGTAAGAATTAGAAGATATTTGTTGGTGATTTAGGTTAAATGAAGTGTTTTATTTTAGGCTGCCTATGCAGCAATTTTAGCCCCATGTTTCTAATTAGTGACTTCAGTAACCCTTAAATATTAACTTTGGTTGAGCCTATCTTGAGTAAAATATCTTCCTACAATGACTGGCTTTAGGAGAGTCATCTGATCATTTAAGACCATTTTCTAAAAAAATTTTGTCAATGAAGACCTATTGATTAAACATTTCGATATTTTTAAAGCAGGGGAGGATTCCAAGATCCTGATTTATGTACTCCAATGGTCCGTATCTAAAGTAATGTAGACCAAATAATTATTTTTTACAAACTGCATAGGAAATTGAATGTCCTTTACTTAATTTTACGAAAAACAAGTTTCTGCAAAATCACCCTGAACTGGAAGGGCTCTATTATCCCTTTCGATCACCCTTTATCGTCCAGATGCTGCTGTTGGTTTACTGAAAGCTATATATTTTCATTATTTCCGCCGAGTATATAGGAATACTTCAATGTTTATGAAAAATTGATAAAACAGTTTGCTACATAAAAAGGGCAGTAAAGAATAGGATTAGTTTTCAAATCAGTATTCAGTCATCTCTCTTAGCTTCAGTTCTGCATGATGACCTGTTGGGGAAAAGGGTGACATGTCACTGTTGTCAATTGTGAAATGCGGGTTTTACAATAATTAAATAAAAAAAAACAAGTTTTTAAATGAAAGTAAGGAGCAACATTAAAACTTAAAACGAACAGAAATTACTCCGTATATGAGAGGGGCTTTTCCTCCTCAACGCCTTGCTCTATACGCTAAAATTTTACTCTTTCTCTTAACTCTACTTTTTAAAACAGAGAGACACTTTAGCGTAAAGAGCGGGGCATTGAGGAAGAAAAGCCCCTTTCATATAAGGAGTAATTTCTGTTCGTTTTAAGTTTCAATGTTGCTCCTTACTTTCATTTAAAAAAACTTGTTTTTTTTTAATTTAATTTCTGGACGTTTTTGAATTAATGCATGTTTTGATCTTGGCTCTCCGCAGATAAATAATTAAAACGAAATTTGCATATTAATTAATTTAAATTTATTGCAAGATTTTGAGAAAAAAGGAGCGAAGGAGGAGGCCTAGTTGCCCTCCAATTTTTGATTACTTAAAAAGGCAACTAGAACTTTTAATTCTTTACAAACGGTCTCATTGGTAAAAAATATACGTAACTTACGAAATTAACTTACGTAACGAACTTCTATATTCGTATGTTTTTATTGCTTATATGAAGGGGTTCAACCCTCGTCGATACCTCGCTCTTTACACTAAAGCTTAAATTTTGTCTCAATTCCTTAAGAATGACCTCTGGATCACAAAGACCGTAGAATAAATAATTGAAATTACTAAAAATACTTTAGCGTAAAGAGTGAGGTATAAAGAGGAGGTAAACCCTCATATGCGTAATGATTTTTTTTCGTTTTAAGTTTTAATGCTGCTCCTTACTTTCAGTAGAAAAAACTTTTCATATTTATTTTTCCATTGTTTTTTTTTTCAAATAATGCTTGAAAATCCTCCGCCTCCTTTATTGAAATTATCTTCCCCCATGAGAAGTTTCTCCATGGAAATATCCTCCCATGTAGCACCCCCCCCCCTCAACTCTCCCCCCAAACCCAAAAAAAATCCCCCTGAAAACGTCTGTACACTTCCCAGTAACCATTACTATGTGTAAACACGGGTCAAAGTTTGTAACTTGCAGCCCCTCCCACGGGGACTGCGGGGGAGTAAGTCGTCCCTAAAGACATAGTTATTAGGTTTTTCGACTATGGTGAATAAAATGGCTATCTCAGAATTTGATCCGGTGACTTTTGGGGAAAAATGAGCGTGGGAGGGGGCCTAGGTGCCCCCAATTTTTTGGTCGCTTAAAAAGGGCACTGGAACTTTTAATTTCCGTTAGAATGAGCCCTCTCGCGACATTCTAGGACCACTCAGTCATGCGATCACCCCTGAAAAAAAAATAAATAAATAAACACGCATCCGTGATATGTCTTCCGGCAAAAAAAATGCGAAATTCCACATTTTTGTAGATAGGAGCTTTAAACTTCTATAATAACTTGTTCTACGTTCGTCTGATACGTTGAATTTGATGGTGTGATTTTCGTTAAGATTGTATTACTTTTAGGGGGTGTTTCCCCCTATTTTCTAAAATGAGGCAAATTTACTCAGGCTCGTAACTTTTGATGGGTATAACTGATCTTGATGAAATTTAAATATTTAAAATCAGCAGTAAAATGCGATTCTTTTGATGTAACTATTGGTATCAAAATTTTGTAGAGTTTCGGTTACTATTGAGCCGCTCCTTACTACAGTTCGTTACCACGAACTGTTTGATAATTATTTTCAAAGGTCTAGGCTTTTTTTCGATATTCTGTACATATTCTGCGCAATTACTATTAAGCTTAACAAGAATTTTGTTTTAGTTTAAAATAGTTCTTTCAATCTGCATGGTTTTTCTATTTCGTTTGATTCTTTGATCATGCCGTAAATTTATACCCACTATTCTCTAAAGACCATGATGGGATCCTCAGTAAACTGAGGTTCAAAATATAAAATAAGTTCAGACTTATTTCCTTCTTCTCCTTTTGATTTTTCTTTAATCTTATTCTCAAGTCTGGTAATGTTCTTTTATCTTTAAGGTTGGAGTAGCAACTCCTGCTCCAAAATCCGGTAAAAGAAATATCCGATCTTATGACTGTTACAGACCAATAGCGTTCTATAATTGTTAACCCTTTTTGAATTGCGTGTAAAGTAACGAGTAAAGTATTGTGTATAAAGTAAAGTATTGGATCGTGTATAAAAGCTGTTGTTCTTCAAAAGCTGTTGTTCAAGTATGGTTCAAAAATAGAATGGGCTCCAACCATATCCATGCAACATTTGATGCAATTATTATTAAGTAAAAGTCTACTGGCAATATTTCGTTGCGTCCAATCATAATGTTTCGCATGCTTCCAATCGTTTAGTTCTTATTAGTGTGGGATTCTCCTTTCTGTGATTAGAGCTCTTGGATTCTGGTATTCGGAGTTTAGAGTAAAAATTGTTGAACCTACTTCTGATTTTTTTTTTTTTTTTTTTAATCTTATGTCTGTTCGGCGTGGAATTAGACAAGGTGGGGTTTTATTCGGCGAGTCATTTGAGAGGGAGGCTGGCTGGGGCTGTAGCCCCCTTGATTTTAGGAGGGACCCCAAATCAGTAGTCACGATTTCTATTGATTGGATTGATTCAGCCACGGTGACTGACCTTCCTAACAATAAAGTAATCGACCAGTGATCTGTGATTTTTTTTTGTGCTAGATCTCCCCGATAATCTATTGGGCTCGGTGTTGCTCAGGGTTTCACACAGCAGATGGGCGGAATCGTATTTTCAGCTTTCGTTCTGCATCATAGAAATCTGGGAAAAAGAACATTCACGATATTTGTCCTCTTCAGAAGGATGTTTAACACCACTGAGAGATTTTGAATTTTCGTCCCAACACAGAATATATATTTAGATTAGATAAAAAAAAACTAACTGGACTAAAAGAGAAAAAAGCTACCGCACTGACAAAAGCGATGTTAAAGTCTTCGGATCTCTTTCCCCGTCGTGTAAAACAACTTCAAACTGCACTGAATCAAACAGCTCCCGCTCACATAAAGTCAACTTGAATGCTTCCAAGAGATCATTTGATGTAGTAGTCCTTAATCTTGTCTTAATGAGCTTCAGTCCGCCTCTGCATAAGTAACTCAGGTCTTCTCTGTTTCTGGTCTTAGTAAATAAAACAATATTTTGTTCAACGACAGTCTTTTTTGCGTTCCTAGTAGCCATAAATGTATTACTGTTAATAGATGTCAGGCTGCATGGGATTTTGCAAGCTCCTGCGCTTTTTTTTCTTTGCCTCCAGTTAACACGTAAAATTTGATATTTGATTTCATTCGAAACGATTATTTTCTGAATTTTGTTTCTTGAATTGTTTTGAAATTTAGCTTCTTGAATTTTGAGAAAACCAAAGCGTGAATTTCAGACCAATTATTTTCTTATAACTCAAGGAAAGATAAGAAAGACAAGAAAAATATATTATATTAAAGGACAATTCAAATAATAAATAAAATTTTAAAGGACGTTTGGACGTTCTGTCTTTTAAAATTTTAAAAGACAGTGGAAGAGCATGAATGCTCTTCCACTGTAAGAGTCAATATCAACGCTACATGTTGATCTCGTCGCACTTTCTAGATATCAAATAAAAAAAAACAAGTTTTTTTTAAATGAAAGTAAGGAGCAACATTAAAACTTAAAACGAACAGAAATTACTCCGTATATGAAAGGGGCTTTTCCTCCTCAACGCCTCGCTCTTTGCGCTAAAGTTTGACTCTTTCTCTTAACTCTATTTTTAAAACAGTAAGAAACTTTAGCGTAAAGAGCGGGGCGTTGAGGAGGAAAAGCCCCTTTCATATACGGAGTAATTTCTGTTCGTTTTAAGTTTTTATGTTGTTCTTTACTTTCATTTAAAAAAAACTTGTTTTTTTTTATTTAATTTCTGGACGTTTTTGAATTAATGCATGTTTTGATCTTGGCTCTCCGCACATAAATAATTAAAACGAAATTTGCATATTAATTAATTGCAATTAATCGGAAGATTTTGAGAAAAAAGGAGCGAGAGAGGAGGCCTAGTTGCCCTCCAAGTTTTTGATTATTTAAAAAAGCAACTAGAACTTTTAATTTTACAAACGTTTTCATTGGTAAAAAATATGCATAACTTACGGATTAACTTACGTAACGAACTTCTATATTTGTATGTTTTTATTGCGTATATGAGGGGGTTCAACCCTCGTCGATACCTCGCTCTTTACACTAAAGCTTAGATTTTGTCCCAATTCCTTAAGAATGACCTTGGAATCACAAAGGCCGTAGAATAAATAGTTGAAATTACTAAAATACTTTAGCGTAAAGAGTGAGGTATAACGAGGAGGTAAACCCCTCATATGCGTAATAATTTTGTTCGTTTTACGTTTTAATGCCGCTCCTTACTTTCAGTAGAAAAAACTTTTCATATTTATTTTTTCATTGTTTTTTCAAATAATGCTAGAAAATCCTGCGCCCCCTTCATTGAAATTCTCTTCCCCCATGAGAGGTCTCATGGAAATAAGCTCCCACTTAACTCTCCCCCCTAAACCAAAAAAATCCCCCTGAAAACGTCTGTACACTTCCTAGTAACCATTACTATATGTAAACACAGGTCAAAGTTTGTAACCTGCAGCCCCTCCCACGGGGACTGCGGGGGAGTAAGTTGTCCCTAAAGACATAGTTATATTTGACTACCTGTCAATCTATTTGATAAGAAGGAGACAACCAATTCCACTAGAAAGGATTTAATGTTGAATTCAATGACAAGTTTCTCAAGTAATATATTGTGGTTAACGAGGTCAAATAGTTTTTAAAAGTCAATCTGAATTAAATTTAGCCAGTATTTAGGCTTTTTGAGAATTTTCCCTGTTTAAGTCAATAAGCGAAATAAGGTAATTGGAAGTAGAAGCGAACTTGGGGTTCCCGAATTGCCTCAGGTCAGTAAGAGGTAGGATTTTTTTTTTTTTTTTTGCCAATCTGCAAGGAAGCCTTCACATAGTCTTGAGAATATAAGAGTGAGAGAAATAACACGAATACCGTCAAAACCATGCGTTCAGTGCTTCTTCTTTAAGGGGTATATGAAACCCTGTTTCCATATTTGCAGAAATTAGCCAGGCTCAATAAATGTCATTGAATAGGACAGACAAAGGCTTTGAAAGGAAGTCACTGAAAGTACTAATAAGATGAAATGGGATATCTGAAGAGTAAATACTTGTTCTAGTAGTTTACCAATTCTTCTCTCGATCTCAGATGGGGAGATAGAGGGAAAGGAAGGTGAAAGATCATCTTTTGGTAATTCATAAGACAATGCCGAAGGCTCTGGACGATGGAAGCGAGGAACCTGTTAAAATTACTGGCAGTAATTTTAGGGGATTTACGTAGGTTGAAATTAAGCTGGTCTAGACTGCTGCCACACAACTTTTTTTTACCTTGGAATACCAAATTTTTTATTTATTAGTAAAGAACTCTTAGAACTAATTTTTGTAGTAGGATCGAACAAATTTACATATTTCCCTTTTAATTGTTTTTCTCTGCTTATTAACTTCGTCCAGTTTTACCATTTCTAAAAAGATAGAATTTTGTTTCTAATTGGCGTTTTTATGGGTTGATTAATGAATGGTCTATCACTGGAGCACTAATTAAATATTTTTTCTGTGAAAGAAATTATATATTTCTTAGAAATTAGATTTGTCATTTAACTTTTTGTTGAAATTAGCAATTTTTTATCGAGATTATGCAAATTGTAAATATTTGACCAATCTTCAGTACTCAGCCACGTGCCAAAAGAAAGAAGGCCAAAATTTTGAAGAGGGGGACAAGAGGAGGGTAAGATAAAAACTCTCACCTAATCTGAGCAAAGGGTTTGTCCCTATTGAGCTTTCATTTGTGCGTCATGGAAAGGTTGTCTGGTCTTTGAAATTCAAATTGAATCCGTATTAAGGTCGTTGGCGTCACCAACTAAAGAAAATCCAGCATTTGGGTACTTTGGGAAATAACAAAATCAGCACTGGTCTGCAATTGCTTGATAATTTACGTTCTGCATCAATATTTCGGTTTAGCAAGTAATAGACGACAGCAATTGCAATAATACTATAGGGACGGAGAAGTGCTTTAGGGCCGATACTTAGCCAAAGGATTTCATCATACTCAGATAAACTAAGAACTGGGATATTTTGGGGGTAAGGTTGCATTTAATAAAAAACAAGACACCACCTCCTTTTTTGAAATCGGTGATCTGAAAGACGGAGTTCAATAGACTCTGAATATCTATTGGTAATGAAACTGTGATATCTACCGTTGTGATGTCTTTTCTCTTTTTAACGCAGTTACCCTCCCGCTTCTTCTCTGTACTTCCCATCTTTTTCGAGAATTTAAAACCTCCGAGTTTTGACTAGCTACTACTGCTACTACTTCTAAAAATGCTACTACTGGTACTGCTGCTACTACTACTTAACCAAATTAAAAGAGTTCAAGTGCATTCAGGTTGTCAAAAGGGCTTATCTGCAATATCTCAGGTATGGGTAATGCTATTAAGCGGATAATTTCAGGGAATATTGAAGGGGATATTGAGCTAAATCGAAAGACTGTATACATTTAGGTGCTCAAAGGAGTAAATATGCAATATCTCAAGAACTGCTAAGGTCATCAAGTTGAAACTTTCAGGGAATATCGAGGGGGATGTTAGACTAAATGAAAGGACACTGCATGCATAGAGGTTTTTAAAACGGCATATCTGCTATATCTCGAGAACAGTTAAGTGTATTAAGTCAAAACTTTCAGACATGTTGAGGCTGATGTTCAGCTCAAATACGCCATGCTCATATCGGTTGTTAAAAGGGTGTAAGATAATATAATATTTATTCATAATGATAGTCCCATGCGATAACACGCCATACTAATCCCTCCAATGGCTGCTTCCCTTGTATCTGCAATGTCTCAGGAACAACTAAGATTATTAAGCTGAAACTTTCAGGAAATGTTAATTGGATTTTGACCTAAATCACAATGGTTCTTTACTTTTCTTTGAAAAAGGTCTTTTTGAGAAGTTTTTTTCTTATTAATAACCTACAAAGATAGTCTCCATTTATAAACAAGCTCAATGAAGCCTCAATTTTTATCAGAAAGTAGAGTCGATGAATTAAAAAAAAAGTAAACAAATATTTAAAAGAGCGGTGAAATTGAAGAAAAATTAGAATCATCACATATTATTTCATCGTTGATGATTTTTAGTAAAAACTGAAGGGGGAAGGAGAAATAAGAAGTTTATATCTGGGGCTAGGGGGTCAGAAAATTTTCCCGGAGGAGAAGTCCTCTGGTTTATTATAAAAGATATTGTTGAAATTTTGGGAGATTTTGTTTTCTTTTATTATGACAATGTCTTATTGTTTTTCTAGCCAGTCATTCAGAGCTACAGGAACAAAGACGAATTTAGTTTGGGACCTGGTGTTGCTGGTGATGTCACTGCAGGCTTCTTTGTCGGTAGGCCCAAGTATGGAATGGTATCTGTACGCCCCAAAGGATTGATAAACATGAAATATCCTCATATAAAACTTGCAAAGGTATGTCCCTTTTCTAAATTGCACAGTGCCTTTTCTTAAAGCCTTTACAAATATATGTATAATATTATCTCCCTGAAATCCTCGTTGATAAGTATGTGATAGCTTGTTTTGGGTGGAGGGGGGTTGTTTCAACGTTTAAAATACACTCAAAGAAAGGTTGGTAAATTATACCGCGAACATAGGAAATCTCCGGAAAAATATAATAAATGAAAAAGACACATTAGGGTTCATGGCCCCAAAAATAAGGGAAACTTTTAAGGAAGAAAAAATAGGAGATTTATCGTATTTGTACTAAAATTAGGAGTGGGACGATAGCAATGTTATTCCCTATTCTGATACCGGTTATGAATCCATCTTAGAGTCTCGACTATAACATGATTCTGGGTTTTGCAAGCCAAATCGAGTGTGCTATTTTTTCCTTTTATTTTTATCTGTATTTTGTAAGTGGGGGGGGGGGGGGCAAAGGATACGATTTGTAATGATTGTCAATTTTGTCATTTGTTTAAAACTAGCTACAGAAAATATACGCCGTACTTATTTTTGATAATTCAAGTTTACCTTTACTTTTCATGTCTGTTTTACGGTTCATTTCTTTTTCTATAGTTAGTATTTATTCGTTTTAAGCCTGCCATCTTGCATAAATAAATTTCTGCTCGTTTTACATTTTAAATTCACTCTTTTAATTCAGATAGAGAAGTTTTTTTTAACAATTCAAAAGCAGGAATTATTTTTCTTAGATCTCCCTTATTTAGATAATCTTCTTAGATAATCGCTTAAAGACTATAATAGTCCATACAGTCAACAAATCTTGTCTAAGCACCATTTTGCTTCTTGTTTTTTATTCCCAAATTACTTCTTCTATGCGTAATTAAAGCAGTAATTCAGTGCAATACAATCAAAATTGCACTTCTATAAATATTGTATATTGTATTTTACTATAAATATTGTGTAAATATATATAAATATTGTATTGTACTATAAATATAAATATTATTCTATATATTGTACTTCTTAAACATGAAATGTAATAAAAAAAGATAAGCTAAAAATTCCTAAAACTAGTGTATATAAAATCTAGGTCAATTAAAATGGAACAAAAATTGATTAAGAAATACTTGAAAAGAAAGTCTTTTGAAGAATTGTTAAGAGTGAAATGAAAACTTAAGACCAGCAGGAATAATGCATCACAATGAGTCAAAATTGAACGGCTGAATAAATAAATGTAACCTGTATGAAGAGAAATTAAAAAAAACAATCAAGTAAATCTTTATGAAAATAAGTTTAACAAAATTATTAATTTGATTGGCGCTCCCTTTAGCCCTCGCCCTAGCCTCCTGGTGGGGTGTAAAGAGGGAGGCTTTGAATAGATTGGAATGGAGGAGGAGCTTGCGTAGCTGTGTTTGCCTCAGGTGGCTTGGTGCTGCAGCGAGTTGTTAGTAATAGTAGTATTAGTAAAGACGTGAGCATTATTTCCATTTTCCTAAAAACTAGACTGATTAGTTCAAAAAAATTCCAATTGACCTTTTAAAACTTTTGGCATTAAAAACAAAAATAAAATTAAAAAAAAATTTCAGAATTAATTCCGTCAATGTTGAATTAAAATATAAATACAGTAAATCTTCCTTTTATATAGTCAAATTAAATTTGTTAACGAAATCATTTTAACAAAATAATGTGAAAAATATATACAAATATTCTAGATAGTTCAAAGAAATATTTGTTGTTTTCTGTAAACTTGATTAAACTTTAGATTGTGTTGCCTTTTTGGCGATTATAGTAATAAAAATATATGTTTCGAATTCATATTGTTTTCAGTTAAGTGCAAAATATGTTCTTTCCTTTAAGAGGAGTTTAAATAAGGCACCACAACAATTCTTATTTTTGGTAATATATGTTTCGGTTAACTTCCATTTGTAGTTCGTGTTTCCACTGAGTCAGGATGTAAATTGTTTGTTCCTAGACTAAATCTACACCAAATCGGTTTGGACTTGGCTGGATTTTACACTAAGTTAGTTCGTAGCTTGAACTTACTTTGTTTTGGAATCAAGTAAGAATTCCTGTGGTTTCAACACCAAGTTTCAGCTGGCCACCTTTTTGCCCTTTAATAATATGCATTGAGGATCCATGCACAATTCAGATTTAAAGAAGATGCAATATGCCTGGATACATTTCTGATAAAAATTGCATGTAAAGGGTGCGTTGGAGGAGAGGTTCGCCTTTTCTCCGAAAAATAATTACGAAGGTTTCTTGAAGAAAAGATGGTCGAGTTTGTTTTTTTTACCCACGTTTTGAAGCACGTTTTTTGGATCTTCTGACCGTCTTGAATGAGGTGGCTTTCTTGAGTCCTATTCCTGAAACCAGTCATCAAAATAATGGTTAAAAAATGCAAAAATTTTTAAATATGAAACTGCCCTGGATTTTCCGGACCATGTGGTCGTTTTAATTATAGGTTGCTTTTATGCAACTTCCTTTATTCACCAGTTCATTACTTGAATTACGATACATTGTTTCATGATCACGGAAAAAGAAGGTGAATACTATACGAGTATATTTGGGAGGTTCAGAAGCGAAATTAACCAGTTTTTTTGTACGATATTAGTAGCAAAGTGCCATGCCTACTCTTAGCTTTGTACGTTTTTGATGATATTCCCGCAAATTAACATAAAAATTTTTCCATAAAATATTTTTGCCAGAGATTGCTAATAATTTTTGCCTCTTATGGAATGGGCCTAATCAAATTTTCAGTGCTCAAACACACACAAAAAGGCCATAAAATGATGTATTTTTTCCATCCAATGAAAGAATTAATTAGCAATGCATGGCCTTTTTTTTCTATGCCATTGTTTGTTTTACTGACCATGTAAGTTTGGCTTCTGAGCGTCTCTAGTGCATCTCTGACGGTTTTTTTTTTTCAGTTATATGAAAAGTTCGTCAATACCTCGAAGTTTCCTGTATGTTTTAAGTTTCACGAAGGTGGTCACTGGAGAGGAATAACTATTCGATCAAATGACAGGGGTGATCTTATGGCCACGGTTTTATTTCACCCCCAGGACCTAGAAGCGAGCCAAATTAAAGAAGCGAAATTTGAAATATGTCAATATTTTTTGAATGGTGAAGGAAAAGAAGGCCAACTGAAAAGTTTATTTTTCCAGGCATGGTAAGGTGCTTTGACAAAAAAAAATGAAAGGAAAAAAGTGAGCCGTCAGGAACAAGAAAAAGAGCTCTCTCTCTCTCTCTCTCTCTCTCTCTCTCTCTCTCTCTCTCTCTCTCTCTCTCTCTCTCTCTCTCTCTCTCTCTCTCTCTCTCTCTCTCTCTCTCTCTCTCTCTCTCTTCTCTTTCTCTTTCTCTTTCTCTTTTTCCATTAATCAGAAATAAAATGAGGTGTTTTAAGTATTTCTATGGTTACTTTCCATTTGCTGCTAGTTATAAATTTAAGGAGGATGGATTTCACTAATTAAGGGATAGTAGCCTAAAGACTAGCTTTAAAATATGTACTTGACATTGCTAAATCTCAATATAGCACTGAGTAAAAAAAAATATAGCACT
Source organism: Artemia franciscana (assembly GCF_032884065.1). Lineage (NCBI taxonomy): Eukaryota > Metazoa > Arthropoda > Branchiopoda > Anostraca > Artemiidae > Artemia > Artemia franciscana. Next base: position 29,818,352 of record NC_088864.1, on the reverse strand, counting down.
AATAAAAATTTAGCTCCAAGTAAAAAAAAATTAAGGATAAATAAATAATTGCAATTTGTATAGGTTGAGCTTTGATGTACATACCCCAGGCATGCGTACCAAACTTGGAACTGAAGTTTTTCTTTCTTGGTTGCATCTTACAAAATGGAAATAATTATATGGACGAGTATATAGCTTAAAATCTATAAAAATTGGGCACGAAGGGAATATCTACAAAAGAATTTTTTTTTCTAAAGGAAAAAAAACATTTGTCAAAAAAAAAGTATTTTTCAAAGGTAGGATAAGCAGAGTAGTTTATGTTCAATCAAACTTTGATACTCCTAATCAGTTTGATCCAAGTATACATCGCCCTACTGATACTCCCTTTGAAAGCAGCTTAGCAAACAGTTTTTGGTGGTTGTCTCAGAAGCGCAAAAATGTCTTTCGCATAAGATTTCACCCCGAACTTTCGCATAAGAATTTTATTTCGTGAAACTCAACGGAAACAACTACAATTTTTAATGGTCTTCAACAATTTATAAACCCTCCCGGAAAGGTATGTGACCCACGGTTATCTCACTATTGAACTCTAAAATATAGGATGACTGGTATATAGATTGTTCGCTATTAAAAAGCATCTGTTCTTGAAAAGGGACTTTTTGAGAAGTAGGCAATTAAATTTCTTAGCTTTTAGTCTCTGACCTTATGTTACTATTTTGTAATACCAGTATTCAGTTGCAAGTACCCTGGTGTAATATGTGTGATGATTCTTTCATGTCACTGAGTGCAATAAAACCGATCAAAGACAATGGGATCTGATGTCTTTGTTCATAAGGTTATTGAAAAGTATTCACTTTCATTATTGTTGGAAATCGTCACTTTGAAAAGGTTAAAAAAGAAAAAAAGTGTTCCATCCACTTTAATTCTCAAGTTTTTACATAAAAGCCAATTAAAAAAGCCTTTACTGCAATAGAAACCGGATTTTAGCTAAGCCTAAAGATAATGTTACGTTTTATTTAATTGCAGTATACATAAAACGGAGTAATAAATCTATCGCTAAATTGAAGCTGTATCTGTTTGATTATATCAAAATATTGAAGTTGGATTATCTTACGACTATATGACGAAAGGCTATTTAGTAAATCATTATCAAAACCAAGCCAAATGATAAATTTTATAAGCCGTCTGTTGTTGCAGCGCTTTACTTTTCTACTTCCTTGTAAATTTCGATAGTTTTTTTTTCTAGTGGCGACAATCAGATGAGGGGGAAGTTACCCTCCCCCTGCTATAGACTTTGAAAAAAAATTGTGTATTTGTGTTGGAGAATGCCTTTTTTCATATAGTTCAGGCTGCTAGTTCAGACTCTATGAAAATTGTCTAGCACCAGAATTTACCCTTCATGCTCATGCTAATCTCAAATACGGCCAATAGTTGGACCCTATAATTTGAAGTAATTTGCAAAACTACTTCAATAATCCAAATGCTTTATGGGGATGAATTTCATCAGTATTCGGTGGAACCATTTACAATTCAGTACCTTGGTACTAACTTACAGCCACCTTCTCAAAATGAAAAAAGCTTCTTCATTGCCGCCCAAGTCTAATTTTGTCTGTTTAGAATACATGTGAAAATGATTAAAATATTGAGTGGAGGTGTTACAAGCAAAAGTGAAATCCTATTGCATGATAATTGAAATGATGCTTGACGTCCAGGTATAATCTTATCATTTTCTTTTCAGTCGTCATACAAAATGTACAAGAGAACAAGCTCCATTCGAACTACTTTTTGGAGAACCTTATCTCTTTGAAACAATAAATGATTTAAAATTTCAAATTTCTCCAGATACATCTTTTCCGCAGAACAAATATTCATCTCAAGTACTGTATGAAACTGTCAAAGAAGTTTCTGGGCTGTGTGGAGCCACCACCGTTCTAGATATTTGCTGCGGAACCGGTAAGAAATCAGAAATAGATTTATGTAAAGTTGTTTAAATTCAATAGTAACTGTCTTGGGATCAAGATAAGATCCTCCAGGACAATTTCTGGCCCATAGGGTGTCGAATCGACGTTTCAGTTGCTGGAAAATTCTGAATTCTCGAGATTCATTTCTGAATTCTCAGTTCTTATGAAAAACGTCACCTGGGTATTATTTATTCTGTTGAATCTTGTCCATTCTTCATATTGGCTTGGACGTTGTGAGTAATGACTCATTCATTATTTTGCCCAGGACAATATAACTTTCAATATGATGCTGTTAAAAACTAATAAATTGATTTCAAGCTTTGGGAGTAATTAAAACAATGAATAAATAAAAGTATTATCTGTATGTGTGGTAGAGTTTTATCTGACAAATTTTTGATAATGTTCCCTTTACTTACTTTATTTCTGCTTGTTTCTTTTTACGTATCGCACTGAAAGCAGCCATATGAACGTGGTTGGAGGTTGAAAGGGTGTCTTCTAAAGCCTGGTGCACTTACGACAATGTAAAGTACTAAACTTTCGTAATGAACAATTAAACGATTCACTTCCAAGACAATGGTCTCGATGCAAAATTTTTTTTAAAAGGCTTTTTATTGAATACGCGTATATATATACATATATTTATTTAGTATACTCCAAAAATTCATACTCCCCCTTCCCCCTCTCTTTAATCTTAAAATCAGACAATTTGTTTTTAATTCAGATGTATGTAATTCCGTTTCAGTTAGTGACCCTACCTGCAAAGCTTGAACAAGGTTGCCAGGCTAGAACATTGAACGAGATAGGGTAACTTGCCACTAATATTTGGGCTATTATATCTATCAGACAGAGTGTTTTGTGTGTTCTTCCAAATCGAAACAACTTTCGAAAAAATTTTACAAAAAGAACATTAATTTGCAATTCGTTCTCTATTTTGGATCAAAAGTCACTCTCTAGCATTTTTGATATTGCAACATAGCTCCAAAATATTTTGAGGATTCCCAATGGATTTTGCTGAGGTTACGATAAAGGTCGTTGGTTGCTACTTATCTTATGAAGCAATTTCATATCCGAAACATGTATGGGGTTATAATCCAGAGGGCTGGTAATTATCCATCCGCTGAATCGAGGCCTAAATTATTCAGGGTCTCCTCAAGGAAAGAGGGAACGCAGTTGTAACGTGTGAATCAGTGCCCACGCTCTCTGGGTGTATACTCTGCTGGCTGGATCAGCGTCATGATAAATTTTGACTAGGATGTACATAAAACAATTGCTTATATGGCTTCAAAAGACCAAAGTACTTTTACAAACTGAACTTGCTGTCAGCAAACTGGACTTGTTGTAGTTGCCAACCCCTAAACGACTTTTAAAATGGGTTAGCCAAAGAATAATCGATCACCAACCCCCCCCCCCCCTTAAAAAAAGAACAGAATTATGCGACATTCCTTGAATACCGTCTCAAAATATCCTACGTATCCTTAAAACCCTTCTTGTTCTCTCTTTTTTGGCATAAATAAATGTTGTTACTTTTATAATATACCATGCATACAAATTAATGGTGTGTCACTTTGACCCAAAATGTAAAACCTTTTTTCTAAAACTTGTAGTATACACAAGCTAGTGTTACTTTGCTCCCAAACTTAACAGCTGCTATTTCCAATCTAATTTATAGTAACAGCGATTTGATTATATATGTCACTGAGTGATTGGCACATACTTTTTTCTATTGAAAACGGCAAAGTTACCTAATTGCATTACATTATTGTTTATAATCGTTGCATTTGCATTGGCTTTTTTTTTATTTCTCTACCCCAATGTGTACTAAAAACGAACAAAAGGTGGACCAATCAGTGCAAATATGTAATCCTTATCCATTAAAGAGAGTCTTTTTTAAGTTCTTGCTTACAAATCAATCTCTGTGATCCTCAAGCAGTATAACTTTGAAGCCTGCTAGCAACGGGGCTGTATAAGTCACCGCTTTTAAAATTGTCTTATTACCAGAGTACCCTACTAAATTTGAGGTGAATAAATACATTCTGGTGCGGAAAGCAGAAAGAGCCCAGAAGTGGTAGATGTCCCTGAGAATCCATCCATTCGGCCTATTTGGTCTAAAATTACTTGCAGTATAAGTTCCAAGTGGATTTGAGCACTTATGTCCAAAATTTGTAGAGTTGGGCACACCTTTGAAAATCCTCTTCATTCCAAAACTCAATGTATTTGCCCCTAAATTTTAAACCAATCAATAATAAAAAAAAAGTATTTTTATCTTTCTACTGAAAAAATGGATGTGGGGTATGCTGAAAAGGTCACAGACCTAGTTTTTGCCTTCAATCATACAAACAAAATGCATCTGTATGATTCCACGTCAAACAAGCTGCAATTTGCCTACTTTTCTGCTAAAAAGCTGTTGGAAAAAAGGGGAAGGTCTTGAAAGGGTCACGAACATATTTTATGCCTCAAATCCTACAAATTGAAAGTCTCTGCAAGTTTTGATTTAAATAAGATACGACATGTCTGCCTCTAAACTGAAATTGTATAGAGGAGGGGGTTGAAGGTGCCACTGCCACCTTAATTCTTTAATCACACAGATTAGAAAACTGCGTGGTTCTGGATGAAATAGGTGCACTGTGCAGCAGGATAGCAGCATATTTTTGCTGCTATTCTGCAAAAATATGGCACTGGGAAATGCAAGAGTGGGGGTATGGTTGTCTTTGAAGGTCCTAAGGGCCCAGTTTGTGGTTCCATTAACATAGAATGTAATACTTGCGTAATTCCGGTTCAGACAAAATCTAAAATGTCTATCTTTCTGCTAAAAAAAACGACACAGAAAAGATAAGAATGTTGGAGGGGTGGGCTTTTGGAGAGGACAAAGACCTGTTTTGGTCCTCTAAGTTTGGAGATGAAAAGTTCTTGCAAGATTTGGTTAGCACAAAGTGCGTCTTGCCTACCGCTTCGATGAGAAATTAGTGGTGGAAGGGGAAGTGGGATTTTAGGGGCTAAAGATCCACTTTTTGTCTTTAATACTACTACTACTGCTGCTACGAACAACTCGTCGCAATACTAAGCCGCCTGAGGCCAATAAAGCTACGCACGTTCCTCCTTGATCCCAATCTATTCAAAGCCTCCCTCTTTACACCCTTCCAGGAAGTTTCCATTTCCCTTAAATTTTTCTTTACGACATCCTTCCACCCCAACCGCAGACTACCTGCTTTCTGTTTGGTCCTAAATGGTTGGTGAAAAGGACAATCTTTGGTAATCTGTCATCCTTAAACCGCAAAACATATCTCAACCTTTGTCTCACTGTAGCTCTAGACATCAGGATTGAACCACACTTTTCGTACAACCTACTGTTTGTAATATATTCAGTCAGTCGGTTACCCAAAGCAATCCGTAGGCAATTTCTCTGCAAAACATATAGCAAATCTTCTTCGGTTTTTCAGAGTGCCCAAGCTTCAGAATCATATTTGACCTCTGTCATTACTGTACCTGTCCAATATTCTAATCTTAGTTCGCAGACTTGTCTTCCTGTTCTTCCAAACTTTTTTCAACTGTGAAAAAATACCCTGAGCCTTGGCTATTCTTTTTTTTAACATCTAAAGAGAACTCATCGTCTTTACTAATAATACTACCAAGGAAAGTGAAGCTATCAACCTGAAAAGTCTTTTCATTACCCAACGTCACTTTTTCATCTTCACTTATTCCTAGCCTTGGCAACTTAGTTTTCTTAACATTAATTTTCAAACCTATTTTAGCGCATTGAACTCGCAAAATCTCTAGATGTTCATTCAATTCACTCACATTTTTATACCAACGAATCATACCAGATTATTGTCAAGTTTAGGCCTCATAAGCTTATAAAGATGATCGAAGTTCCACACATCTAATAAAATGGATAGGGAATCATAGCCCAGCAAAACCAAATATATTACCCAAGTAAATGGAATCCATGGATGGAATATGGGGTTAAATTATGAAAATGAGTTGAACTTTCTAAAATAGGACTCTATTACTATTCCCCAGAAAAGAAATTTTTGTATGGAGGAACTTCAATCACTATCAAAATATTAATATCTATTCTAGGTACTATTGGACTGTTTTTGGCGGGGTCAGCAAAACGAGTAATTGAAATTGATGCTTTTAGTGGAGCGATTGAAGATGCTAAAGCTAACGCGAAATTAAATAGTATCGAGAACGCTGAGTTTCATTGTGGGGACTTTCCTATTGTGAGTTCTGCTTTTAGTTATTTATATTGAATTCTATTGCTAAATATATTTTGTGTCCTTAAATTCTTTAAATTAGTTAAAATCTATAAAATTATTTTCGATAATCATTTAAAATCTCTCGAGGGGTAGCTGTTTACTATGATAATTGCTTATAACGTCATATTTGTGTTAAAGGTGAAAATTGTCAAGGAATTACATCCTAAAAGTAGGATATATTTGATACTGTCTACTGTTAGAATAAAAAGATAAAGACTATCGAGTGTCTCTAAGTTGTATTCGACATATTAGATTATTCTCCTCGATTTTTTTCACTATAAATTTGAACTAACATCCTAACTGTTTGACTTGTTTCTCTTTTGAAATATTTTGTTTCTAATTTCCATGACGGCATTTCAATTTTCTGTGAACTTAATATAAAAAGCTGTTAGAAAATGAAGTTGAGAGAAAGGCAGAGCAAATGAAATGAAAGCACAAGAAAAGCCTTTGCCTGACTATTTCAAAAGTATATCAAAACGGAAGTGTCTCAATCAAATAGTTCATGGTAATGAACTGTAAATAAGGAACGACTCGGCCCAATAGAAAGCGAAACTCTAAAAAAAGAAATTTGATTGCAATTAATATATAAAAAAAATTGGGTTTCTATTGTGATTCTAAGTATATAAAATTCATTAAGTTTAATGTTACCCGTCAAAAGCGACGAACCTGAGAAAATTTGCCTGATTTTTGGAAAATGAAGGAAACACAAAGTGATCTTATTGAATATCATATCCTCAGATTAGAGCATATCAGAAAACCCTACTGTACAGGTTTCAAGTTCCTATCTACAAAAATGTGGAATTTTGTGTTTTTTATTAGAAGAAAGATCACAGATGCGTGTTTGTTTGTTTTTTGTCTTTGTTTTTTTCAAGGGATGATTGAATCGAACTAATCGTCGTAGAAGACCGGTAGAGGACTCATTTGAACGGAAATCCAAAGTTCTTGTGCCCTTTTGAAATGGCCAAAAAGATTGAAGGGCGGCTAAACTTTCTCACACCACCCTTTCTTCCTCAGAGACATCCGATCAAAATTTTAAAAATACATTTAAGTCATTTGTCTCAGATTAGCTGAATGATCCAATAACCATACCTCTGAGGATGACTTGATCCCCACATCCCCTAGGGAAAGGGCTATAAGTCTATGGGCAATTGGAAAATAATGGGATATTTGCCCATTGTTTGCACTTAGTATTTGCTATTGGAAAATATACCAATTTTGTGTGGGGGGGAGGGGGTTTTGTGCGGGGAGACTTATTTGTGGGGAGTAAAGTTTCTGGAAGGAATTTTTCAGAGGGAATTGGGAACTGCTTCTTCCTCATCCCTTGCTCTCAACGCTAAAGTTTGACTTATGTCCCTATTCTTTAAGGACGACTTCTGAAAGACAAGGTCCGTTGGATTTGACTGGTGAGTACTTTTAAAGAACTTCAAGCCTTTAGCGTAAAAAATGACAGTTGAGGAAGGAGCAGGACCCCTCATATAAGGAATAATTTCTGTTCGTTTGAAGTTTTAATGTTGTTTTTTGCTTTAAGCTGAAAAAACAATTAATAACAGTAAAGAGCGAGGTTCAAACTCCACCAAAGAGTAATACTACTGAGATATAACAGTATAAATTATCCTTTAGATTATTTGAAACACTTCTTGTTACAGTTAAAAATTCAAAGTTTTTTGGGGCCTACCACCTATCATTATTAGTAAAGAACTAATTTTACGTTTACAGTTGAAGGCTTGTCAATGAACTTTACTTTCATTTATATGGTTTGATCGTATTTTATTCGTTGTACATTTGGCTCATAAATTATGGGTTGCCTTTTAGTGAAGTTACATGTATATCACTCAAGAATGAAAAATGTTTACATTAAAAATCGTTCTTCTTTGTTCAAGTCTTACTCATTAGCTGATTATGCGTTGTTTTTTTCTTTTGTATTTAGGTCATGTCAGAGGTTTTGAAAAGTATTAATCCAAATGATGACATAATTGCTGTAATCAATCCAGGGCGAAGTGGTTTACGTAAGTACTTTCAAAAACTAATGTTTTTTCTGTGTTACAAAAAAAACTATTGCAACTGAAAATCTATCTACTTCGCCTTGTTCAACTAATAAAAAACAAACAATAACTGTTTAACTTTTTTCTTTACACAGAAATTAGTATTTTTCGAAAGTAAATGATAATGACTTCAGAACCATTTCAAGTGGTTATTTTAAAGACATTCCTTGTGTTTGTTGCAACTATACAAAGGCAGAATTTCATTTTTCTCTCAAACAGTTCCTTAGACAAGAGTAGCTGTAGCTATAAAAATAGCTTAAGTACGAAAAATTTACAATCCAAAAGTTTAGCTTGTAAGGGATGAAGCAGAAAGAGCCAGAACACAGAGAAGGATGAAAGAGAGAAGTAGAGAGAGAGAGAGAGAGAGAGTACGAAACAAAGAGAGGGAGAGAATTGAGTATTTTTATTTTTACAGATCAGCTATCCGACAACATTCTACTGAATAAGTTTCATTTTTGTCTTAGTATAACTTCTAAGCAACAACTTTTTTCTGTTTTTTTCTTGTATTTTCTTAATGGTAAATATATTTTAAAACATAGCCACTTCTCACCATATCCTACTGAGTGGCGTGGCCAGGGATGTGTGGAATGTAAGGTTGCAGATCAACCGGAATTGTGTTCCTTTCTTGTGACTTCCAGGCTTTTTCTTCTGTGACAAATAATAATGCATTGAACTAGTCTAATTTGCTTCGAGATCATCTTAAACCGTTATATGCTAATCTTAGAGAGCGATTGAATCCTTAAGGCCAACAATTTTAACTTTAAGATTTCAACCATCATAATTAGTCTGATGTTACGCAGAATCACTTAAAACTTATGAACGTTTCAATTTTGCCAATGCTTTTGCTTGTCAATCAATCAATATATGAAATAGAAATTCTTGTTCCTTCCCCCCTTTGTTTTCTGTGACTTTTGCATAACTTGCCTCTTTTTATTATTTGACAAATCCTCCAGCCAAAAAAAACGTCTATATGCCTTTGTGTCGTACAATGTAATGTGTTAGCCGTTAATGCTCTATTGTGGCTCTGAATTTTCTTTCATAAAACGATAAGATCAAAATTCATCGTTACGTTTAAACCGGAGGCAGATAAAAACATATCTGCGTATGTTGTTTACTTCTACATTCTGTTTTAAACCATTAATGAAATACAATAAAGACCAAAGGCGTTTCTTAAAACGGTTTTTAATAATCATAGAATTGAATCTTAAACTTTAAAAGGACACTAACACTGTCTTTTGCACATCATTCCATTGAAAGTTGCAAAGTAGAAACTAGTTGATGTTTCTAAAAAGACAAATGCGGTTCTTTCTCTCTTTCTTAATCTTTTTTTCTATTTTTAGTTGATATAGTGCTATATTTTGGAAAATTGTTTTATTGATTGTCAGTTCCGAATTAGGTATAGGTAGAAATAAAAGTTTATCTATTGTTTCGGAAGAAAAAATATAAAATTTGACCACTTCAGGTTTTTTATAACCCACGTTATATTTATATTTTCTAGCGAGTTCAATGATAAACAATATTAAATCTGCGACTGTCATCGATCGAGTTGTTTATGTTTCTTGTAAACCCATTGGAAATTCAATGGACAATTTTGTGAAGCTCTGCACATCAGAAAATCGGCAGCTGAATGAGCAGCGTTTCACTCCTAGTTTAGCTGTTCCTATTGATAGTTTCCCGCATACAGATCATATAGAGCTAGTTTTACTGTTTGAAAGATAAATAGTTGTGTGTCGCAGTAAAAAGAAAAATTCTTTAGTTCTTAATGTGTTTTCTTGTAACTTTTTAGCAAGGATTTTTTTTTTTTACACGGATTGGGTCATTTATTTCAAAGTGCCTAAAAACCACAGTAAATCTAAGCAAATTCTTTGAGACTGTGTCGATAAACTATACTTCTGTGGAATATGGATTGGCAAGAGATCACAGAAGAGGCTGTCGCTGACACATTGTATTAGGCAGCATCAGTCATTCTGTCGTTCACTACCAGGCAGGATGAATTATCATCTGATTCTCGCCAACACTATCCTCTTTCAGCAGCCTTTATAGTATAACAGTCGTAGATGACATTTGACCAAGCGATTACGGCCACCGCCTTCACTGATAACGACTCTTCAAAACAAGTTTATTTTAATGTGACTCCACTGCACTGTTATAACTTAGTAAATTTTTATGCCGTTTTCTTCCTTTTCTTTTTTCAAGTTAAAAGAAATCGTTCTGAAACTAATAGTCGTGCGTTTCACGTATCGAATGTACAGTTCTGGGTCCTCATGTAAAATTGTCAATAAAAGGAACACAGTATACCATAATTCTTCCAATTTATGGTGTAGAGTATACATGTAGGGGGGGGATCCCACATTAAATGTTTTATGGCCAGATCTATGAACTTATCATATTGACCATATGCTGTGGATATATATTGAAAAACTGTATATTTATTTTCATTGATTTTTCTAGCAGTCTTTCTTAGTAGACTGGTCGACTTCTACGTCGTCCAGTACAGGTCAGACACAGAATGTGAAGCTCATATCCTATCTACGTCAAAAGTCTAGCATGAACTAAAAAAAAAACCTCAGATATAACTGATCTCAAAGTACAGAGTATTCTAAGTTTTGATTTAATTCTCATGGTTTGATAGGTGCGACTAGGCTTTTCCCAAGTATGTTCTTACCATGGACTCCCAGAAAAATTGGGATCACAAAACACAAGAATACAGATATCAAGACGATGTTCAAGCTTTTCCGAGACAGTTCTCGCACTGTCTCGGAAGTGGCGGCGGCTTTTAAAGACAGTTCTCATCCTACCTAATATTTGTACTGCATATACGGTATATTTGACAATATACGCCAAAGACAAAATTGATTAAAGAAATAAACTAAAGAATTAAACCAAATAAAACAAATTTAATATCAGTAGTAATTCATAATATCAACATATTTTAGCTTGTACACTGGTACAAGGCACTCACATTCAGAATTACAACATTGTTTTTAAAACTAAGTAGATACATTGACGTAAATAGTTATTTGTGAAAACCTAGGAATGTGCAAAAGCTTGAGGAATGCTCAAAGGTTAATAGCACTTCAGAGAGAATCTATCTTGTGGTAAGGCTATTCTTGAGCCACCTGTTGCAATTAAGAGATTTCATTTTCAGAGCATTAAAAACTATAGTTTTAAAAATAATATTCAAAACAATACCATAAAAGTAAAAAGCACACGTAGTGATCCCAATAACTTTTGTTCATGCTTTTTTCACATTTCTTAGTTTAACTTGAAATAGCTTTTTAGGACTAATAAATGAGAGAGAATAAAAATAGGAAAGAGATTCCACAACCAAAAGAGTAAGTAAGCAGCCAAATAAAATACCAAAACCGAAAAAAATAATAATTCAAGGAAAGTAAAAGTCCATTTAGTCATTTTTAATGATATTGTTGAATTGATCTTTGATTAGTGGCCAAAGAGCATTCGTTTCTCTTCCTCTAAATTTGTAAAGTATTCCTTCTTCATAAAACATCCGAAGGATCGACTCCATATTGCGATGATAGTTCTCTAGTCGTCTTTTGATGACACCGGGGTGATCATCTGGTCTTTGAATCAGAGGCTCTCCAGTCGGATCATCAAATCCATGTATAAGCGGAGGATTCCATTCAGTATTATACACTCTTCCACTTGGCATGTGGAGCCATCTACCTGAGATTCGGGAAATGATTTCGTCATCAGGTACATCCAAGCAAATTGCAGCATCAATTTTGTAATTTTTCACGAGATCTTTAGCCTGCACGATTGTTCTTGGATATCCATCTAGGACCCACCCATTTTTCTCTAGTTCTTTTAATTCGTTGGAGATCAATTCTACAACCACGATATCCGGCACTAAGTTGCCTTTTTCTATATATTTTTGAGCTTGCATCCCGGCGGAGGTTTCTAAGGCAATTTGTGAACGTAGCAAGTCTCCAGCTGACAGATGCTTCAAATTAAATTGTTTCGATATTCTGTTCGATATAGTTCCCTTGCCAGAAGCTGGTGGTCCGAGAATAACAGCTCTTATCAGTTTTTTAGGTAGCATCTGAAAGAAAGAAAAGGAACGAAGATCAATAAGTTGGTACTATGTGTTGTAGTTATTTTCACCCTTTTCTTCATTGAAACTCAAACTGATAACAGCCTACGACTCTCATGTCAGAATCTTCAAATCGCAAAACTTGAAAATAGGAAACAAATATGCGAATAAGCCACTCCATAGATTAACATTATAGCCATTTTTTGAAGAGGAAAAGAATAATCCATAAATAATCTAATAATCTGTCGCAAAATACAAATGTTTACCTTTATAAAACACCTTTTTTCTTGAAAACCGGTGACTGTACTGAACGAGAACGTATTCTGATAGGCTACACAACTACAAAAATACATTGTAACATTTAATGCTAGTTCTAGTGATATTACCGAGGAATTCTACCATTTACCACTTCTTCTTCTTCTTGAGTAACACCTTACGTTTTTACTGACGACATTTTGTGTAAGGTCTATCGAACAGATTTCACAACTATTTTTCGGTAAGTATTGAATAAGTGATAGTTGGGATGACTGAATTGATTGATTATCTTTTTTTATTCTCCTTTAGTTGAACTTACTTATCCAACATCCTTTTATGTATTGCTTATCCTTTATGGAAGACCTAAACCTCAGACAACAACAAAAAAGCTAAAGTAATAGGAGTTGAAGCCAGTGAAAACAAAGGAACAGGAATAAGCACCAATCTGCTACTTTTGTTTGCAATTAATACTTAAAAAAAAAAAACAGACAGAATGCGGAAAATTTAAATATAATCAAGCCATTACAAGGACAACGTAAAACTCAGCTTCACCTTAAATATTTTTTCACATCCTAGTTACCTTAAACTTGTGATAATTAAAATGAAAAACAATAGGATTAGAAAATCCGAAAGTTTTAACTTGTGCAACAAAAGTTTTAGCAGCAGGAGTAGTAGTAATAGTATGCACATACGACATTTAAGTTACTTCAACATCCCACTCAACATGCCCTGAAAGCTTCATACCCTAAGTCGTTCTAGAGATACTGCTGATTTAGTCATTTTAACAACCTGAAAGCACAAAGTGTGTTATGGTTCAATTCAACACACCCCAGAGGATTCCCTGAAAATTTGACCTTAAAACGCTTAGCAAAGGTAATAGTAGTAGCAGTAGTGCAAATAATATATTTTGGTTGGTCCTTACAATCCCTGAAATTTTCGAGTTAAAACCGTATCCGTTTCTGAGATATCGTTGGTACACGCTTTTGACAACCTGCATGCCCATAGTGCGTTTGATTTAGTTCTACGCCCCCCCCCTCAATATTCCCTTAAAGTTTCATCTTAATACCCACAGCCTTAGTAGTAGTAGCAGTAGTAGTAAACTCAGCAGTATTATGCTCATAGTGCACATTGATTAGTTCAGTATTCCCCTCGACATTTACTGAAACTTTCAAATTAATAATCTTACCCATTTCTGATGTAGTGCCCTCTTAACAACATGCAATAGTGAGTTTGATTCAGTACCACATCCACCATAAGTTTCATCCTTAAAACCTTAGACTTAGTAGTAATTGTAATAGTAGTAATGGTAGTAGTAACAGTGGGAGTAGCAGTAACAGAAGTAGTAGTAGCAGTAGCAAGCTTAATAGTGGTAGCAGCATACGCATAATCCCTTTTGTTTGGTTCAACATCCCTGGAACTTTCCCCCTTTTTGACACCCTGAATGTACGTACTAGTAAGCTTAGTAGTGGTAGCAGCATACGCATAATCTCTTTTGGTTAGTTCAACATCCCTGGAACGTTCCCCCTTTTTGACACCCTGAATTTCCGTCCTGTGTTTTGATTTAGTTCAACATTCACAGTAAGTTCCACCCTTATAACCTGAAAGTTTCACCTTAACATACTTAGCCTCAGCAGTACTAGTACCAGTTTTATTGGCAGCAGTAGTATTAGTAGCAGTAGCAGTATAGTAATAGCAGAAGAAGCGGTTGAAGTATATCCATAGCTCCTTTCGGTTAGTTCAATATCCCCTTCAACTTTGTCCCTGAGATATTGCTTATGGGCCTTTTTGACAACTTGCAAGCAAATAGTGTGTTTTGATTTATGTGAACATCCTCCTCAACATTCCCTGAAAGTTTCATCTTAATACCTTTAGCCTTAGTAAGAGTAGTAGTAGTAGCAGTAGTATGCAAATAATACATTTTAGTTAGTTCAATAACCCCCTCTACCCCCTAACATAACCTGAAAGTTTTAAGTTAATTCTCTAAGCCGTTTCCGAAATATTACTGATATGCCTTTTCGACAACCCGCATGTACATAGTGTATTTTTATTTGGTTCAATAAACCCCTCGATATTCCCTGGGAGTTTCACCTTAATACCCTTCGAAATGGTACTAGCAGGAGATGTAGCAGTAGTAGTAGTAGCAGCTGGCTTAGTAGCGGTAATATAACCAAAAGGGACTATGCACATAGTCCCTTTTGGTTAGTTCAACATCCTGCTTAACATGCCTTGAAACTTTTAACTTGATACTCTTAAGTCTCCTGATTAGTGTTGATGTGCCCTTTTGACAAATCGCATGCACATAGTGTGTTTTCATGTAGTTCACCATACCTCTCAACGTTCCCTGAAAGTTTCAGCTTAATATCCTAAGCTTTCCCGAAGATTTTCTGATATCCCCTTTTGATGAACGCATGCACATAGTGCATGCCGCTTTTGCGGCATGCAAAAGCGAGGCATATAAGCAATCTTATGCTTATAATGAAGACCGTCTTGATTATTATATAAAAAGTGCGAGTAATATAAGTCATGAGTTTTGGAACAGCACTAGGGCATTTCTTGTAAATCACCTTTATGTTTCTCATGTTTTTGAGCATACTGGTCTTCGTTTGTTTTGATTAATGTGATATTGTGAATGCTCAGGTGTATTTATTTAATTAAGGGTGAGCTTCGAGTTTCTTTTTACGCCTTTTATTGTTTGGTAGGTTGGAGTTTATTTTGTAGGTTTTGGGGTGGGGGATATGAAAAGGATGAAATAAGAAAAAGACGTTTTTGTGTTTGTTTCGGAAGGAATAATTATA
This sequence comes from Artemia franciscana, assembly GCF_032884065.1. NCBI lineage: Eukaryota > Metazoa > Arthropoda > Branchiopoda > Anostraca > Artemiidae > Artemia > Artemia franciscana. Next base: position 29,803,013 of record NC_088864.1, on the reverse strand, counting down.
TTGTGTAATAATTAAACTGGTGTTACTTCGCTGAATTTATAAAATGGGCTCCCTACAAAGCTTACTAAGGGAAGGAAGCTTTTTTTTCGTTTGTACATAGCCATCTATGAATAGACAAATAAATTTGAAAAACTTCCTAGTTACGGGAAAGATACTCCTATTCTTCCTGCTTTCAAGTCACGGCTAAGGAAGCTGAATAATTGTCAGTGAATAGCCCCGACCACCCTTTGAATCCTCATTCCCTTTCCTCGCAAGCGAAATACATGCATTGTTTGCTTTTTCAATAAATATTTCTCTGTGTCATGTATTTTTTTTTTCTGTCCCTTTTTATGGAAGAGGTGATCGAAGAGTACCGAGAGGGAGATCATTTGATCAAAACTGAAAGCTTCAGGACCTTTAAAGGACCCATGAGGTTTAGATGGTAACTAGTGCCTTTCTTGTACAATTTTTAGCCCCTGGGCAACCCATAGCGATATTAGGGGTCTGTATACTCAGCAACCCATAGCGACATTAGAGGGTCGATATTAGATACAGTTCTAAACGCAATGCTTCCAAACTTATTGACCGAAGATAGGTTTTAGTAGGAAAGGTCGGCATGTTTGGTCTTGGCTGTCAGATTTGCTTCTAACTCTTAAGACCGATATTTCCCAAGGGTATACTCCTGAGAGGACCTATGTACATCAGCTAGTCAAAAACTTTAAGTGCTCCCAAGTTTTCAAAATACATTATCTGCAGTATCGAAAAAATTTTGGTCTGTGATCTCCAGAAAAAATTTTCGATTATGAGCCACTTTGGTACTTTTTTCACAGTAAAATAGCGAGGTAAGTCAAATGACACTATGTACCAGATTATATCTTCAATGTCTTAGGGACAAGTCGTATTCAGTTGAAACTTTCAGGAAATGCTCGGGGAGGCGGGGCAAGGAAACCCAATTTTGTGTTGGGGGAGAGTATGAGAGTAACAAAATGTATGTATTCAATCCGTCTAAACGTTTTCCCATAATAAACCCGATAGAAAAAAGAAAAAAGCGGAAGATGCGTTTCTTCCTTGGAATTATTTACCTGGAGCATATATCACCTACTAGGAGCTGACCAAGTGCATTTGTAAAAAGGATTGTGTACACGAGAAAAAATACTTGAAATAAAATCAGCCATACACTTTCAGATAATAACGCAGTATTACCAACTTTGTGCTTTCGATAGTTGTAAATTTATTAAAGTCACCACTCTCTAATTTGTAATCCAAAATCGTAAAATCATCATTCTTTGTGACTGATTTCAAGTAACTCATTTCATCGCCTATGACGAATCTCGCATTCACAGATTACTAAAGTTTTATTTTTGCAATATTTCTAATAGCATATAAAAAATAAACTTGAATATTAAGAGCACCTTATATGAGGAGTAAAAACTATCTATTCATTAACTTATTCATTGTGCAAAGAATTGATTAGTAACAAAGCAGATTTTTCATCATACCAAATATATTCTATTTTAGATTTGACGTTATACAGGCAAACCGGAAAGCAAATCCACCAATGAAACTGCAAACAAATCTTTCTTTCAACAGAGAAAAGGAGAATGAGGACTTCCAAATATCTGATTCATTTGGCATTTTGTCAATAAAGTCAAACTGAAAACAAATGGTTTAACAAACAGAATATTTTTTTTAGATAGCGCTGATTTTGTTTTTAGTGACGACTGAAGAGACCAAGGAAAACAACGTGATTTCCACCTGTAAAAAAGTTATGTCAAAGGAAACACTAAATACTCAACCATAGTTTTTCGAATATAATTTCAGTTGAGTACAAGCAGTTTCAAATGAAAAATTTAAATCCTACCTTTCTTTTAGAGGCCCACACAGTTCTTACAGAATCTAGAAGGCGTAAAACATTTACAGAAGAAAGACATTAAAACTTCCGGCAAGGCACACCTGTCTAGATCAATTTTAAAAAGCCAAAAAAAAAAGACATGTCAAGTAAAAGCACTCCCAAAATGAAAAATTTTCAAAACAAAAGCAAACCTGCAGATATAAGGGGTAGTAACATTAATGCTGCTAAATCAGTGGCAGATGCAATCAGGACAAGTCTTGGACCAAGAGGAATGGACAAGATGATTCAAGCTCCAAAGGGAGAGGTAAGACCAAAATATATTTAGTAGATAACCCTAATTGGCTTCGGTTGTACATGGCCAGTAGATCTATCTATCCTGGACAAAATATTCTGGTTTTAAATGTGTTGTGGTCCTAGGCTAGTTTACTTCTTTTTTCAGAAGGAGAGACTATGGTTCTGAAAATGACTTCAAAAATTATAAAATAGAATATTTGATAAGGAACTAACTGGATGTTACAATTCTTGCTTCATAAAATGTAGAATAATCATAGATAACACATTTTGAATGCAACCCACTATGCTTAGGCCTCAACTCCCCCTCCTCCCTGATGTGAAAATATATAGCCCAAATAATATATATTTCCTAACAATTCTCCCATCATATTTCAGTTGTTCTAACCAATGTAGGCTACATAAAATTTGAATCAACTGTGACAAAACAAAACTAGATAAACAAGCTATGGTAAATATTTTGCAGTTTGTATAATAGACTTACCATTAATGTGAACATATCACTTGATGCTTTTTTTATTTTCTTGAGAAATATAATAATTGCCTCTATTGCAAATTCAAATCTAAACACTTTTTGAACTCTTTAAAATAATGAATTTTCAATTAAAGTAGGAGTTATTGGTTATTTTTAACAAAATAATACAATGTTTTCTCAGCACTGTTTTCTTGGTCATTTTTGAGGTAATTTTTTAGTTGGACAGTTGCTTTCACTTTTGAGTTTAAAATTAGCCAGCTGTTTCTGAGCAATTGCAATAGTAGCTGTTGTGACATTGGCTTGTGACAAAATTTGAACCAGCAAATCAAAGCATTTAGTTAAAAATTAGAAAAGGTAGGCAGTACATTATCCAATTTCGCTTATATGTAACATTACCTATAGAGCAAAGCATATTAGTCCATAAGCCCTTCAGGCACCAGGACAAGGTCTGATTGGTTAAACCTTGTTTATTATGGTCATGATATCTCATCATTACAACCCTATTTTCTGCAGAAATTGCAGTTAGTCAAGGGCAAGCTTCTGGGGTGTTAAAAGTCCAAAGGGAAGATATTTTAGTTTTTTGTGATTTTTTTTTTTAAATTAACACATATAGCTAGATTCTGATGGTTGCATATTATTTGTATGTCATTATTCATTCATATGGCTCAACATCTCCCTCAGCTTCAAAACCCTGCCCACTTTATGCATTTTTAGTTTTGTTTAAGGGGCATTTTAGAAAGTTTATTTAAGGGCATTATGTCATGACATCATTCCCCCTGACTTGCAAAGTTTTTGAAGAAATATAGAGGTTAAAAGTTGCAACTTCAAATTCATCAGCTCCTCAACCTGCTGTTTGTGGAGAGTTTTTCTGGGAGTGGAATATCTCTGCTTAGATCAAAGGATTTTTCTGTTGTCCTTTCCATGCATTAGGTAGACTGATAGAAACAAGTGGGAATTGTTGCCCAGTAGTACCATGTTGTATTAGAATCAAACTCTTGATGATAGAAAGGGCTTTGCATTGAATGTCAAAGCCATTGTGGTGTAATAGAGGTTATAGCAGATTTTTTTGTTGTTGTTTGTGAAATGTTAGTACCATAGGCTGTGGTTTTTTTTTTTTTTTTTTTTTTTTTTTTTTTTTTTTTTTTTTTTTTTTTTTTTTTTTTTTTTTTGTGTTATCATTTTCTGATCAAACAATACAGTGAATATTACTGCCAGTCTGCTTTACCAAGGATGTTCATGATTTCATTTTGTGCATTCTTACAAGTCTCCTCAGAATCACTTTGTTAATATAAGTGATGATCCAATATTATTTAGTGTTTGTTCAAAGGCAGCCAACTTGTGTGGAGGCTTATTTGCATTTTTGTCCTGTTCTTTGATTATACCTATTATTTCAGTTTTTTTATAATTACCTTAAATTGCAGCTAGGAGCAATCTCAGAATTTCTCCTCATGGGGCTCCAGAATGATGACTTTAGTTGTATTCAAAGTATACTAGTGACCAGGTGCTATTCCATCTTCAGTAGCATCCCAGTAGAGTTTGCACTCTCTGGAGGACCACTCAGCATCTAGCCTTAGTTTGAAAACGTCAACAGATTCAGCAGTAACTGTTTCATTGGATTTTGTTCCAATTGTTAACAATGCCTGTTGAAAAGAATTGAGTGTGGAGTCTAGATATTGTAGACTGCTTGACTAGTTTCAGGTGTTTTTTGGTGAAATTTCTGTAATTGCTGCAACATCCACTTCTGATATCATACAAAAGGAAATTTCAGAAAGCTTATTAGGGAGGCTATCATCATTGGAGATAAGGAACCTCATTCCTTTTGAGGTTGGAATCTGAGAGGATGCAGGACTAGAGTAAGGAGGAACCAAAGGACTGGCAAGGTTTTGGGATACAGCACTATAAAACAACAAAGAATAAAGAGCATGTGAGCAAGTTGTTTCAGAAGAAACAGGAGAGATGTCAGCATCAGACAGAGGATCATTACTAGACACTTGAGAGAAAAAATTTGGTGATGTGACTTCATAAATGTTTCAAACAATTAACAGAGGTAGAAGGAGGCACATACATTAGTGGGGCATTGGAGCAGTCAGGGGGATTGCTCCAACTGGCAAGTTTTTTGAATGATGGCACCCTTATGAATTAACAGATCTGCCTCTCCATTGGTTATTCTGCGTTTCAGCTCGTCAACAAGAGCTCTGTGTTTTATTTGATCTTCCTTTGGACTTTCACTATAGAAACAACATAGATTGATCCTTTTGTTTCAAGGGAGTTCTGTATTATTTGCGTCTAAATTTGGTTGATGGCAGAGGGAAAAGAAGAGGAGGGGGACGACTACTAGATGGTTGATGGCTATTTGAAAGTCTTTTTGTTTTAGCTGGGGGGGGGGCACCAATGTCAACCCCATAAGTATGTAACAGATAATTATACAAGAAAACTGCATCATTAGTTCGGGTGGATTTCCATATGCAACAATATTCAAACGTCTTTTGAAACGCTGGCGTTCTGAACGTACTATCTGACGAACATCAGTTTCAGCTAACTGGGCTACAGGGAGTTGAGACAATCCAGAGGACACTGTGAAATCCACTAGGTCCTGAACAGTTGAAACAGAGCAAACTGATTATATTGATTTTTCAATGTGTGATACCCTATTGGCAATACCACTAACTTGAGTAGAAATTTCACGTTTTATGTCAGTTTTCAGTTGAGAAAGTGTTTGGGTCAGCTGACTAGTGGTGGCAAACTCTAACTTGAGTTCTTACCTGAAAGATTTCAGGGATTATCCATAACAGAGGGTAACTTTGCAGACTGGACATAACCAGGAACAAGAAAGTGTTTGGGTCATCTTGCTTAATAATTTATATTCTCCTGGGAACAGGTCCAGACAATCACCACAAATCCATTTCTCACAAATGTCACACCCTATGGCAGAGGATCCCTCATCCAATTATGTAGAACAGGCAGCACACTTATCATGGCCTTTAACTGGGCTTTGGTGTTTTCGCTTTGCCTTGCTGGACATAATATATTCACCTGAATCAGGAAATGAAACTAAACAAGTCTGGACTGTATAGAATGAAGCAAAAAAAAAAGATTCACAAGTCAAATTATTGAACTGTAAGTCCTCTGGGACTGTCAGTCATTTTCTTTAGCATTTTTTATTCGACTTTGGATATTTTTAAACTCAAATGCATACATCCAGAATAAACAGTAGTTTTACCCAATTGCAGAAGAATACTCAACCAGTGCAAGATTGTAAAAACCACATTTACTTGGTTATTTTGATGGTATGATAAAAGATGGCAAGTATTTAAATAACTATCAAACAGTTCATGGCCACAAACTGTAGTAAGGAGCAAACTGGGTCAATAGTAACCAAAACTCTAAAAAACGGAATTTTGATACCAATATACACATCAAATGAATTATATTTTTATGCTGATTTTAGATATATAAGTTTTATCAAATTTAGTATTACCCATCAAAAGTTACGAGCCTGAAAAAATTTGCCTTATTTTCGAAAAAGGAGGAAACACCCCTTAAAAGTCATAGAATCTTACCGAAAATCACACCATCAGATTCAGTGTATCAGATAACTCTACTTTAGAAGTTTCAAGCTCCTATTTGCAAAAATGTGGAATTTTTTGTTTTCTGCCAGAAGAAAGATCATGGATGTATTGTATCGATCCAGTGGTCCTAGAATACCGTGAAAGGGCTCATTCTAATGGAAATCAAAAGTTCTAGTGCTATTTTTAAGTGACCAAAAAAAATTCGAGGGCAACTAGGCCCCCTCCCACGCTCATTTTTCTAAAGTCTTCGGATCAAAATTTTAAGATAGCCATTTTGTTCAGCATAGTCAAAAAATCTAATAACTATGTCTCTGAGGACGACTTAATCCACCACAGTCCTCAGGGGAAGGGCTGCAAGTTATGAACTTTGCCCATTGCTTACATATAGTATTGATTATTGGGAAGCATATAGACATTTTCAGGGGGTGTTTTTTCTGGTGGTGGGGAGGGGATTAAGGGAGAGGATCTTTCCATGGAGGAATTTATCATAGGGGAAGAGAATTTCCATGAAGAGGGTGCTGGTTTCTGTAGCTTTATTCAAAAAAATGAGAAATTAAACAAAAAAAACGAGTTTTTTCAACAGTAAGGAGTAACATTAACGAAGAGAAATTATTATGTATATGAGGGTTCGTCCCCTCCTCAATATCTCGCTCTTTACGCTAAAGTATTTTTAATAATTTCAAAAGAGTTATTTATTCTAATGAAATGACCTTCGTGATTCAGCGGTTATTCTTAAAGAATTGGCACAAAATTAAACTTCAATGTAGAGAGCAAGGTTTTGACAAGGGGGCGAACCCTCTCATATACGTAATAAAAATATACGAATATAGAAGTTCGTTACGTAAGTTTATTTTGTAAGTTACGTATATTTATTACTAATAAAAACGTTCGTAAATCAAATGAAAAGTTCTAGTGGCCTTTTTAAGCGACCAAAAAAACTGGAGGGCAACTAGGCTCCCTCCCCCGCCCCTTTTTTCTCAAAACTGTCCGATCAAAACTGAGAAAGCCATTTTGCCTATAAAGCAAAATTTCGTTTTAATTATTCATGTACTTTGATCCAAAATCAAAACCTGCATTAATTCAAAATGGGTGGCTGAAGGGAGAGGAAAAATTAGAAAAAATGAGGTATTTTTAACTTACGAGTGAGTAATTAGATCTTAATGAATTTTGATATTTAGAAGGACCTCGGGTCTCAGAGCTCTTATTTTAAATCCCGACCGGCATTAAGCCTCTGATTTTCATTTAAGTCAATCTGTTGATTCTTATAATTTTGCTAGACCTCATGCCATATAAGCTCTTGGCTCTTCCGACCTCGTTACAAGTGCAATATGAGCTCTTAGCTCTTGTTTTTAATTCTGTCTTTGTGGGGAGGAAATCTGTAAAATATTTATAATCGTCATACTTACCAGAATGTGTTACCATGTTTCAACAGAGTTTGATGGAAAGACAGTGGTTCATTCATCTTCAAATCTTTTTGGGGTCTGAACTAAATCAGACATTTGTAGGGGGAAGGCAGGGAATCTTGTAATTCTTATTGTTATAACATCTTTTCTGTAGACTTTTCGGAAGTATGATCTTGTCTATATTTAGTGGGAAGTGAGAGTTAGCATCTCTATTGTGTTTTTGGATATATTGGTATGATCCAAGTGTTGTGAGGGGGGAAGGCTGATAAATATGTGTTGTCAAAGCATAATAAATTACTCGTATCAAACTTGGTGGGATTAAGAACTGGTACCCTAGTTTTTGGTTTTGGGTTTCTAGTCATAATCCAGCCCCTTCAAGAGATGGGAGAAAGAGTCTTTTAATATATGGCATTGGGATATCTACCCGAAAGGGATATCAGATGCCAAATTAATTTGGCATTATGTAGATTATGAAGGATGGCTCCTAATTTTTGTCATGAGCATGTATAAAAAAAAAGGTATGCCATGTTCTAACCAAACTTGGTAGGAAGTTAGAACTAAGCTCTTACTTGGGCCTTTTTACACCCTGTAGCTAATCTGACTACTTTAAGAGGGGGAGGAGGATTCAAAATAGCTTATGTAGGTCTATTTATTAGCCAAGCAGCCAAATTTCTTCAATAAAGCTTGGTCAGTAGCTTCAATCATTGTCTTATGTATCTATGCTTGGTGAGACCTCATTCTTGTCATCTAAGTCGATAAGAACTGCCTTGTGAATTTTTATTAAATTGTGTAGGGATTATTTGCAAGGATTTTGATTATTCCTTTTTAAGAATAGGATTCTCATTCAGATGACGTAGTGACTTGTATTACTTGATAACTGGGACCCACCAGTCACATCTACTGCTACGTTTAATGGGGACTATGGTACCAGATGGGTAGTTTTTTTTATCTTAAAACTATTTCATCTATAAGGTTTGTGTTTGCTAAAGCACTAAGGACAGCAAAAATGAAACCTGTCTCTTTTTTAATTGTAGAACTAACATAAACACAAACGTCTTAAAAATTATGAAAAACTGAGAACTCAATTTTTAATGAAATAGAGCTTATGCTGTCATGCAGTTTTAGTACTTAGTGCATTTACATACTTAGTTTACGCCAAGTATGTGAAAAATCAGCAGCGAATGAGTAAAAAATACATCATCATGAGGTCTAGAAAGTATGACTTTCCTGATTACTGTAGCAAAAGACGAACACTACGATTAATTGATGGCAAACTGGGTAAAAAAAAAACAACAGTGATTGAATGAGTATTAATATAGCCCTAACGTTTTGTTATCAAATCGAAATTTAAAAGAAATTTATAAATCATGAAATATTTAGAAACCTAACCTTTGCATTAAAATGTCAGTTATTAAAATCATTCAAGATTAAACACTTAAAACTATTAGTTTATTGAGATACCTAGAAGAACATCATAGAAAGACTAATTATTTTATTTTGTTATACTTATCAGTTTAGTGTTTCAAACTTAATTTGCATTTCACAAGAATCGCTAGTTTCTTCTGATTCTGATAATATTACCTTTATTACTTGATTCTCATCAAATAAAGCACAAATATTCAATTAAATAGTTTAATATCCTGGTTCGACGTATGTTCATAAAAGTATTTATCAAAAAATAAAGGCATCCCTTGAGGGCATTCACCCAGTTTACAGCAACTGCGTGAATATGAAATAGGGGATGAGGGACCGAGGGCATGAAAATGTTGCTGGTGCTTGAATTTTTACAAGTGAAAAACATAGTCAAATTGATAAAATTCCTTTGTGCTTACTTTTGTTTTATTTCATGGTTCTGCAGGGGGTTTGGCCCAAAACATTTTATTTACTATTAATGAAAAACTAAAAGCAAAATCATAGAAAATCCTAGTTTTCAAATTGAATAAACCCAAGATGGAGCCTGGGGGGCAAAAGGTCTTTTAATTTTGATGTCCTTGGTACTTTAAGAAAGCACATATAGAGAAAATAGACTAATAGCGAAAGGTTGCAATAAAAAGGAGGATTTAAATTTAAAAGTTTGTCTTACTTGGTTTGATACATTTTTGGGGCACGGCTTTTCTGTGAAGGTGACCTTCAATGTTATCTTTTAGTTCAAACAATGTGGGTAAAATTCTTTCTCCTGGCTTCTGTGTGTACCTAATGGCAGAAGTGACGCTTACCCAGATGATAACCCAGAAGCTTAAAGGGCATTCGTGAACTTGGGGGGTACGGGGCGATTGCCCTCCAAGATTCAAAAAAAAACTTTTTATGCTATATTCATTTTAAAAAATTGAAGAATCAATAATGCCCCCCCCCCCACTAGATTTCGGAAAATATCTTCTTGTCTGTATTTTCTTTAATAAAATACCCAAAAATAATCCTTTGCTATGTGACAATTTCTTCTCCTTTTTGTACTAAATCAGGATGACTTCCCTTCAGGTACCTGTTTTTGACAATGCCAAGGGAAAACCCTTGAAGTTTCAACTTATAAGGTGTGCACTGTATAAAAAAAATTCTAATGATTTTGATAAACGATGTTTTATTAACAAGCAAAAAGTTATTCACCTCTGCTCCTAGTAACTTCATATATTGTAAGTTTTGGTTGCAATTTAGAAACAGAAAGAATAGTTCTCATAAGAGGTTTTATCCAAGATGTGATTTTCTATGTTGTATGAGATGCAAAAATTCAGGATGTTGGTAGTCCAAGTTGCCTGCAGGAAGTTAAAAGACATTATGTTGCACAGTAGATTTTAAACAAGTCGAAAAGCTGAAGAATGTGTTTTAAGTTTTTGTTTTTATCAAGGATCAATCATTGGTACATGGAACGTTGTTCTACATATTTAAATATAATGCAGGTAATTTAATATAAAAGTTTTTATTTCTAACTAATTTTGTTTGTGAGGAAACAGGATGTAATACATGTTTTAAAAAAAAAACAGAAATTTCTAAACATCCTGAGAACCGAATAAGGTATCAATTTGGATTGAACCAATCCATAAAACTTGTTTAGTTTTAGGGTTTGGGCTTTAAATCCAAGTTTTATAATGAATATCATAGAACAACCTTTGAATTGCTGCAGCCAAAATGAACGAAAGATAGATAATGATCTCATGTAAAAGTGTGGTTGCAAACAATACATACAATATAATTGTAGTTTAATGAGTTTCTGTCTTTTATTTAATCCTTATACGTTTTAGGTTACAATTACAAATGATGGGGCTACTATATTAAAGCAAATGAAGCTCCTTCATCCATCAGCCAAGATGCTAGTTGAGCTTGCTAAAGCACAAGACGTTGCTGCTGGTGATGGTACCACCACTGTTGTTGTCATTTGTGGAAGCTTGTTAGAAGCTTCATTGAAGCTCCTCGAGAAAGGAATTCATCCAACTACTATCTCTGATGCTTTTATGAAAGCTGCTGTGAAGTCCATAGAAATTTTAGAAAAGATGGCAATTCCTTTGGACTTATCAGATAGACAGAGTCTCTTGAAGAGTGCTACAACTTCACTTTCATCGAAAACAGTATCTCAATACGGTAATTTGGCTCCAATTGCTGTCGATGCTGTTTTGAAGGTTATTGACCCAGCAAAAGATCATGACGTGGATCTCCATGACATTAAAGGTAAATTCAATATGAAAAAAACAAACTCTAGATGACTGAACAAAACTTTTTGTGTTTGTATGGGGATGTACAGGTAGTTAAGTATGTACTCATTTCGAGAACATGGGTGAGATTCAAGAATAAACACGAAACAGAGAAAGTACGTGGGAAAACAGGAAATTATAGTAACAGTTGTTAAATTTTAATATTTGATATATTGGAGGGACACTGGTCTGAAACCCTCCTCTCACACATACACTTGACTGTGTTTATTTGCTCACAAACACAAATAAAAGTTGTTGTTTGTATTATCATCATCTATGTTTTAAATTATAGTGTACTGTTATCTTACTTTCATTTAAAAAATATGCCTTTACATCCTCAATGTCTATCAGTTCCAGTGTTTGTCATATGACATTGTACCTCTAGAACTGGCCAAAAAATATTTAGCCAAATTATTTTGCCTAATAAATCCCTGTGAAAAGCGGCTTTTTTACTCTTTTACACCATAGTTTTGAATTTAACAGGATTATTGCCAGGAATAACAATATATTAGCTTTTGCTGGAGCTGAAAATTTTGCAATTAAAAAATATAAATTGTCAATTTTATGGAATTTTTTGTTATAATCTCACAAGAGTCAACATAGGGTAGCCCAGTTATGGCAATCTGATAGGATAATAGTGAATAATTTAAACTATGCTGAAACTTGTTATTTCACTGAAAGATTTACCCTATTATCATCCTACCAAAAGCTGCCTTATTGTCATTGCTTTTTGTAGTCTACAGTAACAGGATTTAACATCCAATATTCTGCTTAAATTTGGTTTGTGGAAAACGCCTTTCACTAGTGGGCACTAGATGCTCTACTATAAGAGAATTGCCTACTTGAATTTAAATCAAGTAGTTGTGGGCATCAAGCCACGGCTAATTGTAGAAAAAGCTAAGACAGATAGTCCGAGTGAATGAGAGGCAAATCTGGTATAAGCCCTTTTTAGGATTGTATAAAATAATGTCAGTTCATTTGTTGATAGATAAGTTTATCCATCATCCGTTTATGCGTCATTCCCAGGACAGAACTAAGGTAGTTAGTCATAGAACTAAGGGATGAAAGATTGGATTGATTTTGGGTTGACGCATTACGGCCAATGTCCACTGGAATTGTATGCAAAATCTGGGACTGAATTTGCTTGGACTCGAAGGCGATCAAGTAAAAATTCTATTACACTGAAAGCCCCTCTTACTAAAAGCCATTACTACCAGCTGAATTATTTACCTCAAGGATAAATATAAGAAGCGATGAGATGCATCTTATTAATTTAGGTACCGTTCTAGATTAAGAAAACGTCTTTAAAAAATAAAAGTATTACCACTAGATTCTTTATTTTATGCTTTTTTCGAATATTATATTGGTGTTTTGACAACGTAAAACAAACTCCCTCCCCTCCCCCTGATGGTCCCATGTGTAGCTCTTTGATATATACAAAACTAAAAGAAAACACTTCAGCAATGAAATTATTTGTAGTATACAGCATGTTTCTGTTAATCAGATTATAATGCTTCCTTTCGTCATTATCAACATCACCGAAACTGAACTTCATCGACTCTACGCTAGACCTACCCATTATTTAAAGCATTAAAAGATGAAAAACACCAACGACATATATTAATGGAGCTAGATATGGGACCATGTCATAAATGCGAATATGATATTCGAAAAGATCATAGGGTAAGCCATCTAATGGTATTGCTTTTGTTTTTATGGCACTTGGTATTAACCAAGTGACATAGGAGAGATCAGGATGAAACTTGGTGGGAAGAATAAAAACATATCCAAGATACGTGACTGATATAACCGGACCAGATCTGCTCTCTTTGCTGGAGTTGGGGGGTGGATTAATTCGGAAAAATCAGAAAAAAAGGAGGAATTTTTAACTTACGAACGGGTGATCAGAACTTGAATTTGATATTTAATATTTAATTAATTTATTTGATATTTAATAGCGATCGCAAATTCTGTCGGTCCCGGTTTTGCTACGTTAGGCACTTCCAGGTAAGCTAGGACTATGAAATTTGGCAGGTGTATCAGGGACCGGACCAGATTAGATTGGAAATAGCCGTTTTCCCGATTTGACCATCTGCGGGGGGGTGGGGTGGGGGGCCGGTTAATTCGGAAAAAATAAAAAAATGAAGTATTTTTAACTTACGAACGGGTGATGGGATCTTAATGAAATTTGATGTTTGGAAGGATATCGTGTCTCAGAGCCTTATTTTAAATCCCGACCAAATCTGGTGACATTGGGGGGGAGTTGGAGGGGGGAACCTAAAATCTTGGAAAACACTTAGAGGGAAGGGACCGGGGTGAAACTTGGTGGGAAAAATAAGGATAAGTCCTAGATACGTGATTGACATAACTTGAATGGATCTGCTCTGTTTGGGGGAGTTGGGGGGGGGGGTTAATTCTGAAAAATCAGGAAAAAATTAGGTATTTTTAACTTACGAAGGAGTGATCGGATCTTAATGAAATTTCATATTTAGAAGGATCTTTTAACTCAAATCTCTTACTTTAAATCCCGACCGGATCCAGAGTCATTAAGGGGGGAGTCGGGGGGAACCGGCAATCTTGGAAAACACTTAAAACGGAGAGATAAGGATGAAACTTGGTGGGAAGAATAAAAAAAGTCCAAGAAATGTGACTGACATAACCGGAATGGATCCGCTCTGGATCCGGGGACATATTGGGGAGTTAGGGGGGACCTAAAATCTTGGAAAACACTTGGAATGGAGTGATCGGGATGAAACTTGGCGGGAAAATAAGCAGGAGTCCTAGATAGGTGATTGACATAACCGGAAAGGATCTGCTCTATTTGGGGGAGTTGGGGGCAGGGAGGGAGTAATTCGGAAAAATTAGAAAAAATGAGGTATTTGTAACTTGCGAACGGATCTTCATGAAATTTGATATTTAGAAGGATCTTGTGCTTTAGAGCTCTTATTTTAAATCCCGACCAGATCCGGTGACATTGGGGGAGTTGGAGGGGGAAGCCGGAATTCTTGGAAAACGTGAAAACTGAGGTATCTTTATCTTACGAATGGGTGATCGGATCTTAGCGAAACTTGATATATAGAAGGATCTTATGTCTCAGATGCTCTATTTTCAATTCGAATCTGATCCGGGGACATGGGGGTTGGAGGGGGGAAACAGAAATCTTGGAAAACGCTTAGAGCGGAGAGATCGGGATGAAACTTGATGGGAAGAATAAGCACAAGTTATAGATACGTGATTGACATAATTGGAACGGATGGAGAGATCGGGATGAAACTTGATCGGAAGAATAAGCACCAGTTATAGATACGTGATTGACATAATTGAAACGGATGGAGAGATCGGGATGAAACTTGATGGGAAGAATAAGTACAAGTTATAGATACGTGATTGACATAATTGGAACGGCGGATGTGTTCACTTTGGAGGATCGGGGGGTGTTGATTTGGAAAAATTAAAAAAAAACTGAGGAATATCTAACTTAAGAATGGGTGACCGGATCTTAATTAAATTTGATATTTAGAAGGAACTCTTGTCTCAGAGCTTTTATTTCAAATCCTGACCAAGATCTGTTGAAATTGGGGGGAGTTGGAGGGGAAACCGGAAATCTTGGAAAACGCTTAGATTAGAGAAATCGGGATGAAACTTAATGGATGGAATAAGCAAATGTCGTAGATACGTGATTGACGTAATCGTACTGGATCCACTCTCTTTGGGGGAGTTGGGGGGTGGGGTTCACTGCTTTGGCGAGTTTGGTGCTTCTGGACGTGCTAGGACGATGGAAATTGGTAGGCATGTCCAGGAGCTGCACAAATTGACTTGATAAAGTCGTTTTCCCCGATTAGACCATCTGGGGCGCTGAAGGGAGAGGAAAAAGTACAAAAAAACTAGGTTTTTATAACTTACGAATGGGTGATCGGATCTTAATGAATTTTGATATTTAGAAGGACCTCGTGACGCAGAGCTCTTATTTTAAATCCCGACCGGCATTAAGCCTCCGATTTTCCTTTTAAATCAATCTATTGATTCTTAGAATTTTGCTAGAGCTCATACCATATGAGCTCTTGGCTCTTGGCTCGTCCGGCCTCGTCACAAGTGCCAAATGAGCTCTCAGATCTTGTTTTTGTGATATTTTTCTTCTGAGCAGCCCCTAATCTAGAATGTTTTCTAATTTATTGGATCACAAATTTAGTCATCTATTTCGTGTGCCGTGTTTGGAGCTTGCACACTTTCGAAGATTTCTGCTTTGATATATTTTTTTAACGTTTCTTTTTTTAATAGAATTACGATCTCTTTCAGTAATCCAAAAACTTGGTGGTACCATGGAAGACACGGAACTCATTGATGGGTTGGTTTTTCTACAGAAAGCAAGCAATATTTCTAGTTTAAGCAAAGTAGACAAACCTCGCATTGGACTGATCCAATTTTGTATTTCACCGCCGAAAACAGACATGGATAACCAGGTACTTTCTCCCTGTCTTCTTTATGCTTGTTAGGAAGAAAGTTTATTACTCTCTTATTAGGAAGAAATGAATAATTTGGCAAATGGATGGCCAAAAGCCTTAAAAAAGATATAGTTTAAGAAGCATACCAGAGTTTAGACATTATTTGGGGAAAAAAATTTTAATTCATGTAAAGTTTTTCTTCTAGTATTGTCTAGATTATTTTGAGGCTTTAGATTGAGGCTTTCAAAGGGAAAAGAAATAAAAATTTCTACAAAATTCACTATATAAGAATACTTAAATTATTTAAGTTCTATGCTTAAGCAACTCTTCCACCGAGCTGTAGATATGTTGCAATTGTTATTGCGGGATTAATCATTGAGCTAGAAGGAAATAAGTTAATTCAGAAGTATGACAGCTTGTTGGTAGGCGGCAAAAAGGCGAAGGAAGATTCGTTCTAATGTTCAACTGGTGAAATGTTCACGCGGAACACCAGTATTGGTGCTCCCAAAGAAGGAGCTAGAAATAGCTTCGTCCGCTTCCGTCTTTACTCTAGTATGATTTAACCTATTTCTGGAAAATTAAACGTATGCAAAAATAAATATCCCAATAAAGGCGATTTGGTACTTCTTGTATGCTTGTTGACATGATACTTAAAAGTGCGGATTTCTATGACCGTTTTGAGGTTTAATCTGTTTTAAAGTAAGAAGAGTCGTTGGAAGTTTGATTTGTGGAATTTTTTTTTTTTTGTAACGGTTTGTGAGAACAAAAACATTTAATTATACTAATGCTGTAATATGTAAGTGTGGCAAGATTCTAAAATCCTATGAAATATCTTGTAGACTAGCTTCTTCTCAGGTTCCTGCTGATTGAATGAAAAGTCTTCGTTGACTTCCATCTCAAACTTTTTAATGTATAAAAAAGTTCCTTAAGTAGCAAAGAGCAATACGAAAATTTCTGAGTAACAGAAAATACCTTACATGAATAAATCAAACCTAAAACAAACGCGAATTAGAATTAGTTGTGTTATGAATCTTTCTCATGGGGGGGGGGGGATGCAGCTTCATAATCTTACATTTTCTCTATCGACCCTATAAATCTTTTTCTGGGTATTTTACTAATAAAGAAAGAAGAGAAAGACTGAATAAAACCCAGGCATTTAGTTTTTCTTAGATTCTAAATATATATGAAAAATCTCGAGAGGGACTAACTAACGGAGAACTATCGGGACTTCAGGGTAATGAATTTCAGGGAAGAAAACTACCATGCAGCTGTGTCTCACTACAGATGTCTTGTTTAAAAATTGTCAATTTTTGGACTTGTTGCATTTACACAACTCCACTCCATATTTGTTTTATAGTTTAAATGCCTAAAACTTGTGGTGTACGTATTAAAAATAACAAGATAGGCAAAACTTGCTATTTCGTCTAGATACGGAGATTAGATATTAGATTTGTGGATGGTCATTGACAATTTTGAATATAGCGAATTTTGAAGGGGGATATGCATCCACTATAATTCATGTAATATTAGTTCCGTTTATGGTAGATAAACGCTTAACAGAAGTTTTTTTTTTGTTGCTTATTTTCTTAAATGTTAACATCTCAATCTTTACAATGGTCACCATGTGTGTTTTTACTTCTTTTTTTCTAATAAGATATCTGCCCTCTTCTTTCTTCCTCTCAGAAATTCCTCAACATATCCCTGTTAATTTGGACTGAATTGTGTCTTTTAAACAATGATAATAACAAGAATCTACAAGAATATTTTTTTTTTAGGTTGTCATATCCGACTACTCAGCTATGGATAGAGTTCTGCGTGAAGAACGCAAGTACATCTTAGATATTTGTAAGCAGATTAAGGCTGCTGGCTGCAACGTTTTGCTTGTTCAAAAGTCAATCCTTCGTGATGCTGTCAATGACCTTGCTCATCACTTATTAGATAAGTTGAAAATCATGGTGATAAAGGACATTGAACGTGAAGAAATTGAATTCATCACTAAAAGTCTAGGATGTAGACCTATTGCGAGTCTGGATCACTTTCTCCCAGAACATCTAGCCTCGGCCGATCAAGTTGAAATTATTAGCGACGGAACTGGGAAACTTGTTAAAATCACTGGTCTTCAAGGTGCTGGTAAAACTGTCACGATCATTGTAAAGGGTAGCAATAAGCTCGTTATTGAAGAAGCAGAAAGATCAATCCATGATGCCCTTTGTGTCATCAGATGTTTGGTGAAGAAGCGGTTCCTAATTGCAGGGGGAGGGGCTCCTGAGACAGAAATCAGCCATCATCTCTATCAATACGCCCAAGGTTTGTCTGGAGTTGAAGCTTACTGTTTCAAAGCTTATGCCGAAGCATTGACGGTTATTCCATACACTTTAGCTGAGAATGCTGGGCTTAGTCCGATTGGAACAGTTACTGAGCTTCGAAATCAGCATGCGCTTGGACTTTCTTCATCTGGTATAAATGTCCGAAAAGGCTCAATCACTAACATGATTGATGAGAATGTACTCCAACCACTTTTGGTATCTACAAATGCTATTATGCTAGCAACTGAGACGGTCAGATCAATCCTTAAAGTGGACGATATTGTCAATACCATTAGATAAAGAGAGAACAAGTTTCAGTAATTTCTCCATTTTTTTTCTTATAATAATAAATTTGCTGCTTCTATTTTTCTTTACTTTTTTATATTGTGGAATATTAGTATGTCTTGCCATTTGGGGGAGGGGGGTATTTAGCTCTGGAATTTGAAGACCCAATACCAATATTCTGGGTTATTATCATAAATTTTATGCTGTACCCCTTATTTCATCATGGTCGGAAAAGATTCAGTAATTTTACTGTTTATGAAGTTTTCAAAATAGAAGAGGGGACTGACTGCTAAACAAAACCATACCTGCTTCGCTTTTCAAGCGAACAAGACAAGGAAAGGGTAAGTGATTACCCCACACGCTTTATGTTTGACTGTATTTTTCAACAGTACTTCCAGTTCCAGCTCAGCAATAAATAAGTTCAAGTTCTGTTTATTACTACATAATTTCAATATAAAAAGCCAATTTGGCAATTTCAAGGCTTCTCAGAGTAATTTTACCAACATTCAGAGTTTTATTATACAAGGTTTTTCAGTGTTAGACATTTTTCGTTGGGAGGAAAAAACTTAAATTGGTCTAAAGAATAAGGTAGTAGTCGAGGACTATCACACTACATTACGACCAAGGGTATCGTAAGCAAGACACTGACCGAGACCAATCAATACTATCAAACGAGAGAAACGGCACCTTTTTCAAAATTTGAATAGCTTCGTAAAGATTATTTTAATTCCCAGTTTTTATTGTGAAAAGGAGGTAGTGTTTTAGTTATTGAACTGACCTGTATCTTTCAACGACCAAAGTTGAAGGTTTATGAAAAAAAGGTAGTGTTTTAATTATTGAATTGATCTGTATCTTTTAAAGACCAAAGTCAAAGGTTCAAAAGGAAGAGACTTAAGGGTGGTATGTGTAGTGAAGGAAAGACAGACGGTTCTCAGTAGGAGGTTTTTGAATGGTATTTCAAGCTAAAGTTTGCGGAACGTATTCTTCACCTTTTTGGTAAAACAGGTTAGAGGTAGAGTCGAACGGAAAACAGGGAAAAGATTATTGACTTTGGGAGTAGAAGAGATATAGAAGTGTTAAGGTTGATTGCAGTCTGGACAAGTGTCCATATGTGCAAGTGAAGCAAAAAAAGAGAAGTCCTTGGATCTAAAAAAACTTAAATCAATAATGGTTGTTGGTGTTAATCGTTGAAATAAAAAGTAGTTTCGATACGTCAGACGATTGACCAAAAAGATTCTGAATTTTTTAACATCTATTTGTGATTTTAAAAGCTGAATCTTTGGAATTTCTAGTGACATTTAATGACGTGATATTCGTTAATAGAGTACTCACATGATGGCCATCCTTACTGATTGTTATTGTAAATCAAAGGCTGGCAGGATCGATGCAAATGTATATAGAAATGCTGTTATTGGTGTTAAGATTGCTATCTAGTTCTGTTTATTAATCTAAAGCTGTGGTGGTAGACTCCAGGATGAGAATTTGTGGGGAACTTCCCAGGAAGAGTTGAATTTAACAATGTCAAGTTTAAAATTTAACAATTTAGAAGATAGATGGGGTAGCTTGTAAAATAGTTGAAGGTGTCTTTGGGAGGAAAGTTGGAAACGGAGCTAGGAGTAGTATCGAAGACGTTTTAAGCTTTGTTAAAGAAAAAGGGGGGTTTTTACAATAACTTTAGAGCGGTAGATTATATGAGATTAAGAGTATGAGTAAGAGAAGTAGAAAAGGCGTTTAAAGTATGAGTTAAAGGAGAAGTGAAATGGAGGTCATGGCTAAGTTCGTCGAGGATCTAGGAGATGCCGCTAGACTGAATAATAGTGAAATAATTTTACTATTGTTGGTAGATTAATTTTACTACTTTTTCTAGACTTGTCTCAGTTAAAAATCGGAACAGGGCCTCACTTAGTGATCAGGAAAGTGTTAAAAAAAGACTGGCGGAACATTTTGAGAATGTGTTAAAGGGTTATTAAGTTGTATGAAATGAAACTGAAAAGAACGAAAACTTTGTGCCAATTTGGAAGTGAAGGAATATTGATTTGTGAAGAGGACTTCGCAAAGAAGAGGAGACTAAAAGGGTTAAAAAATAATAATGAAATTAAATAATAACAAAGCCTCGGATGCTGATAGTGTACTAAATGAGTTTTGTAATATGGTGGTTGAGAAGTTTGAGAAAAGTTACGAACAGGATTTTTGACAAAAAAAAAAGTATCTAGCGATTTTTAGGAAATTAAATCACCTTAAGAAATGTGATGAGAGTGAGTGAGGATATTATAAAGGCATTAGCTTAATAACATATCCAAATTGGCCATGCAGAAATGCTCCATTTTTCAGGGAAAGAAGGGGGGATCTCGAATTTTAATTTCTGCAATATTTTCTAGATTGAAAGGTCTTTTCCTTATAATTCATGTCTGATGAAACCAAAACTGACATCAATACTGGAAAATTCTATCATTTAGCACCCATTTCCATCCTAAGTGAGGTCAGAGGAGTGTGAAAAATCAAAATTCAATTTTTGCAATTAATGTGGTGAATTGAAGGGTCATTTTTTTATCAGTTCAATTCTGAGGAGACCGAAAATGACGTCAGAATTGAACATTTCCATCACTTCGCACCCCACTTCCACCCTAGGGAAGGTAAGAAAAAATAACAACACCATTTGTGGTATTATACTAATATAATGCATAATTGAAAAAATATATAATTGAAAGGTCGTTTTCTATTAACTCAAGCCTGGGGACAGAAAATGACATCAGTATGGGAAAATTCCATCACTCAACACCCCTTTTCCACCCTAAGTGAGGTCAGAGGAAAACCAGAATCTTAATTTATGGAGTATTTGGTGGATTGAAAGGTCATTTCCTAAACAGAGACCGAAAATAGCATCAGAATTGGAAAATTCCATTGCTTAGTACTCCATTTCCACCCTAAACGAGATTCGAGGCGGTGAGAAATCAGAATTTAAACTTGTGGAGTATTCGCACACAAGTTAACACCGAAATGTTCCAAAAAAAATTGCTTAATAACATATTCAGAATTGCTTGAAATTGCCCGTGCAGAAATACTCCTTTTTCAGGGAAAAGGAGGAGGAGGGAAAATCTCGAATTTAAATTGTTGCAATATTTTCTGGATTGAAAGATCGTTTCCTATTAATTCAAGTCTGGGAGACTGAAAATGACGTCAGAATTGAAAAAATCTATCATTTAGAACCCCATTTCCGCTCAAAATGAGGTCACAGGGTGACGCAGAATTGAAAAATTAATTTTTGCAGCATTCGCAAACAAACACTAAAATGTTCAGGATAATTCGCTTTATAACATACATAGAATCGCTCGAAATCTGCGACTGGAAACTGGTCTGTCTGAAAGATGAAAGACTGGGGCTGAAAACTTTCGTCAAAGGGTTATATCCCCATTATGACTGCTCTTGAAAGCCTTCTCAAACTAATTCACTGCAGCTGTAAAGGTGACTGTGATAGCCTTCGATGCACTTACAAAACAGTGACCTTTTCTGTACTATTGCTTGTAGCCAGTGCCCCGGAACATGCTACTTCTAACCTTTCTTTAGACCATTTCGGTCTCAATAACCAATATGATTAAGCCAAAGTTTTTGTCTTATTTAATAGCTTTTTAATCAAAACAAAGTTGTGGTTCTTTCAGTCATAGTAATCGAAAACGAATTTGTGATTGAAATATTCCTGTGCTCTTTTCCGGTTTAGTTTTTACTTTCCATTCTTTTTTTACAATCAACCAATTTATTCAACCATTAATTTTACAACAAAAACACTTCAACACAGACTCCCCCGCAAGGCTCTATGGCCAGCAATCGAACTTGTAAGGCTCTGTGTAACTGAACTTGTCAAATCCAGGAACGAAGTTAAAAAATGGGAATATTTTAATGTTCTCATCGTACCCCACCCCCGGGCCCCCCTCCAATTCTTAAGAGCGAAGTTGGGGGTGAAAATAAGAGTGGGAGAGGGAAAATAGATCTTAAAGATAATTTTTAGGAAAATCTTCTGTTCCGATTTTGACTCTTTACCCTTAAAAAAAAAGAAATTTACAGCAAAAAAAATCGTTGCAAGTAAAATCCACCCCTCTACCTCTGTTGATGCTAATAAAGAAACCCAATGCTAGTTCATATTTGAGTTCACGAGCGTGGAATTGAAATGAAGCACCATTAAAACCAATCCCAAAATGGGTGCTTTTACCCTCCTCTGACGTTGCTTAGGGTGGAAAACGGGATACTAAATGATAAAATTTTTCAATTCTGATGTCATTTCTGGTTTCCTTAGACTTGAAACAACAGGGAACGTTCTTTCAATCCACCAAATACTGTACAAATTAAGATTCTGATTCTTCATCCCCCTCTGAACTCGCTTAGGGTGGAAATTGGGTACTAAATGATAGAATTTTCCAATTCTGATGTAATTTTTGATTTCCCTGGTCTTGAATTAGTAGGTCTCGAATCTTTCAATTATATGTTTTTTAGATTATGTGTTATATTATTATTGTACCATAATTGGTATTATACAAACAGAACAGTATTTTGTTTTTTTCCTTTTCCTCTGAGGAGTTGATGTCCCCTGAGTGTTTGTTTCGTGGTGTGTGGTTGTCTTCTCTGCGCTTTGACTCCCAGGCCTCAGGTATGTTCTCTTTTTAATCTTATATGTTATTTGGCTATTGTTCTCTTTTTTTGTTGTTTTTACTTATATGGTATTTTCCTTTTTTTCGTATCCCTCTTGTATCCCTGTCCACGGAGACTCTCGAGCGGGAATAAGAGTATTGTATTTCCATTCTGCATTTATTGGTGAATAAAACTCTGAAACTCTGGTATTTTTACCCCTTCTGACCTCGCCTAGGGTTGAAATGGGACATTCTGCAAAAAAGATACGTGACAGTAGTGCAATGGCGTTTTACATTGCATAAAAAGTGTTGCGCTCAGACAATACTTTTCATTTGCTTAAAATATGACTTGAGGACGACCCAAAAAAAATACCAAGTTAATGGTCTTTAAGCTTCCTTCAGGTGGATAGATGTAAAATTGTGAATAACAATTTTAAAAATCATGAGGGGGGCATCAGGATTTTAGAAACGTCTAGGTGGGGTACGACCCAAAATTGGTTGGGAACCACTGGTTTAGGGCATTCTAGTATAAGTTGGGATTGTGAGCGAAGCAGGAACTAATTTTTGAGCTTTTAATCAGTGCTTGTTCAAACTTATTTATAGGCCAATTTGAATGAGTGTTGAGTCAAACAAAAGTTGATTGAATAGGGGTTGAGTTAAATGAAGGTTGGACTGTATGGGGGTTGATTTAAATGATGGTTGAGTTACACACCCGCTACTTTCTAGGGATATGATGAGAGGAAGGTTGAGATGGGAAGGATGCAGTCTACGAATGAAGGATGATAGATTGTCCAAGATCATTCTTTATGAAGATCCGTCTGGGGCCCAACAAAAGCAGGTCGTCCCAGGTTTGGATGGGTATAGGTCATATGGGAAGTTTAAAAGAATTAGAACTTCTTAGGGGGGGGGGATAAAGAGTGAAGCTTTGACAGGTTGGGCTGGAGGAGGAGCGTGTGCAGCTGTGTTAACCTCAGGTAGCTTGTTGCTGCAGTGAGTTGTTAAAAGTAGTAATAATGGTGGTATTTCATTGCATGGAAGAAACAATTTATTCTGAAAAGAATAAAAACTTAGAAATACGGATCATATTTGAAAGTAACTTTGTAATTTGTGGAATAAAAGCTGTTCTTTGGGGTTTTTTATTCAGTAAATGTATGAGGGGATAAAAGCGTGAGTCATTGTAAATTATTTATCAGAACAACTTCAGTCAGAAAGTTTGCTGGTTTGTAAGGCACTTGTACTGGTTTCTGTAACATACAAGGCGCTCCGAAAGCTGATCATGTTAACGAATGAAACAACTCGAGCAAAAATATATCTAAATTCATGGCTCTGGACAATATCCAGGAATTCCACAATCTAAAACCAGCACCTGAAGCAAGAGAATTCAAGGCATTTTATCTATCTCAAAGACATTCTTTCAATCCCAGAAACCGGTAAGCGCAATGCTGGTCAGCCGGTTCAATCAGACTCCAGTAAACTTCTGCACTTGAAGGTAGTCGACCGTTTCGCGAGCGAGATGGAATGTCTAATAAAAATATACATGTGCTCAACGCTTTATCTACACATTTGAAAGGTTGCGTGTCATTTCCAAGGGATTTCCGGTTTTGATGACTATGCCATAAAATCCCAGCTTTCTCTTGTAAAGTTGCATCTTCCAGAAAGTGATATTACAAAATGGGTCTCCTCCTAGCTACCAAAAATTTATCCTACCATCCAATTGCCTATCCCGCATGCTTAGATTGGGTTGGAGGAGGAGCTTATGCAGCTCTGTTGACCTCAGGTGGCCTCTTGCTGCAGTGAGTTGTTTGAAGTAGTAGTAGTGGTGGTATTTCATTACATGGAAGAAACTATTTATTCTTAAAAGAATAAAAACCTAAAATTGTGGACTATGTTTGAGAGTAACTTTGTAATTTTTGGAAATAAAAGTTTCTTTACTACTACTACTACTAACAACTCACCGAAGCACCAGGCCACCAGAGGCCAACACAGCTACGTACGCTCCTGCCCCATCTCAATCTATTCAAAACCTCCCTCTTTACTTCCTCCCAGGAAGTTTCCATTTCCTGTAAATCATTCTTTGTGACATCCTCCCACCCCAAACGAGGACGACCAGCTTTCTGTTTAGTCCTTAAGGTTGAGCGAAAAGGACAATCTTCGGCAATCTGTCATCCTTAATGACTTCATGGTCGGAATTATTTTAGAAAAACAATTTGTGAAGTTGCTGATGTTGTCTCAGGAAGAAAGTTAGGACTGCAGCTAGGAATATTAGTGAAAAAACTTTATGTTTAAAAGAAAGGAGAAGGGGGCTTGTACAAGAATTATCTGAGTGATAGATCATATGAAAACAAAAGGAATGTAAAGAAAGAAGACAAAGCATTAAAATATGAAATAAAAAGGTGTGAAGTGGGGGCCATGGATAAAATTGCCGAGGATCCAGAGGATGCAGCTAGACGGTATAATAGTAAAATATTGTACTGAAATGTTCATAGATTGAGGGAGAGTAGTCAATCCGGACTTGTTCCAGTTAACAAGGCGTGTGGTTGTGTCGAAGAGTGAAGTGGGAGCCGTACTGCGTGTTAGTGAAGAATCTTTTATGTTTATGGGTCTCAACGTGAGTTTTGTCACAGTAAAAGTACATAAATTCACCACCTTCTCTAAAGCTTTCTAGCATTGCACCTCCAAATATCCAACTGACAAGACGGACACGTATGCACACAGTTCAGTCCAATTATCTTGAGGTTGGCAAGCCAAGAATAGATTACTATAAGAACAGTTTTATTTTACTTTTCACTTCGACATGGCATGATCTTCCCGGGGAAATTATTCCTATAAGATTCTCAGTTGACTCTTTCAAAAGAAGATTCAATAGTAATCTAAAACCTTGATAGAGGACTATCAGCAAATAAAATATCTAATTATACCTTGCGCCACAAATTTAGGAATAAAAAAAGGAACCCTTTTCAATTCCTCACTCATAACGGATGCGCCGCCATAACATTGGTCAATACACAGCATCAAATCTGCACCGAGATTTTCTATAATTTCATAAATGGAAGGGAATAAGCTTTCAACGTCTAATTTCTTATGTGATAGTAGTCGATTAATCTCCCTACTACTTTTCGTTTGATATTTCCCTCAGTAGGATCGCTAATTGTTCTTTTCTTTAAATGTCTTTTGACTCGACAAGAATAGTTAAGCAATATAGTCAAAACACATGGATTCCTTCTTTTGTTTGCCACCATCGTTCTATTGGGGCTCTAAGGGGTGGAAAAACTGCTGGAAAAGGGCTTTCATTGAATCAGAATTTTGTAAATTGAAAAACAGTTCATCTCTGTTAAAGGAACACGATGGTTCTGAAAGATTTAGACCTTGTATGTCAGTGTGGACAGAATTTAAAATATTTAGCAGGGATGTTTCGAGAACAAATGCCATAATCTAATCCAGATTTCAAGAGGTTCGGGAAAATAGACTTGAAGAGATCACTGAGACAGGAAATATAAAGGGATGCCATCTCGCATTTTTAGAAACAGTTTTCGTTGACAAAATAATCAGGTTTTTGTGATTATGCAAGATCTTTGCATCCATCTAAATGTCAAATCATGTTTGTTTGTATTACAGCAAGTTTTATGCTAAATGGATCCAAAATCTCCAGTCTAAATAACCAGTTATAACTTGAGGTTTAAAATATGGGAGAAAAGGACTGAAAATACGCCTAAATGACAGGCGTCATTCAGGCTCGTCATTAGGCATTAGGCCTAACGTTACTTATAACCATACTGGTTATATGTAACGTTAGAAAATATTGTACAACAAATAAACAGGGAACACTTTTTAGTACACCAAAAAAGAATTTTTTGCTCCTACATGATCAGAAAATCAGTATCTCGTCTCAGGGACATACGCAGACCCCCTTCCCAAGATCATAAATTTTCCCCAATAACTGGGTATTTGATAATCAAATTATGAATGAAATATATACTTTATTAAAAAAAAACAACTTTTTTAAATGAAAGTAAGGAGCAACATTAAAACTTAAAACGAACAGAAATTACTCCGTATATGAAAGGGGCTTTTCCTCCTCAACGCCCCGCTCTTTACGCTAAAGTTTGACTCTTTCTTTTAACTCTATTTTTTAAACAGTAAGAAACTTTAGCGTAAAGATAAAATAATTTCCATATTAATTAATTGCAATTAATCGGAAGATTTTTAGAAAAAATGAGCGAGGGAGGAGGCCTAGTTGCCTTCCAATTTTTTGATTACTAAAAAAAGTAACTAGAACTTTTAGTTTTTTACAAACGTTTTCATTGGTAAAAAATATACGTAACTTAGGAATTAACTTACGTAACGAACTTCTATATTCGTATGTTTTTGTTGCGTATATGATGGGATTCAACCCTCGTCGATACCTCGCTCCTTACACTAAAGCTTAAATTGCGTCCCAATTCCTTAAGAATAACCTCTGAATCACAAAGGCCGTAGAATAAATAGTTGAAATTACTAAAAATACTTTAGCGTAAAGAGTGAGGTATAACGAGGAGGTAATCCCCTCCATATGCGTAATAATTTTTGTTCGTTTTAAGTTTTAATGCTGCTCCTTACTTTCAGTAGAAAAAACTTTTCATATTTATTTTGTCATTGTTTTTTCAAATAATGCTAGAAAATCATGCGCCCCCTTCATTGAAATTCTCTTCCCACGTGAGAAATTTCTCCATGGAAATATCCTCCCACGTAAGCCCCCCAACTCTCCCCCCTAAACAAAAAATCCCTCTGAAAACGTCTGTGCACTTCCCAGTAACCATTACTATGTAAACACGGGTTACTTGCAGCCTCTCCCACGGGGACTGCGGGGGAGTAAGTCGTCCCTAAGGACATAGTTATTAGGTTATTCGACTATGGTGAATATAATGGCTATCTCAGAATTTTGATCCGGTGACTTTGGGGAAAAATTAGCGTGGGAGGGGGCCTAGCGGCCCTCCAACTTTTTTGGTTACTTAAAATGGGCACTAGAACTTTTAATTTCCGTTAGAATTAGCCCTCTCACGACATTCTAGGACCACTGAGTCGGTACGATCACCCCTGGAAAAAAAACAACAAAAAAACAAATAAACACGCATACGTGATCTGTCTTCTGGCGAAAAATACGAAATTCCACATTTTTGTATATAGGAGCTTGAAACCTTTACAATAAGGTTCTCTGATAAGCTTAATCTGATGGTGTGATTTTCGTTAGGATTGTATGACTTTTAGGGGGTGTTTCCCCCTATTTTCTAAAATGAGGCAAATTTTCTCAGGCTCGTAACTTTTGATGCGTATAACTGATCTTGATGAAACTTATATATTTAAAATCAGCATTAAAATGCAATTCTTTTAATGTAACTATTAGTATAAAAATTTCATTTTTTAGAGTTTTGGTTACTATTGAGCCGGGTCGCTCCTTACTACAGTTCGTGAACCTGAATACGATGGTGTGATTTTCGTTAAGATTCTATGACTTTTAGGGGGTGTTTCCCCCTGTTTTCTAAAATAGGGCATAGGTCTACGCAAGAGCTTCTTTTGAGTGTGGAGCATTAATCAAACAGTCCGTGGTAACGAACTGTAGTAAGGAGCGAATAGAAAGGAGTAAATAGAAAAAAATATTTTCTAACGTTACATATAACCAGGTCTTAAAACTTATTCTACGCTGTCATTTAGGCGTATTTTTAGTCCTTTTCTCCCATATTTTAATCCTCAATTTATAACTGGTTATTTAGACTAGAGATTTTGGATCCATTTAGCATAAAACTTGCTGTAATACAAACAAACATGATTTGACATTTAAATGGATGCAAAGATCTTGCGTAATCACAAAAACCTGATTATTTTGTCAACGAAAACTGTTTCTAAAAATGCGAGATGGCATCCCTTTATATTTCCTGTCTCAGTGATCTCTTCAAGTCTATTTTCCCGAACCTCTTGAAATCTGGATTAGATTATGGCATTTGTTCTCGAAACATCCCTGCTAAATGTTTTAAATTCTGTCCACACTGACATACAAGGTCTAAATCTTTCAGAACCATCGTGTTGCTTTAACAGAGATGAACTGTTTTTCAATTTACAAAATTCTGATTCAATGAAAGCCCTTTTCCAGCAGTTTTTCCACCCCTTAGAGCCCCAATAGAACGATGGTGGCAAACAAAAGAAGGAATCCATGTGTTTTGACTATATTGCTTAACTATTCTTGTCGAGTCAAAAGACATTTAAAGAAAAGAACAATTAGCGATCCTACTGAGGGAAATATCAAATGAAAAGTAGTAGGGAGATTAATCGACTACTATATAAGAAATTAGACATTGAAAGCTTATTCCCTTCGATTTATGAAATTATAGAAAATCTCAGTGTAGATTTGATCCTGTGTATTGACCAATGTTATGGCGGCGCATCCGTTATGAGTGAGGAATTGAAAAGGGTTCCTTTTTTTAATCCTAAATTTGTGGCGCAAGGTATGATTAAATATTTTATTTGCTGATAGTCCTCTATCAAGGTTTTAGATTACTATTGAATCTTCTTTTGAAAGAGTCAACTGAGAATCTTATAGGAATAATTTCCCCGGGAAGATCATGCCATGTCGAAGTGAAAAGTAAAATAAAACTGTTCTTATAGTACTCTATTCTTGGCTTGCCAACCTCAAGATAATTGGACTGAACTGTGTGCATACGTGTCCGTCTTGTCAGTTGGACATTTGGAGATGCAATACTAGAAAGCTTTAGAAAAGGTGGTGAATATATGTC
The DNA here is from genome assembly GCF_032884065.1 of Artemia franciscana. Taxonomy (NCBI): domain Eukaryota; kingdom Metazoa; phylum Arthropoda; class Branchiopoda; order Anostraca; family Artemiidae; genus Artemia; species Artemia franciscana. Next base: position 29,773,348 of record NC_088864.1, on the reverse strand, counting down.
CTTGTACAAAATACCCATCGACGCAACTTCAAACATCTCACTAACAGATTGGAGAGAGTCGTGAGGAACGACTAGACCTGTCCTATATGCCCTATTTTGGATCTTTTGGAGTGTTGCCAATAACGGTTTCAGAGGACTGGCATACTGCGGCCATCCATAATCGGCGATGGCTCTGATGTAAGACGTGGAAAGTGGGATGATCAAACTGAGGGTAGAAGGTTTTTTAGCGAAGGGTGATCCCCAGATTTTCTTGTACAGGGGGGTCTCACCCTATCAAGATGAGTTATCCTTGAAAGATATGTGGACAAGTGGATTCTCGGGGAACAAAGCTCATCGTCTTTCTTTATACATTCGTTATTCTTTCATGAAGATGAAGTTTGGGTGTATGCACGGCGCTTCTGATAGGGAGATAATTAGAAACAAATCTTTGCTCTCCCCCCTCCCTTGCATTTTAGTAAATCGCTACGATTGTGCGAGAAATGTTTTCTTTTGTTTACAAATCCAAATTTAAAACAAATCACCATGCACGAAATAACTGACTGAAAGTGCTGTGACCAGGCTAATCACTAGGACAGAAATAGCTGCAATTTTGGGGAACTTTTAACGAAAAATTATTCATAGGGCCGAGCATAAAGCAACATCAATCCGAACTGGTCTTTTGGATTAATATTAAGGTTCTTTTCAGGAGGGACGGTTCATCGTTTGATTTCTGCTGAAAGTTAAATAAGTCAAGTTTAGTGCCTTCTTTTATTAATTATCAGAAGTATTGCCTATGTTAATGTATCCCAGGAAGAATTCTCATCGGGTGTTTCCAGTTTAGTTTTTTTTCCTATACTAATTGATATGTCTCTCTTCTCTTCATTTACTATCTTTTTCAGATTTTAAAATCGTTTTGTATTCTATCCTAATTTTTATCTCTTCTCTTCATTTAAATTCTTTTCCAGTCGTATGTTAAATTTCCTTATAAATCTCCTATCTGACAAATGTCCTTGTCTTGCTCCAGATTTTTTTTCTTCTTTTTATTGTATGTGCGTTATTGTATGTTCTTTTTTTTATTGTATTTGCTTTATAAAAGTGCTTGTTTTTGTTTTGTTGGCCCATTACAAGCAAAGCTTCTTAGGCTTAGTAATTACTTCACGTAATTTTTTGTTTAGTATAACAAATTGATTGATTGATTGAACTGCAGAGAATAATGTTGTCAATTACACTACTAAAAAAAGAAATTGAAATTTTACATCCGTTGTCAGTACATCTCTTAAATAACTGTTAATAAAAATAAACCAGTGCCAAGGGTCCAAGATCAATGATTTTAGCAGGATCTGAAACGATTTGCAAACTAAAGTTGATATCAACGGCTGATAAAAGAATGATGAATGCAACCATAACCATAAGTAGTTCAAAATAACGAGGGACCGCAAGGGCTATTGGCCCCCGTCCTATATAAAACAATATATATAAATGTTAAGATGCACTGTGATATTTGTATACAAAACAAAGCAAAATGAGGCACTACACACGGATAAAAATGGTTTTTCAAACTTTTATCTCTTTCACTGAAAAATCGTTTGCAATTTAACCCATTCTCAGAAAAATTTAGGCGGATGCCTATTTTCAAAATAAATCAAAATTCGTCCTTAGTTGCTGCATACCCTTGAACAAATGTCCTTGTTCTCTCTCAGGATTCTTAATTTACTTTCCACAAATTGTGTAACCATTCTTGAGAATGCAGTGTCCATTGATTGTTATTGTGTTTTTGTCACGTACTTCAGGAAGCTGTCTGTTTTATGAATATTACTACAGCTCTTATTTGATTATATTTTATATACACCAGACGAAGAATCTATAAGACAATGCTGTACAGAAAACGCTGATTATTATTATTATTATTTTCGTTTCGTTTGTGTAGGAGCTTTGCTACCTGCCAAAGGAAAAATGGAAAATGTTTTAATTTAATATTATTTATAATTAAAAACCTTGAAGTTTGAGAACCTTGAACGAACCGTAATTAAGGAGCGACTTGACTCAATAGTAACCAAAACTATAAAAAAATAATTTTGTTGACGGAAAGAATCATCTTTTGGTTTTGATCCCAAATATATAAAATTCATTAAGTTTACTGTTACCCATCAAAAGCTACGAGCCTGTAAAAATTTGTGTTATTTATAAAAAAGGGCAAAACACCCTCAAAAATAAGGGAATGCTAATGAAAATCGCACAGTCAAATTCAGTGTTAATACAATTTAACACAATTAATACAATTAAAGAATCCTACTGAAGAGGTTTCAAGCACCCATCTGCAAAAGCGTAGAATATTTATTTTTTATCTATGCTTTTTTGAAAACCTAGATGCACTTAAACTCTTCTGATTTAGTTCAATTGTTAGAACAGAAGTAGTAATACTAGTTAGCATGGCTAGCAGGGATTAGCAGGGATAGTTAGCTTACAGAAGTAACAAATGCCTGTTATACTAGGGCCATCTTCGGTGACTATAGGCTTCCAAATTTCGCTGGTTGGTGTACCAACGATTGGATTCTGATATGCTTTTGTCTCTGAGATATAGTTACTTTCATCTCTATAACGGAGAATAACTTGTAAGGGAAAAAGTGGAATCGGCTCGGAAATGCCTTGTTCGAACCGGAAAAGCTAAAAATGGCCAAAAATTACTTGATAATCCTAAAAAACTAGTTTTTTCTAGCTTTTAGAGTTAGGGGATTTGAGCCCCCCCTAAATAAATAAGTAAAATAAGTAATAATACTTATTAGACTTTGGGATGTTGTAGATAAAGTTTACAGTACCAAGGAAAGTGAAAACGAAACCTGCTATACAATTATTGCATTTCAAACATACATGTCAGAATCTACCATAGAAAACAGGAGGCACATTGAATAGGTCGGGATGAACAATAGAGGCTCTTTGATACCAATATTTCCTGGCACAGTAAAAATTAGTAAAAAAACAAACTACTTTCTTCTGTAAGTCACTGTTGATCAAGGCCGTATACAGGGAGAGGAGTTAGGGGGTTTGAACCCCCCCCCCCACCGAAGTGTTTTTCTGACTCGTAAAAACGTAAAATAATGAATATAAACAAATTTTGTTGCGTTTTTCAAAGTTTTTTTTTGTGAAACCCACCGAAAAAAAATCCTTTTAAACCCCTCCGTGTAAAATATCCCCTGTGAAGTTTATCCCTGGAGATTTCCCTTGCCATAGAAAATTCTACCCGAGGAAAATTACCCCCTCCCCCACAGAAAATTCTTCATACGGAACAATTTTTGCGCATAAGATAACCCCTTCTCCCCCCCCCCTCCCAAAAAAAATGTTTGTTTGCTCCCCAATGACAAATACTATATGTAAAAAGGGGAAGTTTCATGACTTACAGCTTTCCCCCCGGGGCTGTAGGTGGTCATGCAATCCTCAAAGGTATAGTTATTTGACCTTTCAGCTATTTTGAACAAAGTGGTTATCCCAAAATTCGGACGGATGTTTTTTTTTGGGAAAAAATGCATAAGAAAAAGTAAGGGGTGTTTTTAATAATTAGGCGAACAAAACTTTTTACTGCTTCAAATGAATTTGTTTTTCAGTAAAGCATAAACCATACCCTTGCCTTGGAAAGGTGGGGGGGGTGCTCGAGGGGTGGCAACTCACTAATCTCACGTCTGTGGTCATGTCTATTCGTTTTGAAGTTTGTTTATTTTGTTCATGGTAATTTTTGCTCTTTTTAAGTTTAATGTGATATATAAGCTAATTTCCAGCCTTTTTAAACTTTGAATCCGCTCTTTACTGTTCACTGATATTTTTTTAATGCGTAAATGGAATAAACAGGTGGGCTATACATTGAATTGAACCAAGTTTTTTATTGAATAAAAAACCAAAACAAAAGCAATTCATTATAAAATACTTCTGGTCTTGAAAAAAACTCGACCTAGCACATCTTTAGCTCCCCTCTCTGCTTAACGAGCCCCTCGCCATCCCCTTCCACTTTGCGCTAAGAATCCGTAATGAGGCAGATCTCTAGAGGACTTGCCGTAGCAGCAGTCAGTTGGCTCTTGGCTTCTGGTGTGTAACAATAAGGGTGTTGTTCAAAAATATAAGGAGTACAAAATATAAACAGGAAATCTTTATGGTATTATAGATTTGAGGTAATAAAATATTGTTTAGTTTTGATACCTTCAAATATTTGTAAAATTCTAAGTATGCGGCTTTTTGCTCTTTTGGAAAATAGTTGCCCTAGTGAAAAGAGCTCAGGCCTATGCTGTGCTATGGGAAGGTTTTATCAAGCTCCTATCTCTACTCCTCTTTACTTGAAAGTCTTAGAAAACTGCAAAGCACCATAAAGCCTCAGTAAAATTCTAGTTTAGGAGTTTCTTTCTATTTTGAAAAGCAGTTGTGTCAAGTGAATGAAACTGTCGGGAAAATTCGGGGATAGTGAAAGTAGTGAACAGAACGCAACTGATGAGTCGAAAGTAATGAAAGTAAGAGGTGATACCGAATTTTCAGCTGCCATTCTTGGGAAAAATGTGTTGTTTTAATATCACTTTTCTGTGATTAAGCGGTAAACGTATCACATTTCATATTATTTACTTACCAATAAAGTGAACATACCACTCGATGCCTTTTTTATGTTCTTTAATTCAATCGCTTCTATTGCAAATTCAAATTTAAGCACTTTTTTTTAGCTCTTAAAAATGACGAATTTTCAATTAAAGTATGAATTATCGGTCGTCTTCGAGAAAATAATACTACGTTTTCTCAGCCCTGTTTTCTCGGTCGTTTTCGACAAAATAATACTACATTTTCTCAGTGCCAAAATCATTTATAGTTAGGTTAGGTTGGATAAGAAAGTGCTTAAATTTGAATTTGCGATAGAAGCGATTGGATTAAAGAACATAAAAAAAGGCATCGAGTGGTATGTTCACTTTATTGGTAAGTCAATAAAATATGAACTGTGATATGTTTACCAAATAGGCTGCATGGCAGCGGAATGCACTTGGCACTTAAACGATAATTAACGTTGGTCCAGTTTAAGAAAAAAAATCACTCGGTGATAATTTATTGCGCCCCCTGGCATTGTCTACCCCTAGGACCAGGCCCAGTGGGCCTATTGGTAAATTCGGACTTGAGGACACACACACAAAAAAAGCTAAAAAGGAAAGGTGAATCATGTGAAACTTAAAATAACTGTGCAGTGATCCGGAGATCCAATCCAACAAAAGACGTCCACAGCTATTACTAACGTTTGGAGATGTAAATATCCCAGCAGCAACACTAGAGTTAGGGCATCAAGCAAGGCCGTACGGGGTGGGTGGGGGGTATGGGTGTTTCACATTTACAACTACGAAAATGATTATTCATACTAAAAGAAATGAGAAATAAACCTGACAAAATACAGAAAGAAAAAAAAAACGAAGAGAAAAACTAGGGATAGAGTAAAAAATGGAGAAAAAGGACTACGAACTAAATGATAAGCGTATCACTTAACCGGTAGTCTAGAAGCTTATGAAATTTTGGTGTAATATTTCTTCTTAAAAAGTACTGTTTCTTCTACTTTGAATGAATTTGATGCATTGTAATAATTTTACATTGGCTAAGTAGTCCTATCAAATTGGTTTACCATAAGATGAAGGTTATCATAAGGCTATTTTAAGACTATTAAGCTTTCCATTGTTCAGATTCATTTATTTTATGAAAAATCAGATTCGATGAATTTACATGAAACCTATGGATTAGTAACCTTCAAACATAAAGTTCTAGAATCAAGACTTACTTGTTTGTGATTGCATGGGAAAATACAATAAACTTTAGATGCAATAGTTCTTCAAAAATTCCATAAATCGTTATTGTTAAAGCTATTGATTTGGCAAAAAGAAGAACTCAGTCTATAGAACAGAAGGAAAGACAATAGCTATATCTTTTTTTCCTTCTTCTTACGAAATTTGGCAGATAAACCAGAAGAGAAAGAGATTTTTTTGGAAACATAGGGTAGGTATGCACTGTATAGGAAAATTGTTTAGCACATGCGTGAAGGTGAGGAAGGGGGCTAGTCCATCTGTGACATCTCAAGAGCTCTAAAATGTTTATTGGACGTGTATTGTATCTCTGCATAATCATCTGAATTGGTGGTAGTTCAATAATTCTTTCAGTTAATGATTACTGATATCAACACAACGGAATTTTTCAACCCTTATGACACCAATTCGTTAATCTAAGTGGTTTAGCATTCTTTTTCTTCGAAATTAGCGAGAAATATTCAACGGAAATGGAATAGATTGTGCGAGCTAAGCAGCAATATTGAGGTGAGAAATGTTAGTATGAAGCGGAGTATAAATTTATGAGAAGTATATTCGAGTTACATTTATTTTCGACAAGATTACTGTTCAACTTGCTCGGAAAATTCAAATGGATCGCATATTTATAAACCTTAGTCTCGCATACACGAAAATTGATGTTCTGCATCAATTTTCAGTTCTGCTTGATTTTTTAAGTTCTGCTTTGACGTTTTACCAGCAGAAAAACGTAAATTGAAAACGCCTTTTATTGTGTTTTCTATCAAAAATTATTTAGCGTATATTTTATTCAGGTATATTATTAATATCTGGGGAATTTGGGTTTATTAGTAGTATCATTAATATTTGAGTATATTATTATATTTTATTTGGGTATATCTTACCAACAGATTTAGGTAATATTACGATAAAATGTTCAAATATAGATACAAATTTCCCTTACCGACTTAATTGCATCTCTGGGGGAGGGAAGCCAAGATTTTTTTTTTTTCAGCAGGGGTTAAGTTGAGGCTGAATGTAGTTTCAACCTTAAATATTACTTTTCATGGCATTTTAAACTTTTCGGCTGTATTGTGTTGGAGTCCTGCGGAAAAATTCTAATGTGACCGACTGTTTCTATACCCTCTCTTGAGATTAAATCGCCTTTAGACAAATTTGAATAAAGGATATTCACTACGAGATATTTTGAGCTCAAAGTGATGGAGTGTGGCCCACCTCCTCTCCCTTCAAATCTTAGGTTTTTCTGATAACCCCCAAAAGTTTTTCTATTTTCTTTATAATTCTATCATATTTTATCCGCAATTCTCCATCAGAATCTGCCCTCCCCCGAAATAAAATCATTTGTACGTTCCTATGCACAGTCTTTTATCTAAACTCTTCGTCTTGTTGACTCGCGTCATTTTGTCATGGATGCGGACAAATCTTAAAAGAGATTTGTCATATTGGTTCTGTGACTAGAACGGGAAAAGGATAGATTTTGTTTTCTTTGAATTTCCTTCTGGCTGTTAACGCCGGCTTTCCATCTCCTGGAAGTAAATTCGGTTTCCTTTTTTGATGTGATGGAAAGATATATTTGGGCGTCGGCCACGAATTGCTTTATGCTTTATGAACTATGTCATATATTTACTTACTATTGAAGAAAGTGGACAAGATAGCAACAAATTATAGAGACGGGCCGAAAATTGAAAAAGATGAAAGAGTTGTGTGAAACTATTACGGCTCACATTACTTCTATATATTTTTTTTTTTATTTGCTAGCGAAAAAGCTTGTCGGACGACAGATGTGAGAGAGAAAGAACTATAGCTTTTACTCTTAAGAGAGGGCTCTCTTATTTCGATATATATATATATATATATATATATATATATATATATATATATATATATATATATATATATATATATATATATATATATATATATATATATATATATATATATATATATATATATATATATATGTATATGTATATATATATATGTATATATATATATATATTGATATATATATATATTTATATATATATACATATATATATATATATATATATATATATTGATATATATATATATATATATATATATATATATATATATATATATATATATATATATATATATATATATATATACATATATATATATATATATATATATATATATATATATATATATATATATATATATATATATATATATATATATATATATATATATATATATATATATATATATATATATATATATATATATATATATATATATATATATATATATATATATATATATATATATATATATATATATATACTAGCTGTTGGGGTGGCGCTTCGTGCCAACCCAACACCTAGTTGGTGGGGGTGCTTCGTGCCCCCCCCCGAAGACCCCCCCTCCCGCGCGCATAAGTCGTTACGTGCCATATTAGTCACGTGCCATTGTAGTTGTGTCCCTGTGTCCCACCTGTGAATATATTCTAATGATTGCCCTTGAGCTTTGTTGATGGTGATTGCAAATCAAACATTCCCTGTGTCCCCATCGTCATTTATATATCCCCCCTGTGCCCCCGGCGTCCCCGTTGTAGTTGTGTCCCTGTGTCCCAGCCGTGTCCCGGTCTGTATATACATTCGTTTTTGAATTGGTATATGATGAAATAATTTTTTTTCCTTTTTTTCTTTTTAGTTTTCTTTTGGTTTTTACCTTTTTTAGTTTTTTTTCTTTTTTTTAGTTTTTTTTTGTAGTTTTTACCTTTTTTTAGTTTTTTTTTATTTTATTTTTATTTTTTTTTAGTTTTCTTTTTCTCCTTTATTTTTCAGTTTTTTCCTTTTTTTTAGTATTTTTTTCTTTTTCATTTTTTAGTTTTTTAGTTTTTTTATTAGTTTTTAGTTTTTCTTTTTATTTTTGTAGTTTTTGCCTTTATTTAGTTTTATTCTTTTTTTAATTTTTAGTTTTTTACCTTTTTTTTAGTTTTTTTTTGTAATTTTTTCCTATTTTAGTTTTTTACTTCTTTTGTATTAATGCTAAAGCCATGGTTCGAACCTGGTTCCTCTCGGACCTAGAACCTGGAACATAACGCTTTACCAACTGAGCTACTTCGGCTTGAATACGTTCGTTTTTGAATTGGTATATGATGAAATAATTCAGACGTCATATGCGGACAGTAACGTCACTCGACAGACAGACAGACAACTTATTTATATATATATACATATATTATATATATATATATATATATATATATATATATATATATATATATATATATATATATATATATATATATATATATATATATATATATATATATATACATCTACAGAAGAGAGAACAATGAGGACTTTATTCCCAAGACAGTTAACCAACAAAACCTATGTGAATATTTCGGCCCTATATCTGAGAGCTGTCTTCAGCAAAGAAAATAATAAACAATAAAACACTTACAATAAAAGTTCTCGGTTAAAAATCCATTTTTTTTAAAAATAGTCTTGGCATCATTACTTCTTAACGAAATTTTACAAGCTAAAAAGGTTCATTCATTGAACTAACTGCATTTATTAAAAATTGGAATAATTTCTTATTGCGATATTTGCCTTCTCTTCAGCTAATCTTGTAGTTAATCAAGCCCGGAAGAACTACAAGATTAGCTGCAGAGAAGGCAAATATTGCCTATAAGAAATTATTCCGATTTTTAATATATACAGTTAGTTCAATGAATGAACCTTTTTAGCTTGTAAAATGTTAGCTTTTATCACACAGTCTTGGCTGAACTTTTCGTTAACAAGTAATGCTGCAAAGGCTATTTTTAAAAAATGGATTTTTAGCCGAGGACTTTTATTGTAAGTATTTTATCGTTTATTAGTTTCTTTGCTGAAGACGGCCCTTAGATATAGGGCCGAAATATTCAAATCCGTTTTGTTGGTTAACTGTCTTGGGAAAAAAGTCCTCATTATTCTCTCTTTTGTACTTGTATTATGGAAAGGCAGTGTGGTCTTCGTTATTATTTATATATATATATATATATATATATATATATATATATATATATATATATATATATATATATATATATATATATTATATATATATATATATATATATATATATATATATATATATATATATATATATATATATATATATATATATATATATATATATTATACTCTTATTTCGATACCCCAGCGGTGAGACATAACAGTGTATAATTACCAAACTGTATACAAAAATTGCTTTTATCCAACCCCATTGACTATATGTAATATATATTATGGCATAGTGGCTCAGATACCCGTTGTATAAGTTAACGTGATTGATTAGATGTTCTATACGATCATTCAACTGGTCTTTATTCGATTCAGGTAGCCCTACAATACCAGCCAAACTGTTGCTAATAGCAAAATGACACTGATATAACCAACTATATTAGCCGTTACAATAGATTAAGGGAGAGGTGAATATGGAGGACATTTTTTTAATGGCTTTAGGAAAGTAAAAAAAGGCATTTTAATAAATGTTTGATGTTTTTTTCGTTTTTCTACCTCCCCCCCCCCTCAGAACAAAAACCTTGAAACAACCTTGGCCATGATCCCTCATAACGTCTGCAGGAGAGCCCCCTATGGACGTCTCTCTTTAGATAGATTTTAATTGAAAAGTTTGCACCTTATATGGTTAGTTTTTCTAAACTAAATTGTTGGCTAATTTTGGTCCCGGCGATTCTTAGCATAAATACACAAAGCGGCACGGCAGCAATCAACAAAAAGAAAGCAAAGGTAAATATTCCTTTCGAACTTATATTGTAATGTACTGCGTGAATTAAAAAGAATAATTTGCAAAAAAAAGTTTTTAAAAGAAAAGTAAGCACCATAATAAACTTAAAACCAGCAAAAATTTTAATAATTGTTTAATAAAATTTAATTAAAAAGTTTAATAATTTAAACTCCAAGCAACCAGTAATTACGATCAAAGAATAAATGAAACCAAAACCCGATAAGAAATCAGCATAAACAATCATATCAAGCCTAAACAAAACAAATACTGATATACATGGTAGATGTCCTCCTCCCCTTCCCCTAACTGTAAAACATCTAAAGCTTATTACGGCATTTGCGCTTTATTGAAAACAGAATATATTATCAGCCTTTTTTGTATTTTTAACACTGAGAAATACAAACATTACAGTGAAGTAAAATTTTCAGGAATTAATATCATTATATATTAAACATTCAATTTATTTCCATTAGTTCTTTCAAGTCTTTTTGATTATTATGGTGACTTATTTTCTTCCGCCAATGTTCCGAGAAATTAAAGCACATTTTAAAAGAAGCATAAAGTTTTCAATAAAATGGAAATGACACAGGGCTTAGGACTTTACGGCTAGGTTAAGTGGGAATGGGACAAAAAGCAAACTGTAGTTTGTAGTAATTTTTGTTCGTTTTCATTTTGACTTGCTTTGAATTTTTACTATTTTTAAGATTTACTTGCCCTTCTATTTATGATCTGTTATCTTTATTTTTGATGTGATTATCCATTTTAGCTTCTGTTCGTTTAAGTTTGAATTGTATGGATTCATGCCTGCTTGTCTTAGGTTTTAATATGGCTTTTTAATTTTCTTTGAAAACTTCCTTTTTGGAGAAAATGTTTTAAATTAATCCCTGGAAAAGATGTAGCATATTCTTATGTTTTTTCTAGTGTTCATAGCTCTGCTCTTTTCAGTTTGAATTATTTTTATACAGCCTAAAAATTGTTTATGGATTCTTCTCACTAATTGAAGCAACAAATTTTCTTGCAAAGAAGTCTAGGATTGAAGTCATCATTTCCATTCTTAATTGATGGAAATATTGCCAAGACTTGATTTTTAAAAGTTTGGCCTTCGCTTTGTGTAGCCACTCCTCGCATGTTACTGATTAGGATAGAGTGCGTGCCCATCTGCATAGCTAAGCTAAGCTATATAGTTTGCTGACTATGTAGCCTCTCATCGTACTTAGTCTTCATTTTGCGTTTCTCTACTAGAATAGAATTTTTCCAGAGTGGCGATTCAATTAAAGACTTATCTGTTTCAACTTGGTTTTGACCTAATTATGTAAATGTATGTAATTATTAGATTTGAGTTTTTGTTAATGTATAGGTAATATACATTATGACGTATTTTAGAATAAAGTAGTGTGTAATCTGGATACGAATCGCGAGATTTTTATAATTTTATCCATATTGCCTGTATTTTGTATAACTTTGATATTTTTTGGTTTTCGAATTTGTCCCACTCCGTAGTGAATTTCTCCATATGTGCCTGAATACAGCAATGCGTGAAACGGCAACAATATCACTTACCAGCTTAATATGGAGGAGCAAAGAATATGTTTAAGGAAAGTTACTGAAATAAAAAGAACGTAATCAGTCTTCTTCAGAGTACAAAGCGGTCACCTTTTGCCTGAGGGAGTTTCCAATCATCCAAACCTCATTTTCTTTCCTTTTAAAGACAGTTCCTCATTCATCTCAATAGAAAGCCAAGGAATTCGGCGCTAAATACTTCTTTCCATGTCCATGTATTTGGGGGATTATGGGGATCTCTCTGAATCGATAGATCCGTGAGTTCAATACAAACGTTGATTGGGAACGTGTTTCTTGGATTGGATTTTCTCTGAATGAAAACTGCTAACTATAATTGGAGCCCTATCTAATCCCTTATGGACTATTGCAGACATGTTAGAAGCTTCCTATGTGATTGTTCTTGCTAAAAATAATGAAGTGAAAGAAGTGACTAAAAAAAAGAAAAAAAAAATCTCGATTCCTAATACAAGCAAACATTACCGTATGTAATGTAGAGTGGAAACTGTATTTCCACTGTAGAAGTAGTTATACGTGAATACAAGAAACAATGACCTCGATTAATTAATACAAATAAGTTTTTTTCTTTTCATATTGCCAATGACAGCTTTATCCAAACTCCACTACCGAATCTGGGCTATTAAATCATTTTAATAGACTGTGCAATCTAAGAAATAAACTAAGAAATCTATTCGGTTCTCATTTACTGCTTTATTTTCTTTTTTTTTAATCCTCTAGTGTTTCAAAGTAAAAATATATGTTTTTAGCAAACAATGGTATTTTATTGAAGCAGTTTCCTTCTTAATGTGTAAATTGTAATTTTTGTATTAGCTAATAGTTTGCATTTTTGAATTTAGGATTTTCAGCTAATTTCTGCCTATTTTGCATCTCAATTGGTATTGTGATCCCATTTGTGATTGGTTCAGATTAGAAACTTGAGCAAAGTAGGGACGTGCTCCGTCTTCTTCCAGATCACTTAGATTATTCTGATAGATTTTTTGTGTGTGAGTCCTTAGGACCTAGAGTCTCTTTGAACATGCCGACCTACTGATATTAATAACTCACCCCTTTGATGAGCATACTTTATTAATCGGTCAGCTTATTTCAATTTAAAATTTTTGTTTTGTCCCCAATATACGAAAAATATTGGACTTTTTTTAAGGCATCGTTTCCTCTTCGTGCTTCTTGAATTCTTAAGAAAACAATCTGGTGGTATTGGAGTTGCTTCCACAGTTCCTCGATGTTCTAAAGTCAGCCTAATTATTTTTAGGACCAGACTCGAGGCACGTTGTGCCTCCCTGATATCTTAAGGCACATACATATATATGTTACATTTGTCTGTATTTTTCAAACGTGTCTGTTTTTGTATATTTCTCTATTTGCCTCTTTCCCCCGGAATGACTTACTTTACATATTTTTTTATTCTTTATGTATATACCTTCTTCATTGTAATACTGCCAAAAAAAGACTCAAAAGCCATGCACCAGTTCTTATACTCTCTTGCAAAATTCATTTCATGCTTTTAGTACCTTTTGATTTATCACGGATGAAATCAAGCTGAATTTGCTTGAGGGTTAACAGAACTTTGGTTAACCGACAAGAAAAAATATGGCCGGAGCGATACGTTGGTTTGTTTGTGTGCCACTGATTAAACGCTGTAGTTTTCAACCCCTCAGGGGTTTTAAAACAGAATGTTCATTTTTTTTTCTATGAAAATGATTACATGTTCTGTGAAAAAAAAACTCAAAACATGTTATTTATGCTTAAATCCAACTTTACTCTGTTTATTCTCGAACCCTATTAATATTGTTTCTTAATAGTATGCAAGCTACTACTGTATTATATTGTCCAAAGACACAAAACCTAAGCCAAATTCTTGTCACTTTTTTAAAAATGAATCATATGCAAGCCAAAGCTACTTTACCCCTTAATATTTACTTATTATGATGGTTTGACCCTTGTGTCTATCACCAATAGATTGGCCGCTAATTTAATAAAAAAAAACAGTTTTTTTACTAAAAGTAAGGAGCGACAAAAAACTTAAAACGAATAAAAATTATTCGGTATATAAAAGGGGCTGTCCCCTCCTCAACGCCTTGCTCTTTACGCTAAAGTTTGACTCTTTCTCACAACTCTACTTTTTAAAACAATAAAAAAAACTTTAGCTCAAAGAGTGGGGCGTTGAGGAGGGGACACCCCCTTTCATATACGAAATAATTTCAATTTGTTTTAAGTTTTAATGTCGCTCCTTAATTTCAGTTGAAAAAACTTGTTTTTTTTATTTAATTTCTGAACGTTTTTGAATTAATGCAGATTTTGATTTTGGCTCACTGTACATGAATAATTAAAGAAAAAATTGTATATTAATATTACTCTTTTTTGGCTAAAGGGCTGTGTCAAAATTTTGATCTGAAGAATTTGTGAAAAAGGGGCGGGGATGGGGGCTAGCTGCCCTCCAATTTTTGGCTACTTTAAATAGCCACTAGAACTTTTAATTTTCTTTACGAACGTTTTTATTAGTAATAAATGTATGTAACTTACGAATTAACTTACTTAACAAGGTTCTATATTCGTATAATTTTATTACGTATATGAGGGGATTCGCCCCCCTCGTCAATACCTCGCTCTATACGCTAAAGTTGGAATTTTGCTCCAATTATTTAAGAATGACTCTGAATCACAAGGTTGTTTAATTAGAATAAATGGCTCTTTCAAAATTACTAAAAAATACTTTAGCGTAAAGAGCGAGGTATTGAGGAGGGGATGATCCCCCTATTATGCGTAATAATTTTTGTTCTTTTTAAGCTTTAATGTTGTTCCTTACTTTCAGTTGAAAAAGCTTGTATGTTATTTATTTTATTTCTGATTGTTTTTTAAATAATGCTGAAAAATACACCGCCCCCATCATGGAAATTCTCTTCCGCCATGAAAAAGTGTTCCATGGAAAGATCTTCCCCGTATACCCCCCCCCCACCAGAAAGAATCCCCCTGAAAATGTCTGTATAGTTCCCAATTTCCAATACTATATATAAATAATGGGCAAGGTGGTATCCCCCTCACGTTTAAGAGAGCTCCGTATTAAACAGTTTGTATAAAATATTTCCTCGTATCCGTAGAAGAATGGTGATATTTTCAGTAGTGTTTGTATCGAACCAGTGATCATCAATTTTCGGTAGAGGGCTCAATCGAACAGAAATTCCGTGTTTTAATGCTCTTTAAAACTTACCTTTACTTTTTTCTTACCTCCTCTCGAGTCATTCTTATACACAAAATTAAACTTGGAGGATTGAGAGAGGGCGGTAGCTCCCTCATATTGTGAATAACCGTTAATATGAAATTAAGAACGAACATAAATTCAATTATTGGCCTGGCATGGGGTCAGAGTGGGGGGTAGGGATGGCATTCTTCCTTATCTACAATATAATTCCTGCTCGTTTTAAGTTTAATGTTGCTCTTAACTTTCGTTGTTATAAATACTTATTTTCTAATCTAATACAGAAGAAGCTGACATAAATATGGTGATTTTACTCAAAAAACCAACCTTGTACATAATTAAATAAAAAAAAACAAGTCTTTTCAACTAAAAGTTAGAAGCAAAGTCAAAACTTAAAACGATCAGAAATTGTTACGAATATGAGGGGGCTCTCTCCCTCCTCAAAACATCGCTCTTTACGCTAAAGTTTTTCTTAGGACTTTTAAAAAAGATTGTTATTCTAATTAAACGGCCCTTGTGTTTCATGAGTCTTTCTTAAAGAGCTAGGGGGGAAAGCCAAACTTTAGCGTAAGAGCAAGTTCTTGAGGAGGGGTCAACCCCTCTTATATACGTAATAATGTCTATTCGTTCTAAGTTTTGATATCGCTCGTTTTTTTTAGTTGAAGAACCTTCTTTTTATTTAATTTCTGATTGTTTTTTAGTATTGCCAGGGAATCCAGCTCCCCCACCATGGAAAATTCCTTTCCCCCACGGAAAATACCTCCATGAAAAATTCTTCCTACATAAAATACCCCCCCGCGCCATAGAAATTCCCTCCAGACAAATCCATTCTAGCTGAAAATTTTCCCCTCCCCCCAGAATTTTTTGTGGATTATTCCGTGTGAAACGTTTTTCATAGCGCACTTTCATTTGAAAAAGACTTGAATTTATGATTGCTATTAAAATCATGCCAGGAATCTCTTCCTTCATGTAAAAGTTTTCCCGCAAATATCCCCCCCCCCGCCACCTAGTAGAAAGTTATCCCGCGGTAAATTCCCCCTGGAAAATTTATCCTATGGAAAATCCCCCCCTTACGGAAAGATACTCTAGAAATTTTTAACCCGGTTATAATTTACCCCCGGACAATTCCTCCACAAGTAAAACTGAGTCAGTAGAGAGAAGGTAAGACAAAAAAAAAAGAATTTCGAATAGGAATTGTGGCAAATTTCCCTGGGAAGTTCACTCCCCGGATACTTCTCACCACACGCAATATTCTTCCCGTGGAATATTCCAAAGCAGGAAATTGACACCCTCCTCCAAAATGTCTATACCTCCCAATAAAAAATACCAAACGTAAGCAATGGGCAAATTTCATGACTTACAGACCTTTCCCCTGGCAATGTAGGGGTCATGTTATCCCCAAAGGCATAGTTACTGGACTTTTCAAGTATGCTGAACAAAATGGCTATTTAAAAATTTTGGAAATTTTGATCAGATGACTTTGGGGGGAAAAGAATGTGGGATGGGGGCTAGTTGCCTTCCAGTCTTTTTGGTCACTTAAAAGGAGCGCTAGAACTTCTAGTTTCCGTTCGAATGAGTGTATTCCTGTTATTCTAGGACTATTGGTTCGAAGCGATCACCCATGGGGAAAACAAAAAAAGAAGCGAAATAAATAAACACGCATCCGTGACTTTTCTTCTCGCTTAAAATACAAATTTCTACATTTTTGCAAATGAGAACTTAAACTTCTTCTTTAGGGTTCCCGGACATGTTGAATTTGATGATGTGGTTTTCATTAAGATTGACATTTAGGGGTGTTCCCTTTTTTCGAAAATCAGGTAAATTTTTTCAGACCCTTAGCTTTTGATGAGCAACACTAAACTTAACCAATCTTATATATTTGGAATTGGCATAATAAACCAAATACTTTGGTATATATTGATATTAAAATTCGATTTTTTAGAGTTTTTGATAGTGTTGAGTCGCGTCGCTCCTTACTTGCAGTTCGTTATTGGGAACTGTTTGACTCAAAATCTCTTTACCAAGTTTTAAAGCCTTTTGTTGTCAGTTTCCAACGAAAGAAATTATACATTATATACATTGTGTGTATATACATTTTATTTTGAAATTTTGATTACGAACAAAAGTGGAAATGGACATATTTTTATTCTTTCATTTTTGCTTTGATGGATGTGACCAAACCGTGTGATAATAAGATATTTTTATGCCTTGGAAACACAAGCTAAAAAAGGCTAGTTTTAATAAAAATTAAAATAAAATTCATTACGTATTACAGCTTTTGTAGCGACTAGCGTCCCATAGTCAGAAGGGAAGAACCAACTGGAAATAATAGCACCACTAAACATACTGTAAAGTTTTGATTTTAGACAAGCACTAAAAAAAAAAAAAATAAGAAAAACGAAAAAAGAGGCAAAACAAGCACCAGAATAATTATCTAAAATTATCTTTATGACTATAAGTGGACAGAAAAAAAAAATGCTAATTGCTTTTTGTCCTAAATAAATGTTTTAAATTAAGCTGTAACACAAATTTACAACTTAGATCTGTTTTGCTTTTAATAAAGAGGCAAAAAATCAACCTAGTAAAAATCAAACCCTGGCCCATTCTACCAAAAAGTTTTCAAACCCGTTTGGAAAAAAAATCTGTTGAATGAGCAAAAAAAATGTCATTTGTAGCTGATACAAGAATGGTATCTTTTATTTCGATAATATTATTTTGAAAATAAATTCATGGGAATTACAGAAAAGAGCCTGAAATCTCTCAAAAATGGCTTCGGGTTGATGAAAGGATCTTCATTAGAATTGTCATTGTTGAAATACAACACAGAAAAATTAGAGCCACCTCTTCCCCCGCATTGAACAACAAGGCAAGTAACATTTCGTATGATGCGTCTTACATTTATTGTCTTTTTCGTCATCGCTTTTACGTCACCGAACATTAAATAGCTCATTAAGGGCTCATTTGAAAGCTAGTTTCTATACCTACGTGATTTTAAAAATTAAATTCTATAACGCCATCATAAAGTGCCGAGTAGCACCCAAAAAGTGCACTTTGGTGCCGTTTCTGGAGCGGAAAGGTTGGAAGAATGAAAAGGTCACTATCATAATCCCTATGGAAAAAGTTAAAACCGAGCCGTAAACTGGAGGTTTACAGTCCCTTTTCATGTATACTCCCTCTCCCAGCCACCTTAATATTTTTCATAAATCTTCTGCTGACTAACAAAACCAGGCTAGTTTTCGAGGCCAGACTAGGCTATTTTTAGGCTAGGGGTGTCAATTCAAGAAAATTCTTGGAGGGAAGGCAAAATGCATTTTTAATATCTAGACGAGGGTAAACTTGTTGTTCTTTTCGTTTTTTTTTCAATGAAAACACCAAAAAGACATTTTCTAACGAAGATACTTTAAAAGAAGCTATTTTTAAGAATGTAGGTGGGGACAAAAAAAAAGATGATATAAACCCCTGCCCCTGGCATCGACGCCACGGGAACTGACAGGGAGCTACAGTGTCGTGGAGGGATGTTTAAAGGCTCAATCAAAGCTATCAATCATTTCAAAGGACTTTTTGTAGATTTATAGTGAAAAAGAATACATAAAATCGCATCATAAAATCGCACAGAGAGATCTAATTTATCATATTATCTTAAATTTTCAGCATATAATGGATCGCCTTTTTTTTTTAAATACGTATCCTCTTTCGAGTGCCCAAATCTTCTAATTATCAGTCCATATAAAATACTAAAGTCTAAGAAGCGAAATAATGGAAGCATGCATTTTGATGAGAAGCTCAAATTATTTGCAGTATTACGGCAGAAAAATTGCATTAATGATAATACCGATTTCCATAAAGCGTATTAATTACACATCTTAAGTTCTTTTAGCGTTCTTCAGGTCTTTAAAGCCTGAAAAATGTCTCATATAGGTTGATGTTTTATAGATAATTGCATTTTTTTATTTATTACCCCTCAAAGATGCGAGGGATAATATAGTTTTCCCCCCAAAGAAAAACTTGTTCATCTACTGTGACCGACGCTGGTTTCGCTGTGAGAGCACTCGGCAATGGAAAAAGTTGTTCGTTGCTTAGCATTCATCGTGTCAACATCTATCTGGTATGCTCTAGCCTTGTGTGGAGGAAAAAAACAAATACAACTTAACAGTTTCAAAAGTTGTGATTGGAAAAGATTATAATTTTCAAACCGCTTGTTGATGACGTATATATACCGAATACATTTGCCCATATAGCCTTCTATGGTATTGTCTGTAGTCAATTTTGCAGTAAATGTTTAGTGTTATCATACTTAAAATTTCGCTGGCAATTAGCTTATAGAATGCTATCCTAAACTGACAGAGGCAATTCAAAATGTTGTGTCATTTTTCTTTTTATAACATTTATTTATTAATTTTTATAACATTTATTTAATTTATTTTTATTTTTTTTTGTCAAGCTGAGATTTATATCATAAAACTCCAAATTGAGCACATTAAATCGAATGATCATGAGCCGTTTTGGTATCTTTTTTTAGCACTACTTAATA
Organism: Artemia franciscana; assembly: GCF_032884065.1. Classification (NCBI taxonomy): domain Eukaryota; kingdom Metazoa; phylum Arthropoda; class Branchiopoda; order Anostraca; family Artemiidae; genus Artemia; species Artemia franciscana. The sequence continues at coordinate 29,753,502 of NC_088864.1, read as the reverse complement.
TATTATAGTTTTTTTTCACTTTTCCAAAATATTTTGTATCTTTATTGTCGCTTGCCAAAAGCAACTTGTGCCTTGTAATATGTCATATTTGAATTATTGCAACTGAACTGTCCCAGTTCAAAAATTGAACGAAAAAAAGCGTTGTAAAAACAGGTTAGTCCAAATGGAACGAGTAATTGGTAGAAATTAAATGGAGGCAGAATTTTCTAAGGCAGGGGTTGATATTATTGTTCTAGTTTTCTAGGTATGGGCTGTAAATTGTTCGCGAGTAGTGATTTAGGAGTTTTTATTTCGCTTTTATTAGAACATTTTTAACCGTTTCTTAAATCTTATTTTCAGATACAGATCTAGAGTGTCGCGTTCCCGGCTACCATATGGAGAAAGCAGTGTCCAGTTTATCAAGAATTCGACTTGATTAAGATATGGAATTATTAATCCTGGCCATGATACTCGTAGGAATGAATTGCCTTTGTACGTGGGAAAAAGGGAAAGGAACGTGTATTTTGGACCAAGAAGTACCTCCCACTTTTGACCCTGGAACACACAGTATTATTTTGAACTGTTCGGCTACTGCTTTAGCCGATATTCTTCCCCTTTCTAAATATCATAAACTCAGTGAACTCGCTATAACAAGCTGTCGCATTCGAAACTTATTGGAAATTTGTCGATTAGAGAACCTACGGTCTGTCAACTTCTATAATACTGATTTACGAGAACTGCCTCAATTTCCTGAAAATTGCCTTAGGCATGCTACTTCAATTTCTTTTAGAAGAAATAATATTAAAAGTGTTCAGCCTGGGGTATTTTTTGCTCAAGAAAGTTTATCGGAATTAATTTTAAAGGAAAACGAAATAAGTCAGCTAAATGATGCATCATTTACAGGTCTGCTAGAGTTACAAACATTAGATTTGTCCAACAATGGGATGAAGTCTCTGTCGAGAGACCCTTTCCGAGGTCTGCTGAGACTAGTGGTTCTGAAGCTGAATAATAATAGATTAAGAGTTCTTGAAAGCGGGCTCTTAAGAGACCTGTCTAGTTTACAAGAGTTGGACTTGTCAAATAATATTATTGAGCGAGTAGATTTTGGTGCATTTGACAACCTTCAGAACTTACACTCTCTCAAGCTCGCTAACAATAAACTGAATGTAATTGACGGCTATACATTTAGAGGACTGAGTGGCCTAGCTGAATTGGAACTAGATTATAATAATATAACAAGGCTGGCCAATGGTTCATTTCGTCCTTTTCTTGGACTAACGCAATTGTCACTAAAGGGAAATAATTTACCCCTCATTCCTAGGGCTATCTTTGATCTGACAATGCTAAAGAGGTTAGATTTATCATTCAATTCGATAATGAGTGTAGAAGACAATTTTTTCGCCAATTCCACCCAATTGGTAGTTTTATTGATAAATAATAACCAACTGCAGAGTATCATGGGGCGAGCATTATATGGCTTGTCAAAGCTTGAAATATTAGAAGTAGCGAATAATCGATTGGAACTAATTGAGCCAGGTAGTTTAGACGGAAGTGAAAATTTGCAGGAAATTCGTTTCGATTGTAATTTCCTTGACGATATAAATGGACTATTCCGAAACTTAATGAAGCTACGGTTTGTTAATTTATCAGGGAATGGGGTTCAATTGTTCGATTACTCATTTTTGCCATTGTCAGTGGAATTCTTGGATTTGCATTCGAATGAGATATCTGAAATAAGTAATTACTATGAATTGGAAACTCGAATGAACTTGAAATTTATGGATCTCAGTTTCAACCAGATATCTATGATTAATGAGAAACAGATACCGAATTCGGTGGAAACAATACTGCTCAACAACAATAAAATTCAGAATGTACTCGCCAATACATTTAGTGCTAAGACAAACATGACGTTAATTGACTTGAGAAGGAATGCAATCCAGTATCTTAAACCTACGGCAGTTTGGCTTAGAGACGAAAGCCAGATCACTTGGATCAAGCTAGGTCAAAATCCATTTATTTGCGACTGTGGCCTCGAATGGCTCACAGGATTAACTAATCAAAGTCGTCATCAGCCCATCCTTGTTGACTCTCACGATGTCAGCTGTCACATAGTGATCGCGCCAGAGGTAAATAGAAATTTCATTATTTTGATTAATTATCTTTCAGGGTGGTTTGAATATCCTCTCTTGCAACCGTGTTTACAGGGATGGTTTTCAAGTGTCACGGGTGCGATAAAGCTAGTATATTTATCATACCAGTGATAAACCTGTCAAAAAATAAATTGCTGAAACATCTGTTAGGTCTTTTGTTTCCGTCAGCCGCCTGTATTAGTACTTATTTCATACTTAGCTCTTGCAATTGGCATGGTTTAGTGACTATAGGTGAAAATCGTATATTTTTTTTTTCCAAATGTTAACCTCTTCAGCTGTGATGGGGCCGGCCGGTGTCCAAAAACAATGCTATAGCCTTTCTGTTTTGATGATACATGGCTTTCAAAAAGGAATGTGTATCATAAATGGGAAAGAATATTGAAGAGAGATTTTTTGGAAACAGCGTTTATAGTTTTTGTTTAATACTTAAAATGGCAACCAGAACTTTTAATTTTTTTTACAAATGTTTTTATTTGTAATAAATATACGTAACTTACGAATTAACTTCTATATTTGTGTATTTTTGTTATATATATGAAGGGGTTCGTCCATTCGTCAATGCTTCGCTCTTTACACTAAAGCTTGAATTTTGTCATAATTCCTTAAGAATGACCTCTGAATCACAAAGATCGTAGAATAAATAATTAAAATTACTAAAAACACTTTAGCGTAAAGAGCGAGGAACTGTAGAGGAGACGGACCCCCTTATATAAGTAATAATTTCTGTTCGTTTTTTGTTTTAATGCTGCTCCTTTCTTCCAGCTGAAAAACTTTTTTTAATTTATTTTCTCAATGTTTTTTTAATAATGCTGGAAAATCCTGCGCCCCCTTCGTGGAAATTGTCTTCCCTCATGATAAATTCCTCTATGAAAAGATCCTCCCACGCAAACCTCTCCCCCGACCCCTCTCCCCTCCAATACGAAAAATTCCCCCTGAAAACGTCTGTACATTTCCCAATAACAATTACTATATGTAAACAATGGTCGAAGTTCGTAACTTACAGCCCCTCCCCCTGGACTGTGGGGGATTAAGTCGATCCGAAAGACATAACTATTAGGGTTTTGACTATGTTGAACAAAATGGCTCTCCCAAATTTTGATTCGGTGACTTCGGGAAAAAATTATCGTGGAAGGGGGCCTAGGGGCCCTCGATTTTTTTGGTCACTTAAAAAGTGCACTAAAACTTTTAATGTTCGTCTGAATGAGTCCTCTTGTAACATTCTAGGATCACTGGGTCGATACGGTCACCCTGAAAAAAAAAGAAAACAAAAAAACAAATAAACACGCATCCGTGAAGTGTCTTCTGGCAAAAAATTCAAAATTCCACATTTTTGTAGATAGGAGCTTGAAACTTCTACAGTAGGGTTCTCTTATACGCTGAATCTGAGTGTGATTTTCATTAAGACTCTATGACTTTTAGGGTGTGTTTCCCCATATTTTCTAAAATAATAAAAATTTTCTCAGACTCGTGACTTTTGATGGGGAAGACTAAACTTGAAGAACTTTATATTTTTAAAATCAGCTTAAAAATACAATTCGTTTGATGTAACTATTGACGTCAAAATTTTATTTCTTAGAGTCTCGGTTACTATTGAGCCGGGTCGCTCCTTACTACAGTTCGTTACCACGAACTGTTTGATTGTTTCAGTTACAGCCTGTAGTTCAGAATAATACATCAACAAGGAGTGATTCCTGATTAACTGAAATAAAACACTTTTCTTGATTAACTTAAATAAAATTCTTTTCAAACTGAAAGTAAAGATGAGTAAAACTGAAAGTGAAAGAAAAGATTACCACCCCTTGACCCTTTTTAAGCTGAAGTGTAAGTTAGTATCTGACAGTTTACATAAATTTTATTATAATACAAGATCTGGCTAACTAGTAGTTCCATACAATTTTGCCAAGGGCTCATCTAGGATTTTGTTTCGGAGAGGCTATTTTTCTCGGGGAGGGGGGGATGTTTTACCCACACAAAAGTTTGCAAAACGTATTAAAAGATTGAATATGCATTTCAACAAAGATATATCATGACTGCAGCGATAGCTGGAACCTAGTAAAGAACAAACTACGGCCTGAAGAAGTAACTAAAAACAAGAAGCACGTTAAAAAAAATGACTAGTGATAAGAACACATAAAAGAACCTTTTTTTTCGAAATGATGCCACATCTGTAAAACTCGTTAGGTTAGAGTCACTGTAAATCACAAAAAAAATGACACTTAAGACTCGGAGGGTTTGAATGGTGGCACTATTACACTTTTTTATGAAAAATTTCGGAACATAAATTGTTTGTGACAATTCATTTAGTTTTTTTCTGTTTTAGTATGGATTTATTTTTATCAATATTTTCTTCTTTTTAAATCGTTTCCTTTCAATAATCTATTAAAAATAGTAATTTTTAAACTAGGCTTTCAAATTAAGCACTAGACTTTCAGTAAAGTGAGGACACTGGCCATTTGGTCTTCTGTGGTGGCAAATTATTTTTGTTTGGAGTTTTGAAACTGCTCTTTACTTTTCTTTGAAAAACTTGGTTTGGTAAAACTTAATTGCATATTATATACGATAACACTATCTGTATTGACTCATAAGAACAATGACACTTTATTCGGAAAAAGAGTGAGAGAGAGAAAAAAATAGGGAGAGACAGAGAAGAACAGTAGCCTATATTTTTTGCAATGACCGATAAAAACAATTCAACTTTGTTGATCATGAAAGAAAACGATTTGTCATTATTAGTTATATGTTTCCTTGCATTCCTATTTCATTGCAAAAAGTGGCCTTGTTACATATGCCATTACTTTTCTCTAAGGCTACTTATTTCCCCGCCTCCCTTGACCAAGACTGTGTTTTTGACTTGACCTACCTGACCTAAGTCCCGTCCGGCCTTTGTGGCTGTATTGGGGCTTCTTCTCTTCTTAACAAATGATGGATGTGGCGACGGTAGTTCGATCTATCTGGCGCTAGGCGAAGTAGCTGGGGGAGGTCATTGGCCTGGAAGTTTTCGGTCCATCTCTTACGAGGTCGGCCTCTGGGGCGCGTGCCGTGAACCCGTCCTTCGAATGTGATTTTTGGGAGCTGGTTGGCCAACATTCGCAGGATTAATAATTCCAAGGAAATGTCATCCTTGAAATTTCTAGTCAATATCAGACTTTTTTTTTCAAATACTCACAGACAATCTAACCCACAAAATCTTACATCTTCAGAAAGATATACCTATAGAAGCTTGCAGCCACCCACGGCCATAATTATTCATTAGTGAAATAGACACCGATTAGAATCTACACGTAGTACGTGCCTGTGTTTTCCCCTTGCTTAAATCTTCCTTGGGTGCAATCTTTCATGGTTTGTAATTTCCATGAATGCCCTAGACCATACTTACTATTGCTTAGGATCTACTGTGCTGAAATGAAACCTTCCTTGGGGGACAGGGCCGCACTTGACCACTGTTGAAGCCTTAACAAACACATGGAATAAATTCAAATGCGATTGAATTTTTTAATGACACGTATAAACAATGGTAGACTTCTTTGTCCGCTGGTAGGAACATTTTAGACACTTTTTTTTCAATTTCTTAAAAATATGATGACAGTTTTTGGGATAAGCAAAAGTAGCCAAAAAACTGAATAAAAACAATGATAATTTTTCAATGACAATCTCAGCGATGAGCAACAGATGGATGGCACGAAAAAACGGTCGAACCTTGTTCTAATTTAAATAGTAGCTTGATTCGACTGCTGTCTCCATTCGACTGACTTTGAAATATAGAATAGTTCTCATGGCCCTCCTCCTTCCCTTCCCGCAGTTTAGAGGCTCTGTGTCTGAATACAGATGATATGATTTTCAAATGTCCCAAAAATGACGAAGAAAAGTTAGAAATTAGTAAAACTGTCAGCGATATCTCTCTAATTTTAGCTAGTTCAGCACGCTTGCAATTTATCATTCATTTTCATGGTAGACTCTAGTTTTGTATTTTTAAGGTGATATTTCTGAAAATATGGATTCAAAACTTAAAAAAAAATTAAAATTAGATGCATTAGTTGATACTCAAAAAGTAAGTAGGAAAAAACAGTGAGAGTGCCTTAGACGTCATAAAAGTAGTTTAAGCCTGATAACTTCTGTCACAAGTACGCATTAAATGGCAAACAGCCATAAAGCATCTTATTCCTTCATTCTCATTATTCTTGGCAAAAAAAAATTATTATCTGTATTTTTGATTATGTTGTTGAATCATGCTTGTCTTGTCAGACACCTATTTAACAAATTTACAGACGGTTTAAATAAAGAAAGAAAAATCATCCAGAAATACAGTTATTCTTAGGACTACTCTAGTGAAGTTTAAAATTCAGGAACCGCCTCAAACTTTTTTTGGTTTAAGTAGTGAATCTATAAATGATTTCTGCAGTTCAAGTTCAAGATGTTGACGTAATGCCTAGATAAATCCCAATAAAAACAACACCAAAATCCAAGATTCTCAACGTGGGGCACATGCCCCATCGCTGGGGCATGACAACATTTTGATGGATCACGGGCAGGACGTTCACTGTTTGGCTTACTTTACTTTAGAGCCTTCATTTAAAAAACAGGAAAAATTTCCAGGTAAATGGTGTCACATTTAAATACATTTAAAGAGAACAAAAAAAGAGTGATGGTGTTGCAATAATGTTATGCATTGTACAAGAGAGGTGTGGGTGTAACTGAACCAATGTAACTCAGTTTCCGTGAAACTCAACCGCATTTAACTGAACCGTTGTGCAACTGAACTTTTTAAACTGAAATTTTTCTGAACTTTCTGTACTTTTTAACTTGGACCCACGTGCAACTCAGCACTATTCAACTGAACCCTCGTGTAACTAGACCCCTGTGCAGCTCAACCCTGTTTGGCTGAACACTTGTGCAACTGGACCCCCGTTGCATGAGGGTTTAGTTACACGAGGGTTCAGCGCAAAAAGAGTAAAGAGCGATGTAGGCAAAATGTTTTTGTTTTTTTGGTTTTATACCAGGGCATTTTGTAACGAAGGAGTTCTCGTAGAAATTTCAAAAAGACCTTAATCGATTGAAAATTGAAAGGGCTAGTGCCCTTTTTAATAGTCCAAAGTGATTGGAGGGCAACTAACCCCCCTCCCATGCTCACCATTTCCCCAAACACATCCAATCAAAATTTTGAGATAGCCATTTTACTTAACGTAGTTGAAAAGTCCTGAGATTATGTACTTGAGGATGACAACCTCTGTACAGCCCTCAGAGCAAGGGTTGTAAGTTATGCCCTAGGGGCATATAAGGTTTATATAGAAAGGGTGATCGCATAAACTTCGGAGGGGTGGTTATTGGCACCTCAGAGCAAGGGTTGTAAGTTATGCCCTAGGGGCATATAAGGTTTATATAGAAAGGGTGATCGCATAAACTTCGGAGGAGTGCTTATTGGATTGCTAATGAGAATTTTCAGTGCCCTTTTTGAGATTCAAAGTGATGGGAGGCTGTATAAGCCCCCCCTGACTACACCTCGTATTTTCCCGAAATGCATCTGATAGAAATTTTGAGATGTCCATTTGTTGTCGTAGAAACTTCGAAAAGGCTCATTCGATGGGAAGTTGAAAGGGCTAGTGCCCTTTTTAGTCGAAAATGATTGGAGGGCAGCTTACCCCCTTCCACGTCCACCATTTTCCCAAAGACATCCAATCAAAATTTTGAGATAGCCATTTTATTCAACGTAAATGAAAGGTCCGGAGATTAAATGTTTGAGGATGAAACCCCCCCCTCCAGAGCCCTCAGGATAAGGGTTGTAAGTTAGTCCTGGGGCATAAGAGGTCTATATAGAAATGGTGATTGTATAAGCTCTGTAATGGGCTCATTTGATTGAAAATCAGATGATCTAGTGCCTTTAAGATTCAGATTGATTGGAGGGCGGATACCCCCCCCCACTACACCTCTTATTTTCCCAAAATGTATCTTTAAGTAATTTTGAGATGGTCATATTTGTCAGAGAATATTCGAAAGAGCTCATTCGATTGGAAATTGAAAGGGCTATTGCTCTTTTTAATTCTCGTAAGTGATTGAAGTGCAACTAACCCCCCTTCTTCTCCCACCGTTTCTCCAAATACATCAAATGAAAAGATTTTGAGATAGCCATTTTGTTCAACGTAGTTGAAAGGTCCATATATTATGTCTTTGAGGATGACCCCCCCCCCTACGGACCTCAGGGTAAGGGTTTCAAATTTTACCTTGTGGGCATATAAGGTACGTTTAGAAAGGGTAATCGTATAGACTTCGGAGGGGGCTCATTGGATTGATAATAAGAAGTTTTAGTGCCCTTTTTAATATTCAGAGTAATGAGAGGGTGGATACCCTCCTCCACACATTGGGTTTTCAATACAGAGCTCATTTGATTGGAAATTGAAAGGGCTAGTGCCCTTTTTAATAGTCAAAAGGGATTGGAGGGCGTAACCCCCTCCCACACCCATCATTTCTCCATACACTTCCAATCGATATTTCGAGATAGCCATTTGACCAAAGCAAATGAAAGGTCCGGAAATTATGTCTTTAAGTACGACTACCCCCCAGAGCCCTCATGGCAAGGGTGGTGAGTTATGTCCTGGGAGCATATAAGGTATATAAGGGATGGGTGATCGTAGGCCCTATGAACTTCGGAGGGGGCATATTGGATTAGTAATCAGAAGTACAATAAAAATTTTGAGACAGCCATTTTTTCAACATATGTTGAAAGGTTCAAAAATTATGTATTTGAAAATGACACCCCCTCCCCCCTACACCCCTCGGGTTAAGGGTTGTAAGCTATGCCTTGGGAGGATATAAGATTTACATAGAAAGGGTCATCGTATAAATTTTGGAGGGGGGTCATTGGATTCTATTCAGAAATTTTAGTGCGTTTTTCAAGACTTGGAGTGATGGGAGGGTGGGTACCCCCCAGACCTCGTATTTTCTTGAAATAAATCTGATAGAAATTTTTAGATGGTCATTGGTTGTCGTAGAAACTTCAAAAACAGTGCATTCAATTGGAAATTAAAAGAGCCAGTGTGCTTGATGGTCATTGGTTGTCGTAGAAACTTCAAAACAGCGCATTCAATTGGAAATTAAAAGAGCCAGTGTAGTTTTTAATAGTCGAAAGTGGTTGGAGGGCAACTAAACCCCCCTCCAACGCCCACCATTTCACCAAAAACATAAAATCAAAATTTTGAAATAGCCATTTTGTTCAACGTAATTAAAAGGTCCGGATCTTATGTCTTTGAGGATGATAACCCCCCCCCTCCACACAGTTCCCAGAGCAAGGGCTTAAGTTATGCCCTGGGGTATATTAGGAACATATAGAAAGGATGATCATATAAACTTCGGAGGGGGCTCATTGGATTGGTAATCAGAAGTTATAGTGCCTTTTTTAATATTCAGAGTGATCGGAGGGATACCTCGAAATTTTCCGAAATGTATCTGATAAAAAATTTGAGATGGCCATTTGTTGTCATAGAAACTTCAAAAACAGCACATTCGATTGGAAACCGAAAGGGCCAGTGCCCTTTTTAGTAATCAAAAGTGATTGGAAAGCAACTAACCCCCCTAACACGCCCACCATTTCCCCAAAGACATCCAATAGAAATTTTGAGATAGCCATTTTGTTCAATGTAATTGAAAGGTCTGGAATTTATGCCTTTGAGTATGCCAATCCCCCCTCACATCTCTCAGGGCAAGGGTTGTAAGTTACGCCCTGGGGGCACTCAAGGTAAATAGAAAGGGTGATCGTTTAAACTTCGGAGGGGGATCATTGGATTCTTAATCAGAAGTTTTAGTGCCCTTTGTAAGATTTAGAGTGACTGGAGGGAGGATACACCCTCCCCCCACACCTCATATTTTTCTGAAATACATTTGATATAAATTTTGAGATGACCTTTTATTGTCGTAAAAAAATCAAAAACAGCTCGTTCAATTGGGAATTGAAAGGGCCAGTGCCCTTTTTAACAGGCAAAAGTGATTGGAGGGCAACAAGACCCCCCCCCACTTCCAATAATTCCCAACACACATCTAATCAAGATTTTGAGATAACCATTTTGTTCAGTGTAGTTGACAGTTCTGGAATTTATATCTTTGGCGACCCCCGTGCCTTCTCAAGACCAGAACATAATTTGCGCTTTACTGAAAACAAAATACATCTAAATGTTTTCACTCTGTTTTTACTTGTTTAAAATGTTCTTACTGGATACATGAAGGGTGAAGTCCTCCACCTTGCACTTCAATTAGAGAGCGAGTGTCCGGTGCCCTTTTTAAGAGTAACAAGATATTGAAGGGCAAGCAGCCCTTCTCTCAAGCCCCTACATTTTCTAAGCGCATCCAGTCAAAATTATGAGACAGCCATTTTATTCAGCATAGTAGAACGGTCCAGCAATTATGTCCTTAGGGATATTAGGCATGTCAACTCCCCCACAATCGTACAATTAACCCATAATGCTTTAAAACAAAATGTTGCTTTAAAATAAATCAAAAGCTATTGTGTTTATGGTTGCCAAAAAGACACCACAGCAATATATCGTGAACGACTGAGGGTATTAAGTTGAAATTTTTGGGGATAATGCTATCACTACTTCTGCTCTTACAATTTAGATAAATAAAAAGAGTGTAAGTTTATCCAGGTTGTCAAAGAGCATACATAGAATCTTTCGGGAATGATATTAAGCTCTATTTTTTAGGTCAACTTCAGAAGCTATAAAATTTAATTAAAATTATACTTGTTCCCCAACATACAAATGGCATTCCATGCTATAGATTCTTATAAAACTCAAAAGGTATATAATCTTATTTTTTCCATGAAAAAGACTATCAAACAGTTCGTGGTAACGAACTGTAGTAAGGAGCGACCCAGCTCAATAGTAACCAAAACTCTGAAAATGGAATTTTGATAGCTGCATCAAAAGAATCTCATTTTAATGCTGATTTTTAATATATAAGTTTCATCAAGTTTAGTCTTACCCATCAAAAGTTACGAGCCTGAGAAAATTTGCGTTATTTTAGAAAATAGGGGGAAACACTCCCTAAAAGTCATAGAATCTTAACGAAAATTACACCATCAGATTTAGCGTATCAGAGAACCCTACTGTAGAAGTTTCAAGCTCCTATCTATAAAAATGTGGATTTTTTTATTTTTGCCAGAAGGCAGGTCACGGATGCGTGTTTATTTGTTTGTTTGTTTTTTTGTTGTTTTTTTCCCCCAGGGGTGACCGTATCGACCCAGTTGTCCTAGAATGTTGCGAGAGGGCTCATTCTAACGCAAATGAAAAGTTCTAGTGCCCTTTTTAAGTGACCAAAAAAATTGGAGGGCACCTAGGCCCCCTCCCACGCTAATTATTTTCCCGAAGTCAACGGATCAAAATTCTGAGATAGCCATTTTATTCAGCGTAGTCGAAAAACCTTATAACTATGTCTTTGGGGACGACTTACTCCCCCACATTCCCTGTGGGAGGGGCTACAAGTTACAAACTTTGACCAGTGCTTACATATAGTAATGGCTATTGGGAAGTGTACAGGCGTTTTCAGGAGGATTTTTTTGGTTGGGGGAGGGGTTGAGAAGAGGGGTATATGCTGGGGGAACTTTCCACCGAGGAATTTGTCATGGGGAAAAAAATTTCCATGAAGGGAGCGCAGGATTTACTAGCATTATTAAAAAAAAACATTGAAAAAATAAATATGAAAGAGTTTTTTAGCTGGAAGTAAGGAGCAGCATTAAAACTTAAAACGAACAGAAAGTATTACCCATATGAGGGGCTCACCTCCTCCTAATATCTCGCTCTTTACGCTAAAGTATTTTTAGTAATGTCAACTATTTATTCTACGGCTTTTGTGATTCAGGGGTCATTCTTAATGAATTGGGACAAAATTTAAGATTTAGTGTAAAGAGAGAGGTACTGACGAGGGGGCGAACCCTCTCATATATGTAATAAAAACATGAGAATAAAAAGTTCTTTACGTAAGCTAATTTATAAGTTACGTATATCTTTAACTAATAAAAAGATTCGTAAAAAATTAAAAGTTCTAGTTGCCTTTTTAATTAACCAAAAAATTGGAGGGCAACTAGGCTTCCTCCTCCGTTATTTTTTTCTAAAAATCATTCGATCAAAATTATGAGAAAGCCATTTAGCCAAAAAAAAAACAACAAATATGCAAATTTCGTTTTAATTATTCCTCTGCGGAGAGCCAAAATCAAAACATGTATTGATTCAAAAACGTTCAGAAATTAAATTAAAAAAAAACAAGTTTTTTTCAACTGAAAGTAAGGAGTGACATAAAACTTAAAACGAACAGAAACTACTTCGTATATGAAAGGGGCTGCTTCCTCATCAACGCCCCGCTCTTTACGCTAAAGTTTTTTACTGTTTTAAAAAGAAGAGTTGAGAGAAAGAGTCAAACTTTTGCGTAAAGAGCGGGGCGTTGCTGAGGAAGCAGCCCCTTTCATATACGAAGTAATTTCTGTTCGTTTTAAGTTTTATGTCGCTCCTTACTTTTGGTTGAAAAAACTTGTTTTTTTTTATTTAATGTCAATAAAAAACGAACAGAAATTAATTCAAAAAACTTTTTCCACAACACAAGTTTGACAGAGAAAAGTAAAGAGCTCCATTAAGCCAAGATTGAGCAAAAATTAAGTCAAATAATCTTCCAAGCGTAAACCTACCACACAACACTATCAAATAAACTCGCAATCCATGGACAATCTCGAGACAAATTGTGTTCTGGTCTCGAGAAGGTATGGGGGTTATCAGCCCAATTCATGTTAATTTTTCTCGTTTTGAGTCTGACTCGGCTGTTGTAATTTCTGTTCGTTTCATTTATTTATTGATAGTGATTTGTGATAGTTTTACGCTTGGAAGATTATTTAACTTAATTTTTGCTCATTCTTGGCTTAATGGTGCTCTTTACTTTTCTTTGAAAAATTTTTCTTGTGGAAATTTTTTTAAATTAATATAAAAAAAAGCCTAGAGGGCGGCCCAAAAATAAATACCAAGGTAATGCTCTTATAAGCTTCCTTAAGGTGAATAAACGTAAAATTTCAAATAAGAAAACTTTAATGCCACGAGGGGGATCAGATTTTAGAAATATCTTGGTTGGGCATGGCCTGAAATCGGTTGGGAGCCACTGACCTAAATGAACATGGTATTATTATTTAAAAAAATAAACAGTTTGGTAGGGTCTTTAACATTTATGTATGCGGAACTTTATTTAGGTTTTTTGGGGGAGGGCTAGCTATCTGGAGTTGATTTGTAAGCTCGTAGGTTAGCAAAAACAGCTAAACTGAAGGAACATATGGCAAAGTAATGAACAAAATTTTAAAGCTGAGAAAATTTCGCAAAAGGACTCAAATGTCTTCTTGCGAACAGGTTAGGTTTCTGGTTTCGCCTGGATGGTTTTCAGTTAAAATGAGTGATAAATGATATATGCATCTCTAAAATTTAAATCTTAACCTTTTCCACCTATCTAAGCTGTCAAAATTGCGCATCATCTGTAGAAGGCTCTCAGATACACTGAACTTGATGACTCAAATTTGGTCAAGATTGATTAAATTTGGATGTTAGTTCTTTCTCTGAAATTAGGCAAATCTTTTCATGTTAGCAATTGTATCAATCCATAAAAATATAGGGGGGAAGGGGAGTTTTTACTTTTTTTAATGAAAATACGAATACGGTTTTTAGGGAAAATACCAAAAAAGGTGTTTTTCAGAATCTAGGGGGAGTGGAATTCTAGGGGCAGGAAAAATGACCCTGTTTCCATCTTGTTCTAATTGACCATAGGTCTACTGCATGTTAATAATTGTAATTTCATTCTGGTTTAATTTTAATTAAATAAAAAATACAAGTTTTTTCTGCTGAAATTAAGGAGCAATATTAAAACTTAAAACGAACAGAAATTATTACGTATTTGAGGAAGGCTGCTGCTTCCTGAATACTCCTTTCTTCAAATTAAAGCATGTTAAGTACTTTTAAAAAATGGTTCTGAGTCAAATTACACGGCCCTTGTATTTCAGGAATAGTGTAATCCCAACTGTGTGGAAAATATTTCCAGGATCCCCCCCCCCAGTGGAAACTTCGTCCTGCGAAAAATTTTCTCGTTAAGAATTTCTCATACTGATAATTCCTCATAGAGATTTTCCCACGTGGGAAATCCCCCGCCTCACGTAAAAGTCCCCCAGATAATTTGAACTCAGGTGATAATTTGAACTTGACAATTCTCCCATGGCATCCCCAGATGTGAAATGGGGTCGCCAACGGGAAAGTAAGACAAATAAAATGAATTTCGTGTATGAATTCTGTCAAATTCCACCCGTGTAGAATTTTCCCTAGAAAATTCACCTCCAGAAACTTTCATCTCAATGGGAAATTCTCCCTCTAGAAATCCCCCTGAAAAATGTCGGTATGCTTCCCCATAACAAATACTATATGTAGCCTAAAAAATGGGCAAATTTCTTAACTTACAGCCCTTCCTCTGGGGGCTCTGGGGATCATGTCATTCCCAAGGACGTAGCAATTGGACTTTTAATTTTACTGAAAAAAATGAATATTTAAAAATTTTGGTCAGACGACTTTGATGAAAAAGGGCATGGAATGGGGGCTAGTCGCCTTCGAATTTTTTTTGGTCACTTAAAAAGGGTAATAAAACGTCTAATTTCTGTTCAAATGAGCTGTCTCCTAATCTTCTAGGACAATTGATTCGACAGGACCACCCCTGGGAAGAACAAAGAAAAGAGTGAAAACTCTACTGTAGGGACTCTCCGACATGCTGAATCTGATGGTGAAATTTTTATGAGATTCCTGAATTAGATTCCTTGAATTTTGGGGAACGTTTGCCCCCTTTTTTGAAAATCGGGCAAACTTTCTCAGACTCATATTTTAATGGGTATCATTAAACTAATGAATTTTATATACTTGGAATCAGCACCAAAAGCGAATTCTTTTGATGTACCTATTGTTATCAAAATTTTGTTTTTTAGAGTTTCGCTTACTGTTGGGCTGAGTCTTTTCTTTGACTATTCCACTAGATTGAAGAATTATGAAGGGGGAAAGCTGGTATGTAAAAAGTAACTCCCAAGCCCAACTTATTCAGGTTGTCCCGACGGTTCCTTAGAACCAAAATATTTGGGTTGAGACAGCTCCTCCTTATTATGCCCGCTATATACAGCTATGGTTGTAGGCTATAGCAGTTTAGCCCAGTTTCTCGTATCTTACATTAAGCTTTCAAATGATAGTTTATGTAGGCCATGTGTTTTTTGAGGAATCACAGTTCCTTACTCAGGAGCACAAATATAGCCACGTGGTAACTCGTCGCTGAAGTTGTAAGGTAACACATATTTTGTGTCTGGTATTGCTCCTTTTCAAATAGTTCGTGGTAACGAACTGTAGTAAGGAGCGACCCGGCTCAATAGTAACCGAAACTCTAAAAAACGGAATTTTGATACCAATAGTTACATCAAAAGAATTGCATTGTAATGCTGATTTTAAATATATAAGATTCATCAAGTTTAAGCTTACCCATGAAAAGTTATGAGTCTGAGAAAATTTGCTTTATTTTAGAAAATAGGGGAAAACACCCCCTATAAGTCATAGAATCTTAACAAAAATCACACCATCGCATTCAGCGTATCAGAGAACCCTATAGTAAATGGTTTCAAGCTCCTATCTATAGAAATGTGGAGTTTTGTATTTTTTGCCTGTAGACAGATCATGGATGCGTGTTTATTTGTTGTTTTTGTGTGTGTGTGTTTTTCCAGGGGTGATCGTATCGACCCAGTGGTTCTAGAATGTTGCAAGAGGGCTCTTTCTAACAGAAATTAAAAGTTCTTGTGCCCTTTTTAAGTGACCAAAAAATTGGAAGGCACCCAGGCCCCCTCCCACGCACATTTCCCCTCAAAGTAACCGGATCAAAATTTTGACATAGCCATTCTGTTCAGCTTAGTCGAAAACCTAATAACTATGTCTTTGGGGACGACTTAATCCCCCACAGTCTCCGGGAGAGGGGCTGCAAGTTACAAACTTTGACCATTGTTTACATATAGTGATGGTTATTAGGAAGTGTACAGACGTTTTCAGGGGGGCTTTTTCGCGTTGGGGTGGTAGTGGGTCGGGGGAGGGGGTTACGTGGGAGGATCTTTCCATGGAGGAATTTATCACGAGGGAAGAAAATTTCCATGAAGGGAGCGCAGGATTTTCTAGTATTATTTAAAAAGAAACAATGAGAAAATAAATAAAAAAAAATTTCACCTGGAAGTAATGAGCAGCATTAAAGCTTAAAATGAACATAAAATATTACGAATAAAAGAAGGTTTTCTCCTCCACAATACCTTCCTCTTTACGCTAAAGTATTTTTAGTAATTTCAACTATTTATTCTATGGCCTTTGTGATTCAGGGGTCATTCTTAAAGATTTGGGATGAAATTAAAGCTTTAGTGTAAAGAGCAAGGTATTGACGAGGGAGAAAACCCCCTCATATACATAATAAAAAAACACAAATATAGAAGTTCGTTACGTAAGTTAATTCGTAAGGTACGTATGTTATTACTAACAAAAACGTTCGTACAAAAAATAAAAAAATCTAGTTGCATTTTTAAGTAACCGAAAATTGGAGGGCAACTAGACCTCCTCCCCCATCCTTTTTCTTATCAAAATCATCCGATCAAAACTATGAGAAAGCCATTTAGCAAAAAAAATTAATATACAAATTTTGTTTTAATTATTCATGTGCGGTGAGCCAAAACCAAAACATGCATTAATTCAAGTTTTTTAAACTGCAAGTAAAGAGCAACATTAAAACTTAAAACGAACAGAAATTATTCCGTATATGAGAGGGGTTGTCCCCTCCGTAACGCTTTCTCTTTACGCTAAAGTTTTCTATTCTTTTAAAAAGTAGAGCTATGAGAAAGAGTCAAACTTTAGCGTAAAGAGCGAGGTGTTGCGGAGGGGACAACCCTTCTCATATACGGAATAATTTCTGTTCGTTTTAAGTTTTAATGTCGCTCCTTACTTGCAGTTAAAAAAAACTTGTTTTTTTTTTATTTAATATAGGACAAAAACGAAGTTTTTTGGCACACAACGGCGGGAAAGGGCACTTCGTATAGCGCAGTCTGTTTTGTTACTTATTCTTTCCGATCACTCTCCCCCTTTATTTGGATTGGTAGGGGTCGGGGAGAGTTCAAGCACAAGTTTGACGTTATCATCCTCGGGGTGAAGGGAAAGTAAACCGAGGATTCCGTCAGATGAACATGAGTCTGATTGTTTGGAAGATGATGTGGACAACTCAATGAAGTTTCACGTATCTGGTAAATTCCATATCCATCGGTATAATTGGTATTAAGATCTAGGTTTAACCAGGATGAATTATCGAATAATGTGAACCGTCTTATGCAAACTCCTCTTCACAGCAACTTCAATCTCGATGAAAATAATGCAGTTCGAATCAACATAGAAGGTAGACTACAGTTTCCCCCAAATGATCCCAGTTAAAATACGCTGATAGTCAATTGACATACATTCAAGTAATCTAAGGATCATTTCAATGAGCATTTCGGGAGTATACGTTACTATTTTGTAGGGCTATCGTCCGTGGAGTCTGCGGCAAGTCTCCTATAAACTGCATTCCTGTCTGCAAGCGTGATTGCTCGGTGAAGACCTATTTTTTGACAAATATTTCAGTTTCTAGCATGTTTTTCTTTATCAATGGACTGACGCCTTAAGCCACAACGATGCAGATAGTAGTTCTTATTTCGACATTTTTAAACAGTTTTAATCTTGGTTTTAATTTTCGTCGAAGTCATCTGCATATTTTGTTGTATTATTTTGTAGCCTTAAAGATTAGAAAAGGTCAGTGAACTGAAAAACTTTCAGCAGAACATTACGGAAATTGATAGTACGAGTTTTGACAAGGTTGTAAAGTGCAAGTGCATTTCATTTGTGCTTAAAATTAAGAAAATTCTTGACTCGTGCCCTCTTTCGAAGCAAAACTGAAATGATGTCTTTAACAAAAAACTGCAGCCTTGAAGACTGCAGTTTTAAGGTTAACTTATTCGCACAGAATCAAGTATTGGTCATTAACCAATGTTTTCCTTGGAGTATTTCGTTTAAAATATGCCAAAATGGACAAATACTGAATATATTGGGCTAAAATTACAATTTTAACTTCCTAGGGACATAAGCAGAGATGGCTGGAGACCCAATTTCTTTTTCTCCTAATTCCAATGAATTTTGCTCTGCTCTTCATGTTTTTCAAGCAATTTACCTGTTTTTTTTTGTAGTTTTCGCGAAATGCCTATCTAAGGTTAGTCTGTCCCACCCTTTAAAAATTTTTGGTCCTACCTAGAGCGTTGGTTAAGTGAAATGTTCGTATCTATTGTATGTGCCACGGAACATATTCTTAATAGGCCACGCAATAGGGCACACCAATAAAAATCAACTACACTACAGCAACACAAGGAAAAAGTCTTTAATTCAAATATTTTTTTCGTTAAATAGCTTGAACAGTAACCCAAATATTCTTACCTTTGTATATGCAAAAGAACTGTTAAAGGTCCATTTGTAAATTTTATCATAAATACGTTTTATTCATGGGAAAATACCTTGAAATAATTGTAAAAATATAATTGTGTTTCTTTCGTTTCAAGGCTTTATTAGTTCGCTGATAAACACAATAAAGGGAAGGTCTTTCTAATGGAAAATATTTACCTCTGCTAGTGCATATCCAGCGTTAAATTGACTTCTTTTCATTCACCGGTCTTAGTATCGCTTTCTTTCGTGATCCAGCCTAGATTATTGTTGTCTACTTAATTAAAAGATTACGTGATTTGCTGTTTAAGTTCCCCTCAAAAAGAAAAGTACTTCGGAGAGGTAATTTCTGCTATCCATTTAAAGTTTACAGTTTCTTTCTGTTACATATTAAATAAAAAAAACAAGTCTTTTTCAACCTAAAGTAAGGAGCAACATTAAAAATTCAATCAAACAAAAATTTTTACGTATATGAGGGGAATTGTCCCCTCCTCAACGCCTCGCTCTTCGCGCTGAAGTTTTTTAATATTTAAAAAAAAAGTTTCATATTGCTCTAATTAAACGACCTTTGTGTTTCAGGAGTCGTTTTCAAAGAATTGGGACAAAATTTTAAATTTAGCGTAAAGAGTGAGGTGTTGAGGAGGGGACAATCCCCCTCATATATGTAATAATTTATGTTCGTTTTAAGTTTTAGTGTTGCTTCTTACTTTCAGTTCAAAAAACTGAAAGTTTAGTTTTTTTACTTTCAGTTTTTTTTTAATTTTCTGATCGTTTTTTAAATAATGCCAGGAATTCTGGCTCCACTAAAAAATACCCCCTCCCCACAGAAATATCCTCTGAATTCATTCCCGGTAAAAAATTACCCTGGATATTTACGCTTAACATCTCCACGCATAAAATTGGGTCGGTAAAGAGAAAGCAAGACATACATAAAAAAAATTTCGTATAGTAATTCTGGCAAATTCCCCTAATGTATATTCCTCTGAAAATCTTCCCCTGGAAGCTTCTCTCTCCAATAAAAAATATCCCCGTGCAATATCCTCCCAGCAGAAAATTGTTCCTCCCTTCCCCACCCGAAAAATGTGTGCATACTTCCCAATAACACATACTTTACGTAAACAATGGGTAATTTTTTATAACTTAAAGATCTTTCTCCAGAGGCTATGGGGGTCATGCTATCTCCAAAGACATAGTTATTGGGCTTTTCAAATATGCTGAACAAAATAGCTATCTCAAATTTTGATCGGTTGATATTGGAAAAAAGTGGCGTAAGAGGGGCCTAGTTGCCCTTCAATCTTTTTGGTTAAATAAAAAGGGCTCTAGAACTTCTAATTTCTGTTCGAATGAGCCTCTTTCCAGTGTTCTAGGCTCACTGGGTCGATATGATCACTCCTGTGAAAAACAAACAAATAAACACGCATCCGTGATGTTTCTTCAAATAAACACAAAATTCCGCTTTTTTGTTAATAGTAGCTTGAAACCTCTACAGTATGGTTCTCTGATACGCTGAAGCTGATGGCGCGATTTTCATTAAGATTCTTTGACTTTTAGGGGGTGTTTCGCTTTTTTTGAAAATCAGGCAAACTTTCTTAGGCTCATAGCCTTTGCAGGTACCACTAAACTTAATGAAACTTATATATTTGGAATCAGCATACTAAACTGATTCTTTTGGTATATCTATTTGTATCAAAAATTTCTTTTTTAAAAGTTTTGGTTACAATTGAGCCGCGCCGCTCCATACCAACAGTTCGTTACCACGAACTGTTCGATAAATAAGTTATTTGCTTGTAGAATGGGACCAGACCGGCCATCGTGGGAGACCCTCATTCAGAAGCTTCAATCGGATGCCGAGTGAGGTGGAATAGCCTGTCCTGTTGCAAGTACAAATAATAGCAAGTTGTAGAATTAAAAGGTAATCAAATGAATTGAACCATCAAAACGGATACCATATTTTGAAGCGGAACACTGACTGAAAAAAGAGGGAAATTTACAATCATGACCAAGAACATAGAGCATAATTAGGAAAAAGAGCAAGTCCCGGGGTTGGGGTGCGGTGCGCCCTTTCTAATAATGTAAAAGGGGGCTGTGATTACAAGTGATTCGATGGACAATCTGAATATTCCAGGTATTTCGAGCGTTAATAAATATTAAGAGGAAAAGTTGCAACGATTGATGTTGAAAAAGCGTAATAAATAAAGCACTGTTGCCAAAAACAAGGTGTGCTTTTTAATGGAAACGGCCTATAATCCGAAATGGCGTCGTAATAAAGAATTTTAGGTTTGCCCAGAATTTAAAATCTTTGGAAATACTTTTTCAAGATATCAACTTTCTAAACTTTGTTTTGTGATTTTAGGTTATAACCTTCTGTTAAGTAGCATAAGTTATAGCTTCTAACCAGAAACTGCTTGCAACTAGGCTATATGGGGTTGCTTTTAAGACAAGGAGACTAATTAATTTTTTTCTTCAATTTCAGGTGCCTCAGAAACTAATGGAAGTCAAAAGTGAGGAATTTCTATGCAAGTATGAATCGCATTGCTTTGCTCTTTGCCACTGCTGTGAATTTGATGCCTGTGACTGTGAAATGGCGTGCCCCTCAGGATGCAGGTAAGATTACGGTGTAAAAAAGAAATTCGAAAGTTACTAGATTAAATGCACTGAAGTTTAAAATTAGTCTACATCAAACAAAATTTTTAGTTGCTTAGACTGAAATTGCACTGAAGTTTATAATCAGTGTAAATCAAACCAGGTTTTCAGCTACTTATTAAACAAACAGACTTACATTGCGCTGAAGATTTAAATAAGTGTACATCAAACCAAGTTTTCAGCTACTTATTTAACAAACAGACTTACATTGCGCTGAAGATTTAAATGAGTGTACATCAACAAGGTTTTCAGTTCCTGATTTAACAACCAGACTTAAGTTGTTTGCTTATGACTCAACTAAGAAAAACGAAAAAATATTGAATTACTTTAATTGGACAAATTAGCAGGCATAGTAGGAACTGATCAATATTGATATCTCGATCAGTCTATACAATTAACCTTACTTTTTCACTGTCTTTTGTATATCGTACTAGGGTATGTAATAAACATTAAGCTAGAATTAAAGAGTCGCGGCAAACCCAGGACCTGCCTCAAGTCTTCTTAGAAATTAACGTCTGTTTGCTATTCGTATTATGAGCAGCTGAGAAACGGACTAATTCATTGTGAACTGCATGGGATTTACCATAACAGTCGCGTAATTACCAACGCTTTCAGCGGCGTCTTGGGACCATAAAACCTTAACAAACAAGCATTTTGTTAACTGTGTTAATCAATGGGCTTTCATGCTGATAAAAACATCCAATGAAAAACGCGTAACCTCTAACATAGTCCAGTGCTGACGTAAAGGTTACGCTGTGACATCGCAGCAGCATGAAATGTTTTCGACAGAAAAAAAAGACATGTAATGTATAGACCCGAGAACAATTAAACAAATCAGTAAACTCAAATAGCATTTTAAACTTAATATAATTAAAAGATTTATACACAAACACACAAACGGTACCAACCATTGCAATTTCGGTAAGCCAAATGTGCCTTAGTTGAATAAACCTCCATCAAACCAAGGACCAGGGCTAAAAGTAAAAGAGAAAATGTCAAGAAATTGCAATTGGAAAGCGAGTCATTTTGAGACTATGCGTAAATAATTTATGATTTGATTTGTAGTGTCAAATAACTTATTTAACACTTATTTTATGAGAAAACCACTGAGCAAAGGAAAGCACTGCCTGTTCAGCGTGCCTGTAACTAAAGTATTGAAAAGCCTTTCACTATCGGACCACCAAATAAAGGGGAAGGATGAATACTAAGGATAGCAAACAAATGATATACAGACTTTTGGCAACCCTAATGCGCACAGTGTGTTTTGATAAACTTTACCACCCCCTAAATGTTCGCTAAAAGTTCTACCTTATAATTCCTAACCTCATTAGAAGTAGTAGACGTAACAGTAGCAATAGTGTGAATATACATACAGTACCTTTGGATTTTTTCAACATCCCTTGGTCAATTGATCATCCCCTTCACCGCTCCCCTAAAGTTTCAACTTAGTACCCTTAGTTATTCCTGTGCTTCCACCTTTTGACAATCACCATGCACAAAACATGTCTTTATTTAGCTCAGCACTCCCCTCAACATTCTCTGAAAGCTATACTTGAACGCACTTGGTCTTTTTGAACATCAAATGTCGAAACGCCCTCTTTCCTAATAACAAATACTATATATAAACAATGGCTAAATCCCATAGCTTACAGCCCTTGCCCTAAGGGCTATGGGGGGTTAATATCCCCAACATCCCTAGAGACATAGTTACTGAACCTTTCAACTATGCTGAACAAAATGGTCATTACAAAATTTTGATAGGATGTGTTTTGAGAATTAATTGGTTTGGCAGGGGTGGTAGCCTAGTTGACCTCCAGTCACTTTTGACTCTAAAAAAGGGCGCTTAAATTTTTAATTTCTGATCGAATGAGCCCCTTTAAAAGTTTTTACGATAGTGCCGGGCTGCCTAGAATTTTGCTTATATACCCTTTTGAAAATATACATACGTATAGTTCTTTTTGCTCAATTGAGACTCCCCCTAAGCGTCCCTAAAAGTTTCACCTTAATACTCTCGCGTGATTATTTGCACCAATCATAGCAGTTGTATCAGCAGTATACACATAGTGCCGTTTTGTTTGTTCAAAATCCTTCATAACACCCTTTAAGTTCCAATTTGATAATATAAGCCGTTCCCGAGATATTGCTGTTAACTTAACACGACCTCCAACATTTTCTGAATAAGTCATCTTAATCCTCTTAGCCTTGATTAGTATACATATCTGGTTCGGTAAATATCTCCCTTAACATGCAACTGACAGTTTCAACTGCACTGACAATACTCGAAGCTTTTCTTGAGATATAGCCGTTCCAGATTTTTAATGACCTGTATTGACATAGTGAGTTTCAATTTTGAAATTTCACTGTAACAGTAGTAGCAGAAGTAGTAATAATGTTAGTAGTTGAAGCATACACATATTGCATTTTGCCTAGTTCAACATACCACTTTGCAAGTCCTTAAAGTTTCAAATTAATACCCTAGAGCATTCCTGGGATGCTGCCAATAGGCTTTTCTGACAACCTGCTTGTACAGAGTGTGTTTATATTTAGTTAAACATCCCCCTAACATTCACTAAGAGAGAGAGAGAGAGAGAGAGAGAGAGAGAGAGAGAGAGAGAGAGAGAGAGAGAGAGAGAGAGAGAGAGAGAGTAGTTCATTATTAAATACAAGACAATACAAAATACAATTCAAAATTGAATTACAATACACTTATTACAATCCACTTAATTCCCCTCGAAAGGCTCCATGGCCAGGGATACTAGGGGGATAAAAAAATACAAGCAACAACTACAATATAGGCAATATATATAAGGGGGATACAATATAAGCAACGACTAGGAAAAAAACAAAAAAAAAACAGAGAGCATACCTGAGGCCTGGGAGTCAAGCGCGGAGAAAATAACCACACACCATGAACAGAACACAGGGGACAACTCCTCAGAGGAAAAAAATGTTATGCTGTTTTATTCTTCATTAAATGATCCTTAAAAAACCTTTTAAAAGTCCCAAGCGAGTGGCATCTCTGTACTGCAGAAGATAGTGAATTCCAGACCTGTTGACAAGCAATGAGGGGATTGAAATCTGATCGAATAGTAGGGGTAGCCGGAATGTAGATATCATTCGAAGAACAAAGGCTATATGGAGCTAAATCAGAAATAAACATAGGAGTTTCCCGAAGAGATTTTGGAAGATAGCCGTGAAGCTGATTAAGACAAAGGAAGCACAAGAAATAATTTAAATAGAAGGTAGACTTAAAAGCGGTGTTGGTGAGGAACGGTTGTCCATAACCGGACGCCGTGCTTTATTTTACCTGACAGAAAGTGACCGCAGCGTAGACAGAAAAGTAGACATCCGTACAATGGGGCAATAAGAAACATATGACTGGACAAGACAGAAAAAAAGAAGTTTCAGAATAGATCCAGGAAATGTGTGTCTAAGTTTTCGAATGATATCCAAACTCCGTTAGACCTTAATCCTAATCATGGCTATATGGTTTCTGAAGGAAAGATTCTCATCAAGTAAGATACCAAGAAACCGGACCACCGATTCGCTGGTCTACACAAGGAGCCTTGTGACGCCTGAAGGTGTGTAAGCTGGGGGAAAGCTATATCATTTCGAGATAAAATTAGAAAATGCGACTTACTAACATTCAGGACCAAGTAATTCGCATTAAACTATGAAATAACTCTCTCGAATAATGCCAGAAGATTAGACTTGATATCACATTCCGTTTTCTCAATGGTCCCCAGAGTGGTATCATCAGCAAAATAAACAAGAAAATCTTCATTAGAAGTACTATTGGAACACGACCGAGCATCAGGATGACACAGCTTGCAGCATGCCAGAGGCCTGGTGTTTTTTTTACCGCCAAAATCAGATCATTAACATAAATCAGAAATGAAATGGGACCAAGAACAGATCCCTGAGGAACGCCATAATATACTTCAGAAAGGCTCCTGAAAAGCGGATCAATTGAAATAAGCCTACCAGAAACATCTGAATCAAGCCAAGAAGAAGCGTTTGATCTTATACCAATGTGCGATAGTTTACAAAGAAGAATCCGATGAGACAAGGAATCAAAAGCTTTACGAACATCCAAAAATAAAGCTGCCGGTATATGACCAGAATCTATTGCCGAATGAATGAAATTCGAGAAAGCTGCGCAAGCCTGCTCCGTAGAGTGACTCGCTCGGAATCCAAACTGGAAATCATGCAAAAATGCTTTTGCATCCAGAAAACTAAGAAGCCTGGATAGCCTAGCCTTCTCAAAAATTTTGCTGAAAACAGTAGTAGAAGTTGAAGTTTCAACTTCCTACCCTTAGACTCATTTGTTAAAGCAATCCTAGCAGTAATATTAGTAGTATACACATTGCGCCTGTCGGTTAGTTCAAAATTCAGCACAAAATACCCTGAAAGTTCCAACTTAATGATGTAAACCGTTCATGAGATGTTGCTGTTACACCTATTTGACAATCTACATGCTCATAGTTCGTTTCTATTTATTTTTTACATCCGCCAAAATATTCGTTGAAAGCTTCATCTTACTACCGTTAGCTTCAGTTATAGCAATAGTTGTAGTGATAGTAATAGCATTAGTAGTCGTATGCATATAACAACTTTGTTGTTTTTTAACATCCCTCTCAACACGCACTGAAAGTTTCAACTTAATACCCTAAACCATTCCTGAGGTATCGCTAATACGTCCTCTTGACATTCAGTATGCACTTAGTGTGTTTTGATTTTGTTCAACACTGTTTCAACATTTCCCAAACTGTCGCCTTAATACCCTTAGCTTTAGTAGCAGTAGTAGTAGTAGCAGTATTAGTAGTAATATTAGCAGCAGTAGTAGTAGTAGCAATACAATTAGTAGTAGTAGCCTTAGCTTTACTAGTAGTAGCAATAGTAGTAATAGTAGTAGTGTTAGCGGTAGTAGCAGTAGTAGTAGTAGTAATAGGAAAAGTAGTAGGTGGTTGCAAATATTGCCATTTGGTTAGCTCAACTTCACACACTAAGTCGTTCCTAAGATATTGCTGATACACCTTTTTGACAACCTGCATGCAAATGGTGTGTTGTGGTTCAGTTCAACTTCTCCCTTCAATATTTTCTGTAAATTTCACCTTCATATCCTTAGCTACAGTCGAAATAGTGGTCACAGTAGCAGTAGTAACAAGAGTACTAGTAGTACTAGTTGTTGGACTAATAGCAGCAATAACCATAAAAGCACTAGTACTAGTACAGCAGTAGTATTAATACATTGCCTTTTGGTCAGTTGAGCATCCCCCTCATAAAGCCTGGGAAGTTTTATCCTAATAAAATTAGTCGTTCCTATGATATTACCGATATGTCGTTTTAATAACCTGTATGTTCATAGTGTTTTTTTATTCAAATTCAACTTCCCCATCAACACTTCCTTAATTTTTCATCTTAATCTTAGCGTTAGTATTAATTACAGTAGGAGTAGTAGTTGGAGTAGTAGTAGCAGTAGAAGTGGTAAAACTATTGGTAGTGTTGTTTACATATTGTCTTTTGGTCAATTGATCTCCTCCTTTGAGCATTCCCTGAAAATTCCAACTTATTAATGTCCTGACACATTCTTGAGATACACCCTTTTAATATTCCGCATATGCATAGTTTGTCTTAATTTAGTTCAAAATTCCCTTCAATATTTTCTCAAATTTTCACCTTCATGCGCATACCCACAACCTTAATGGTGCTAGTATCATTGTAGTAGCAGTAGTAGTAGTAGGGGCAGAAGTAGCAGCAGTAGTTTTGGTTAGAAGTAGTAGTAATGGTAGTAACAGCAGTGTTAATAGCATTAGTAGTATGCACATGTTGCCTTTTGGTCAGTTGAACATCCCCATCATTATGCCCTAGAATTTTCAGCTTGATACGGTAAGTCGATATGAAAAAAAGATATGAAACAATCATTATGAAAAAATAAATGCACTGAGTTCTTTTTCTCTAAACATTGCTTTACAAAAATTACTCTTTTATCTTCAGACTTGGTATTTGGGGTAAATCGAAAGGTTCGTGGTAACTTTCGATTCCAGTTGATATATAAAAGATTGGAGTATTATGCTGATTCCAGATATATAAGTTTCATTAAGTTTAATATTACCCGTGAAAGGCCATGAACCTGAGAGAATCTGCCTGATTTTCGAAAAAAAGGGGAAAACATTCCCTAAAATTCAAAGAATCGTAATGAAAATTACACTATCAGATTCAGCATATCAAAGAACCCTATTGTATAGGTTTCAAGCTCCCATCTGAAAAAAATGTGAATTTTTTTTGCCAGACGAAAGATTACGGATGCATGTTTATTTAATTTTTTTTATGTTTTTTTCCCAGGGGTGATCGCATCGACCCAGTTGTCCTAGAATATCGGGAGGGAGCTGATTCAAACAGAAATTCAAAGTTCAAGTACCCTTATGAAGTGACCAAAAACATTAGAGGGCAACTAGACCCCTCCTTCGCCCCTTGTTTTTCAAAATCGCCTGATAAAACTTTTTAGATAGCTATTTTGTTCAGCAGAGTTTAAATGCCCAATAACTACATCTTTCGAGATAAATTGACCCTCCACAGCCACTGGGGAAAGGTCTTTAAGCTATAAGCTTTGCCCATTGTTTATGTATAGTATCTGTTATTGGGAGGTATATGGGGGGATTTTTCACGGGGAGAATTTTCCATGGGAAAGGATTTTTCCTGGGGGTGAATTTTTTGGAAATTTCAAACTGGGGAAATTTGCCAGAATTCTTATACGAAATTCTTCTTATGTCTTGTTTTCTCTTTGCCGACGCAATTTTACGCGTGGAGATGTTAAGGGTAGTTGTCCGGGGTAAACTTTTCACCAGGATTTAATTGTCTAGAGGATATATCCATAAGGAGGAGGGATTTTTCCGTGAAGATAGAGCCAGATTTCCTGGTATTATTTAGAAAACGACCAGAAATAAAAAAGAACAAGTTTTTTTTTTAGCTGAAAGTAAGGATCAACATAAAAGCTTAAAACGAACAGAAATTATTATAATGAAAAGAGAAATCATCAATGTAACAGCACAAACACAAAAAAAAGAAAGGAGATAGAAGGAGAAAGGGAAAAACTGTTTTCCTAAATTAGTGGTTAATATAGACCAGCACTTGAATGAGGCCTTAACCCTACTCATCCATACAACCACATAGGTCAAACAGCATAGCCATACACAATCAACCATAAAGAATAATCCATGGACAGGCAGTCATGTCGTCAATAAGAATAAGTCGTCATTTACCAAACAATAAAAACAATAAAGACAAATAATTCAGAGGCAATAACCCAATACAAGGGCTCATCAGGAGAATACACTTGCCTATAGGGTTTCGGCACTTTAAATTCTCTACCCAGTCAAGTGTTGTGCCTACCACAGAATATCCATGGCATCCCCGTGTCAGGTATCACCCCCAAAATACATGCATATGAAAAAAAGAAACCAGCAAATGTACAACAACGAAGTAACACCAAAACAAACTTATCCTGTTAATATATTCCTCTTTTTAGCAACAATAGGTAAACTAAATGGGATAAATTTTACCAAATCACAAATATTAACACTTTGCAAAAACCTGAATGAACTAAACAATTATAAAATTCATCTTTACCGTGAGGCTATTTTTTTAAAAAATCCACTCTATTAGAAACACAATTTAAAATAAATGGCGCTGCATCATCTTTTATGTATATTAGGGGGTTTGCCTCTTCCGCAACACCTTGCTCTTTACGCTAAAGTTTGAATTTTGTCTCAATTTCTGTAAGAACTACTCCTGAAACACAATTTTCTTTTAATTAGAATAATAAAAAGCATTTTGAAATTGCTAAAAAACTTTTGCGCGAAGAGCGAGGTGTTGAGGAGGGGGCAACGCCCTCATATACGTAATAATTTCTGTTCGTTTTAAGTTTTAATGCTGCTCCTTGCTTTCAGTTCAAAAACTTGTTTTTTTTTATTTAACGAAAGTAAAGAGCAATGTTAAAACTTAATACGGACATAAATTGCATCGTATACGAGGGTTGCTACCCGCTCCATAATCTTATGCTCATTGCACTAAAGCTGAAATTTGTGTACCAATTCTTTAAGAACGACTGCTCAAATACGAGGCCCGTTGGAATAAAATATGTTTTTAAAGCCTTACAAAAGCTTAGCGTAAAAAGCGGATGGGTTGAAGAAGGGACGAACATCCTCATATATGGTGCAGTTTTGTCCCTTGTAAGTTTATCATGTCGCCCTTCACTTTCATTTGGAAAAAAAGGTTTTTTCGTTCTTATAATTTCATGAACTAGAGAAGTGCATTTGGCTGTATTGACACTAGAGATTCCCTGCTCTAAATTACTTAGGCAAAGATGCAGGCTTGAACGTGTGTGTGGTTTGAACAAAAGCGCGGTTCAATCCCACTTTCTTCGGCTATAATGAGGGAAAGGTTGAAATGGCTAGGGCACGTTCTACGGATTAAGGATGACAAATTGTCAAAGATTGTCCTTTTCGGCCAACCGTCTAGGGCCATACGAAAAGCAGGTCATACCTGATCGGGGTGGGATGATGGTATAAGGAAAGATTTAATTGTAATAGGAACTTCCTGAGATGGTGCAAGGAGGGAGGTGATGAATAAATTAGGATGGATGACGACCGTGCGTAGCTGTGTTAGCCTCAGGTGGCTTGGTGCTGCAGTGAGTTGCTAGTAGTAGTAGTTGTAGTGCTTCTTGTGCAAGTTTGTTGAGTTAAACATTTCGGCATCGTTTACTTTAGATATCTTTCCTTAGAAGTATAAGAAAATAAATATCCGACAAGCTAGAAAATAATCCCTTCTCTAGATCAGCAATATGACGCCCTGCTTTCGTGGGAGTCAAACCCACTAGCCCTTTGTTAACTAGCCGAAGATTCTACCCTAACTCTTAGACAGACACCTAGAAAACTTTTCATATAAATTTAATTTAGATCTTATCCTTTGAGACAGGCTGACCAATAAACTGAAGCATATTCTAGATGTAGGACGGTAAGTAAATATATAAAATATAATAAATATTGAAGGCGATTGTTTTTGAACAATTTTTTCTTAAATTTTGATCATTAAAATTCGGTCAAAAAGACATTTTAATGCCTCCCTTGGTCCATTGTCGATGTTTTTCTGAAAAAGGGAAGTACTAATCGAACAATTAGCCTTTTTATGTCTAGCAGTATTGCATAGTTGTCTAAAGAAACACGAAAAACAGTACAGGTTTCTTGTCACACCAGCTTATTAGGCAGCGAACGATAACATCAATGTTTATGAAGTAACCTGCTTGAGTCGATATGTCTTAAATTTAATGAATTATGTATGTGATTAAAGAATTGCTTAGTCTTTTTTAACTTGAATTCTTAATTTATTTATTTTTTAATTCACATTCTAACGCAATAAAAACTAAAACGTGTCAATAATTTTTATTTATCTGTTTCCATACTAGTTCCTTGAATTGATCGTTTTTAGTGGGGAGTTCATTTTTTGATTTGAATCGATTTTGCGAAAACAAGTCTAACATTTAAGTTGTCCACCATTTTCGTGTGGACAAAGGTGTAGCCTAAACATGATTCAAAAGAGACAAGACTCTTTAAAGACCAGTTTTTCTGTAGCACTTCCCCTGGAAAAAACTCTTATCCTTCTCCTCCCACCAAAATATGAAATGGCATAGTTATAAATAATCCTGTAATATTTGTCAGTTTTTTTCATAAGTACCCTTAAAACTTCTTTTGTACAAATTTCACATGAGGAGTCCAAACTATGACAAACAATAAATTCCAAAATTTTAGGTTAGGTTAATTTTATCCTCCCCTCCCCCGCCCAGTTCGTCTAACTTGATAAATTTAATACTTTTTGATACATATAATAATTTAAAGTGACTAAGAGGACTGATTTTTTGTAGTAGTACTTGTTATAAAAACATAAAAAGGTGATTAAAACGCTATATCATTTATATATCTGTCGAAGTTTGAAGCCAAACATTACTAATAAGACCTATTATGATGGCCAGGTCCAACTTTGGTTACCGCTTTTTGAGTAATCTCAACTTTCTCTTCATTACTTCTGTCCCTAAAAGAGTTTTGAAGAAAACTTCAGTCAATCCCAAAGCTGGCTCGTTAAAACTTTGCTAGGAATGGGAAAACTGCTTGTCCAATTCAAATTGAAAGGATAGATTTCCAACTTTTTAAGCTCTCTGCATTTATAAATCACATACTTGAGATGCTACTATGATATTATTAGTAGATGCATAATAGGTTATAGCAAAGGAGAATGAAATCCAATTCGTAAAACAAAATAATTGGAATACTTGTTTAATGACTGGGAGCTTTTTATTATTATTTTGACCTAAACCTGTATTTTAGGCAACAGTTCATTAGTTTGTCCTTTTCAGTTTATTAAATAAAAAAAAACAAGTTTTTTTAACTGAAAGTAAGGAGCGACATTAAAACTTAAAACGAACAGAAATTACTTCGTATATGAAATGGGTTTTCCCCTCCGCAATCCCTCGCTCTTTACGCTAAAGTTTTTAATTGTTTTAAACATTAGAATTGTGGCAAAGAGTCAAACTTTAGCGTAAGATTAATTCGTTAAGATTCTATGACTTTTAGGGGATGTTTCCCCCTATTTTCCAAAATAAGATAAATTTTCTGAGGCTCGTAACTTTTGATAACAAAGACTAAATTTGATGAAACTTATATATTTAAAATCAGCATAAAAATCCGATTCTTTTGATGTATCTTATAGCATCAAAATTCCGATTTTTAGAGTTTCGTTTACTATTCCGCGGGGTCGCTCCTTACTACAGTTCGTTACCACGAACTGTTTGATGAGAGAGAGAGAGAGAGAGAGAGAGAGAGAGAGAGAGAGAGAGAGAGAGAGAGAGAGAGAGCTCACAGATAGAGGGATGGGGGAGAGAAAGAACGAGAAGGAGGAGGGGGTTTAAAGACAAAAGGAAATCTATAGAGATTTAATACAGTCGGAACGGCAAACTCCATTAGTTGAGGAGTGTTCTCAACTAGCGGTGCCATGATTCTAGAAGATCGGGATGGGACTAATTTGATCTGAAATCAAAGTTCTTGTGCCCTTTTAAAGTGACCAAAAATATTGAAGGGTAGATAGCCCCCTTCCCATGCCCATTTTCCCCCAAAGTCATCTCGTAAAAATTTGGAGATAACCGTCTGATTCAGCTTAGTTGAAGAGTTCGATAACTATGCCTTTGGGGATGACATGAACCCCCTAGTCCCTGGAGAAAGGATTGCAAGGAATAAGTTACGGAATTTGCCCATTGCTCACGTATAGCATTTGTTATTGAGAAATAAGATGTTTTTTTTTTGTTTATTCTTTTTGATGTATCTTATAGCATCAAAATTCCAATTTTTAGAGTTTCGTTTACTATTCCGCGGGGTCGCTCCTTACTACAGTTCGTTACCACGAACTGTTTGATGAGAGAGAGAGAGAGAGAGAGAGAGAGAGAGAGAGAGAGAGAGAGAGAGAGAGAGAGAGAGAGAGAGAGAGAGAGAAAGAGAGAGAGAGAGCTCACAGATAGAGGGATGGGGGAGAGAAAGAACGAGAAGGAGGAGGGGGTTTAAAGACAAAAGGAAATCTATAGAGATTTAATACAGTCGGAACGGCAAACTCCATTAGTTGAGGAGTGTTCTCAACTAGCGGTGCCATGATTCTAGAAGATCGGGATAGGACTAATTTGATCTGAAATCAAAAGTTCTTGTGCCCTTTTAAAGTGACCAAAAATATTGAAGGGTAGATAGCCCCCTTCCCATGCCCATTTTTCCCCAAAGTCATCTCGTAAAAATTTGGAGATAACCGTCTGATTCAGCTTAGTTGAAGAGTTCGATAACTATGCCTTTGGGGATGACATGAACCCCCTAGTCCCTGGAGAAAGGATTGTAAGGAATAAGTTACGGAATTTGCCCATTGCTCACGTATAGCATTTGTTATTGAGAAATAAGATGTTTTTTTTTTTTGGGGGGGGGGGGGTATTTCCCATGCAGAGAGTTTTCCGTGAGGAAGAAAGTTGTCGAGGCAATTTTCCAGAAGAAATTTTACCCGGGGGAAGGGGATTCCCTGGCATTATTGAAAAAGATCCGAAATTAAATAAAAATAAGTTTCTTCAACTGAAAGTAAGGAGCAACAATAAAATTTAAAACGAATAGAAATTTGTCCGTATTTAAATGGAGTTGTCCCGTCTTCAATACCCCGCTCTTTACGCTATAGTTTTTCACTACCTTAAAAAGCTTTTAAATTTTTTTTTAATAATTGTGACAAAAAGTCAAACTTTAACGTAAAGAGCGGGGTTTTGAGGAGGGAGCACCCTTTTCATATACGGAATGATTTCTGTTCGTTTTAAGTTTTAATGTTGCTCCTTACTTTCAATTGAAAACATTTTATCTAATCTCAATTCCAAAGACGCTGTTGGAAATACGGTAGACACTGTTTTCGTTTCGTATTTACACCCCGTTAAGGAACTATATTATCTTTTGTGAGTCAGGTTTTAATTAAAGTAGTTAATTTTGCTGAGTTTCGATATTCAACTGATTTAAACAGAATTTTCAAAATCCCTTTATTTGTATGAGCCATATAGAAGGACAACGAAAAATTTAAATCTTCCATTTAGCCTTTTCACCATTAAAAGCTCGACGAACGCCTTAGATTAAACAACAGAGTTGGTAAAAAATTAATAATTCCGAGAAAAATTGTTTTTTTCTATTATTGTTTCTTCCTTTTATCTGTAAAATTCAAATGTGTTTCTCCAAAATTAACTAATATTTGTGTTTACCCTTTTTCTCCAGTATTCTGATGTCTGTTTGTTTAACAAATGAGACTCTCTGAGGACAACAGTTAAATCATTTTTCTATCGCAAGTGATATCTAATATTAGGATGCACGCTCCAGAACACAATAGCAGTATGCAGATTTGAGATACAATAATTACTATGAATCGAATAGAAGACTTCATTAGAGTTTTTAGGGCTTCCTTTTTAATTCTCAGTTGCAAGAGCTGGCGAATCCCATTCTTCCGTATAATATTGTAGATAGTCATATACGTTCTAAATGACAAAATAGCAGCTTAGTAGTTTTTTGCTTTAACAGAACCAAGCTTATCTGCGAAAATGAAATTATTTTTTGGATTTTGAACAATTTGAAGATTTGACAAGCGAAATCTAGAATGCTAAGGAATACTTTTTACATTGAGCATGCGTAAACAATTCTATGGATCTACTCACTTAGGGTTCTAAAGATAGGATATCCCATTTGGACCCTGCAAAACCATTTTATCCGTAATACTTTTCAGGGTCTTTATTTAGTGAAGAATGTTACGGGCCATTTCCAAATCTCTTGGTTTAAATGTTCATAATATGTGCAAAAATGCACGCTTTTAGTCTTAAAAAAAGGGTAAAAACAGCGTTCCTTCACTATTGCTATTTCTGAAAACACTTGTTTGTTCTCACTTCCCCCTCCCCCCAGAGAGAAAATTGAAGCTAAAACAATTCAATGTACACACACCATCACACCCAAACATTTGACCTTTTATAAGTAGGCAGATTGATTTTGGTTTTAACAGTGCTTCCTAGTGCTTAGATAGTAAATATAGGACAAAGGAAGGAAAAACGACTTGTCCCTTTCAAACACCTGAAAATTGAAGATGTTTAATTTCATATTAAACAATGTTAAACATAGACATATTTTCATGAAGTAAATGGTTTATTTCATTGATAATTTTTTTATTGAATTTTTCGGACGAATTATTCCTCAGGAATTTGGCACAATTGTGTCTTGAACACATGACAGGCTTAGCAATATTTTTTTGCAATAGCTTATTAAATTTTAGTACAAATCTCCTTTGAGAGAACTTCTAAATTGGTGATATTGTATTGGATTATATTGCTTTGTTGTTTAAGACATTTCAAACAAATTTCAATGCTTCAAGCTTGCGTTTGATTGTACCATCCACAACTAGAGCTAAACTGACTCTAAATGGCTATCTTGAATAATGGCCCCTGATAATTAGGACTAGGCAAAACTATCATTTTAATTTCCTCTTGAAATGGATACAGTCTGACAGTGATAGAATGTTCCAATTACCGGTACACGGATCTTTCGAGCATTTAATAACGACTAAAGCAGGAGTAGACCTGATGTCAACGTAGTGAAAAACTCGTAGAAAATAGGTGTATATTGCGTCAAGCGCTATGAACAGAATAACTTATTAACACCAGTAAACAATATCAAACGTGATTTTTTGGACATGTAAATCCAAAAAATTGGCCAGTAAAATGTTACAGTGGATAGAACAAATATGGCTTGATCCTTAAATAGCTATTGAGAAATTTTCTTAATTACTATCTTGCAAAATTTCAACGTGCTGAAAGAAAAGGGAATGACATACATGAAAATAGAGGGAAAGTGAGCCATGTACCGCTACGTGTGATTAAACTGGGGAAAATTAGCATTTTCTTTTCTCCTAACCAGCATAAATGTTAATTTTCTTCAAACAAAAAGACGCAGCTTGATTTTATGCAAAGATATCCTTTCTGATTCCTGGTCATTTTTTTAAGACCCTACTGTATTTTTAAATGTGTTGTTAAAAGCAAATATTTCACTGTTACTGAAGAGTTGGTCTCTTTAGTTTTTGTTTTAGGTTGTGTTATTTTCGACAAATTTCGCTAAAGTATTTAGTTACTGTTTTAGTTTACAAAGTATATCAGTTAGTTAATTGATATTATTTCGATCCTTTATTAGGCCTTGCGATACTTTTTGAATTTCGTGAAGAGATTTCTTTCAGACGTTCAAAATTGTCCAATTAAGCACAATTTTCAGGTTTTTCTTGGGGCAGGGGCAGGTGTACACGTGGCAATTTATTCGGAAATGGGCAATATATCGGGGTACGGAATTCAAAACAACACAAAAAGGCAAGCTATAAAGAAAGTGAAGGGGCCTTTGAGGGAATTGTAAAAATGATAATCTTGAGATTTGAGGAGTGGGAGGCAAAGGTCATGTGTATATGTGCCTATTAGAATCCGGCATATTTTGCCCGAAAAAATCTCTCACAGGAAATGCTCCCTGCAAAAATTTTCCCAAATATAAAATCAATGAACCAAAACGAAATGAATACAAATAAAAAGAATGAAGGAAAGAGTTTCTGGCATTGATTTTAAAGCTTTCCTTCCTTCATATTTCATAAAATTATTTAAAACGATGAATAAGTGCTAGTCGCATCCGTTTGCTAAATAAGAGAAATTCCAACAATTTTCTTAAATAAATCTTAGGATTTGTTTTCTTTTCTCTTTTAATCGGTCATAAAAACTAACAACAGGTCAGTTTTAGAACTAAAGTGACAAGAAATTGGTGATTTTATATAATTTTAGGTGGATAAATCTGCTGAATGTGAGCCATGCAATCTGAAGTCCAGTTGCCCGTGAGTTGTCAGTCATTTCAATTGTAGGAGAGAAGGAGGGCATGTGTCTTCTTAATTTTTGCCCCCCCCCCCTAGATTTTGATAAAACCTTTTTGGGGGGCATTTTGTTGGAAAAAGCCCTTTTGGTATTTTCATTTAAATATCGGAAAGTATGACAAATCACCCCCCCCCCAAGACTCTGAAAAATATGTTTTGCCTCCCTTACTAAATTTTCCTGAATTGGCGCCACAATGAGTTTTAAAACATTCAATAAAGCATGAGGTAGCTGTAAATAAAAATCATATTCGATATATTTTCATATTTTGGGATCCGTAGGGAAGGGCTGTTAGAGCAAGCATCTATTCTCCCCTGAAACCAAAAATATTGAGGAAAATTTTACTTTTGAATTATATTAAAAAAAAAACTACAAACCTTCCTCACTTTGTAGAGCATCGTTTTATCTACCCCCCCCCCCCTCGTTCGTAAAATATTTTTAGAGTGAGCATATCTTACTCGTCACGTTGCAACTAGAGAGCATAAATTCTATCATGTCATGTTTCATGCAGACTGTATATCAAACAGTTTGTGGTAACGAACTGTAGTAAGGAGCGACCCGGCTCAATAGTAACCGAAACTCTAAAAAATGGAATTTTGATACCAATAGTTACATCGAAAGAATTGCATTTGAATGCTGATTTTAAATATATAAGTTTCATCAAGATTAGTCTTACCTATCAAAAGTTACGAGCCTGAGAAAATTTTCCTCATTTTAGAAAATAGGGGGAAACACCCCATATTAATTAATTAATATGCAAATTTTGTTCTAATTATTTATGTGCGGAGAGCCAAGATCAAAACATACATTAATTCAAAAACGTCCAGAATTTACATAAAAAAACAAGTTTTTTTTAAATGAAAGTAAAGAGCAACATTAAAACTTAAAACGAACAGAAATTACTCCGTACAAGAAAGGGGCTTTTCCTCCTCAACGCCCCGCTCTTTACGCTAAAATTTCTTACTGTTTTAAAAAGTAGAGGAGGAAAATCCATTTCATATACCGAGTAATTTCTGTTCGTTTTAAGTTTTAATGTTGCTCCTTGCTTTCATTTAAAAAAAAAAACTTGTTTTGTTTTATGTCATTGCAATAAAACGGAGACGCATAGGTCTGTTAAAACTTAGCGTGTGCTTTATTTCAACGCCACGTCACCAAATCGAAGAGTATTCACCAGTAAAAAAAATACGAATGTAAATGTTATTTATTTCAAATATAATTGAACAAAATGTTGTCTAAGTATAATTTTAGCTAATATTGCTTTTACAAAAACTAATTAGACTTCCTAATTAACCCAAGTGCAATTTGTGGCTGAATCCAATTTCGCGGAAGATTAACAAATTAACCCTTTTGGATTTGTTTCCTTTTGACAAAAAGCAAATTTAGAATGCTATGTTTTGCTTAAGGCAGCAATGTCAGTAAATACTGCTTCACTGGGTTAATAGATCTAATCTTTGAAGGTTGTAACTTGACTCCCTTGTTTAAAAACAGCTTATCTCTTCCGGAGTGCATAATCAAACTTATAAACGTTTCAAAACAGACACGATGGAGTTTATTTCAAGAAAAAGATTTGGGGCAAATTCAGAATTACGCAAAAAACTGCTGCATAGATAATGTGTCAGTCAATTCTTGAGATTCGGGTAGGGGGGGGGGAGTTCAGGTACCAAAATCTGTACCCTGCTAATGTGTCAGTAAAAGATTGTCTTCTATGATAGGGGGAGGAAAGCTGAAATACTTTATATATGTAAAAACATTTCGAAAATCCTTTAAAATATTTTTGGAGAGATACAATTTTCAGCTATAGTTTTTATTCTTTTCCAGCTATTATTTTATTCTTCTTTTTTTTTTAATGAGCCCATGTTGCTTATTCTACTTTATTGACAAATATAGAAATCTAAACAAAACTATGTAAATAACCTAGTCAAAGTTAAAGAATTATTAATAGTATCAGCAAAATAATGCCTTTTTCTGTTTTGTTTTGGCTGGGCACAAAGACTAAACTTGGGGTGAGAAGTTTGTATTTCTCCCATGACGTTTCAAGATTGTAAAACTTTTTTTTTCAGAAATCCCATGTTCATATGGTTCTCTTTTTTCGAATCCCTCCTCCCCCCAAATTGAATTTCCTGTGAACGTACATTTGCCTCGTTATAGACATCCCCCTCCCTTATTGCTGGTGCACAAACAAGTTGAGTCAACACTCAGGCCACAAAGCTTGTGGATACTCACTTATTTGCTATTTAACTGTTCACACCTTAGTCTGTGAGCATTTTCACTAGGTGTGAAAATGTTATTTTCACACTTAGGCCTGGGATGATCCAATTTCTCAACCCACACAAGATACAGCCTATCAAAAGTAGGTACCTTTGGAATTTCAGTAGCTTACTTTAGAAACGAGGTATCTTGTGAGTATGAGGCACGACCCAAACCGGAGGGCTCGTACCTCCCTAGGACAGAAGCTGCTTAAAATTTAAAGGTTGTTTGCATGTTCACAATTATTATTAAATACGCAAGAATATGTAAAAAAAAAAACCATCTCGACTATCGAATACTAAATAATTTCATTGACACTATAACCAAAGATGACACTATAACCAAATCTCCATTCAGAAATATATGCTGGAGGGAGGTCCTTTGGTCCAATTCGGGCTAATCCCATATTTAAATTACGAAATTCTATCTATTGCTTGTCATTTGCTATTCGTTTTGTAGGCTTAATTGATTTAGCGTTTGAACGGCTTAAATATGTGTAAAAATTAAAAAGATCAATCTGATTTAATATTTTGAAACATCAGCTTTTGTGTTGTGAACTATCTGGAATGTCAAATGTTAAGCAATATAATTTATTATTTTAGATGTTATCATGACGCCGCTTGGGGGACGAATCTGGTGGACTGTTCATCATCCAAGTTATCAGATATACCAAGTCGTGTACCAATGGACGTAACACATCTGCGGCTAGACGGCAATCCATTGATTGATTTGGGGAGTCATAGCTTTATCGGACGTAAAAATCTGCAGATTTTGCATATCAACAATAGTGACATTGCTCACATTCAAAATAGGACATTTTATGGAATCCCTAATGTTGTTATTTTGCATATGGAATATAACCTGTTAGTTGAGTTGGATGGAGGTGAATTTGAACCTCTTCAAGCGTTGAAAGAGCTTTACTTACAGAATAATTTATTGGAATTTATACCTGCTCAAACCTTTGATTATTTGAAAAGTTTAAAAATCTTGAACCTGAGTGGAAATAAGCTGAAAACTCTTCTTGCAGAAAGACTTCCACCATCTTTGAAAATACTAAATTTATATAACAATCCCCTAAGGTGTGAAGGATGCTTTTCTAGATCATTAGCATCTCTTTCAGATCAGTTAGAGGTAGAAAGTAATATGTCCATGCTATTCTGCACTGAATTGACATTTATGGGTACAAGAAATTACCAGAAGTTGTTAGAACTTGGAATGCCCTGTGCTGAGGAATCAGCCAGTATGGCACCTGTATATAGTGTGGATTTTGTTGCAATAATTACCGCCAGTATTGCAGTGTTAATTGTTTTATTAGGTTGCATCGTAGCTATTGTTTTACTGAAGCGTGACCATCTTTCTTTATGGCTACAGGCAAAAGACAGAACTTACTCAGTGGAAGAATATCCTAACGACAATAAATCTGCAAGTGTACATCAGGATTACTTCGTGGTTCCTCGATCGAATCGCTACGAAATCGAACGCGTAGTCGCTGATACTGAAAACGAATATATGACTATCAGTCCTAATGTCTGTAAAGAAACAGGACGAGAATGGCATTTAAACTACCCTAGTTTGAATCATACAGACAGTTTTGGTAAAGCATTGTATGTTTAGATGAAGCAGTCTAATCACTTTGAATTATTTTGATAACTTCTTTAACTGTATCGACTTTTAAGTTATCTAGATCTTGATTCTCTTGTATGTTTTGCACCTATATCGTGTTTTTCAGTCAACTTACGATTCATCTTCTATCATGTAACGTTTTTTTTTTTATCTTCTGTCTTTTGTTTCTCTCTGTTTCTGTATTTAGTGATAAAAATTTAAATGCCAAGATGATCAAAGACAAAAAACGTGCTAAAGAAAAAATAGATAAACAACAGCCTGAAATGTCTTTAAGAGATCTTTCTAGTAACATTTCTTTTTATTCATTTTATCATTCTATGGTTAATTAATTCTTTGAATAGAATAATGTTTTTGTCGTCCTAGCTAAAGGTCTGGAATGGGACTTTTTCTTAGAAAAAATAATTTTTTCTAAGATATTTGATACCTTCTGTGTTCTCGAGTGAGGCTGTTGAGATAAAATCATTGAATTCGTCCCTGTAAAAGAGATTAAAATCAGAACACATGAGAAATGATTTCTGAGCCGGTATTAAGTAAGGAGAAAATCTTTCCGTTCTTTTTTGCCTTGAATGATGGTAAATTAAAGCAGGAAACTAAGATTTATTTCAAACTAAACCAATTAGAGGAATTTTATTTAGTCAAGAACGGAGACAATGTGGAATAAATTTGAATATCTTTTCTTTCATTTCCTTCATTTGTTTCAGTTTAGTTTAAACTGGTAAGTTATTTGATCTAAATTCGCCTGTTATCTGATAGCTAGATGAAAGCCGAAGTCTGAAATAATATAAATTTTTACCTAATACTTTTCTCCAAGATTGATGAAGCATATTCTCATTCGGCTAATTAAAATAATCTGAAATCCCATCGTTGTTGTCTTAGTGAAGTATTTCCAGCTCGATATTTGATACCTTCGTGTTCTCGAGCGAGGCTGTTGAGATAAAATCATTGAATTCGTCCCTCTAAAAGAGATTAAAATCAAAACACATGAGAAATGGTTTCTGAGCCGGTATTAAGTAAGGAGAAAATCTTTTCTTTCTATCTTGCCTTGAATCATGGTAAATTAAAGCAGGAAATTAAGATTGATTTCGAACTAAGTCAATTAGTGGAATTTTATTTCAATTTCATCAACGCACTAACGGGAAAATACGTACTTTCATCTTTCCTTCTTTCTGTTTTTCCCCTTTTTTTGCAACAATTTTCAAAAACAAATTCAAAAAGGAAACCCCACAATATCAACAACGATTGTAAACTGTACAATATAAAAAGTAAAATAATAAAATACAAGAGCAATCCGCAATTATTTTTCAGATAAATATGTCTACAAGATCAGTTTCGCTCTGTATCATAGAACATTGAGAACCAGTCTCTATGTTCTGAGGAGGGTGAGGGACATACCAAAAGCCCAAAAATTGTAATTGTAATTTGATTCTAAAATCAAATTAGAATAGGGCTTCTCAATCACTGGAAAAGCACAATGGCGAAGGAAATAACCTTATTTCTGCTTTGCCTAAGATGAAGGCGAATTTTAGACCAAGACTTTCCTTGTGAAATTTCAGGCAATGAATTTTAGTGGTATTAGAAAATAACAGAGGGATGAGATGTTTCCACCCATTTGTTATGATGTTGAGAAGAAATAGAATCGTGAAGCGTTTTTGATTTCTTAATGGTTTTGTATTTACTGGAAGAACTGCTATTTAGTCAGAGAATTTTGATTCCACTTCTTAGTAGTTCTGCAATTAATCCTCCAAGTTGTTTCAATTAGGCAATCGAATGTCACTGCATAGCACAAACTAACATATCACAAGTATAATAAACGTTGAAACGTTTCAGCGAAACATAAAGGAAGTTTAAATAGGTGCCATAGGCTTTAATTTATCGCTTTTTCTTTCGCTCCAGTATATCAATACTACCGGAGAACTTCCATGGGGAGGGTGCTACCAGGTGTTTATTTTGACCAAGAGTGAGATTGGGATTACTTTTCATTTTCCTGTTTTATATTCAGAACGTAATTTTAATACAATATTAGAATCATTGTTTTTTTTTACCAAAGTTTTTTCCGCATAGAGAGATTCCCAGTCAGATAATTACAAATTAATTAGCTGTTTTTTATATATATATATTATGTGACATCAACGCTAAAATAACTGACAACGAATCATAATCCTTGGGATAATTTTTCAGTTCCACTTCTGGCTCATTTTGCTATGAATCTGGTTCACTTGATCGGTCTTTTTTTTAGCATAAACGTTCTTCAAGGGGTTTCAGGTATTGCTGCAACCATGATAAGTCCATTTGTAACCTGATCTCTTAGCTACATTGCAATATATTTTCTGTAAGATGGCAAATAATCCTGTGTGCAAATTAAAAAGAATGCATGTTTCGTCCCCTATCTTTTTTTTACTTTGTTATCCCCGAGTTATGCTTGGGGAGTTTATATTGTATAGATATCTGTATTAATGATAGCTATATGGCTTTTTTGTTTAAAGCGATGGTAAATTTGTTGAATAATGTTTATGAATTTATTCATAGATTCAGAGGCTGTGAAGGTAATATGTCCAGTTATGTATACATGCTTTTATTTTTAATTTCCTTGTTTTAATTTTATGCGGAGTTTTTTAATTTAGAGCTATTTGGAACTGTGATATTTTTGTATAATATAGAATGTAATATAAATTGGCTGGTAAAGCTTAGGTATTTTTTGTTTCTTTATTCCAGAAAACATTGTATAAATATTTAGATCACTCACATTTGGTTTGGCTACTCATATTTAGTTTTAGCTATTATAAAGGTTTCAGCTAAGAATTGCAGAAACTCAGCTTCAGCTAACGGTTCAGTATATCAGGTATATACAGGCAACATCATTTTTTTCATAATCAGTTTTTATCTGGAGCAGGTAAAAAGTCTTGTTTGTCATCTGTTCCCTGACCTATCATAAAGACTCGGTGATCATATTCAAAATTCACTTAGTAAAATTTAGCGCAGCTATAGTCTACCTTTTGAGCACTCGTCCGACAGGTCTATAATCAAAGCCAATGATATCTTGGTCAATTAATTTTTTTCTGTTTTAAAATTTATCTTCATTAATACTATTTCTTAGTGTTTATTTTAGTTCATTTCACAATCAAGAATGGATTAAGATTACTTGGCATTTAAGACTATCAACATGATTCTCTATTCTGTTACTTCTTCATTTAGCCGATTGCTTGACAAATTTAACAATGCCCTTTTTGTAAGACTTCTTTCATACTCAGTAAGTTACAAACAGATAAAAGAAGGAAGCGAAGTTCTTGTCATAGTAGAGTTCAAATTCAATACAATTTTTTTTAAACTCAAAGTAAGGAGTAATATTAAAACTCAAAACGAACAGAAACTATTCCGTAAATGAATTGCTGCCCCCTCCTCAATGTCTTACTCTTTACGCTAAAACTGTTACGCTATAATGCTTTGAAATGGGACAAACAGTCAAACCTTAGCGCAAAGAGCAAGGTATTGAAGAAGGGGCAACTTTTCGCATACGGAATCATTTCTGCTCGTTAACAGTTTTAATATTACTCATTACTTTCAGTTAAAAATAACTTACTTTTTTTTATATAATTTCTGATCTTTTTCAAATAATACAAGTAAATCTGGCTCACTCTCCATAGAATATATCTCCCCTCACTGAAAATTGGAAACGGTAAACCCTTCACTTGATCTGTTGCGAAAAGGAAGTCAAGACAGCTGGGACTGCTATCAGAAAAACCTACAATGATTTTGCTTACGAAACACTTGGTATGGAAAAGTCGCCAAAGGATGAATGGATCTCTGTCGAATTACAGGATCTGATCGAGAAGAGGGCTGACAAGAATAAATCTTTTCTCAACACTCTTTCCCCTGATGCGAGACACCCTCTTGAACTACAGTATGCTATAATGGATAAGGCTGTAAATAAGAGCGTCCATGCTGATAAACGCCATAGCCTTGAAAAGAAAGTTCAGAAGGCTAAAGAGAAGCTAGACGGGAAGACTCTCGTTTAGTGTACCGCATCACCAATGAGACAGATGGAAAACGTCGACCCAATAGTTAGAAAGATGGACCCGTCAAAGATGAGTTTGGACGACTTCTTAATTACCCTGATAAAGTGAACGAAGCTTGGGCGATGCATTCCGAAAAGTTGCCAAATAGACCGACACCTGTTGATCCTCCAGGTATACCAGACGCGCCATTTCTTGCCATCAACATTAAAGTACCCCCTGGTGGGGAGATACTAAAAGCGACTAAGAAGCTGAAGTCTGGAAAGTCCCACGGAGAAGACCGAATTGCGGAT
Organism: Artemia franciscana; assembly: GCF_032884065.1. Classification (NCBI taxonomy): domain Eukaryota; kingdom Metazoa; phylum Arthropoda; class Branchiopoda; order Anostraca; family Artemiidae; genus Artemia; species Artemia franciscana. The sequence goes on along the minus strand of NC_088864.1, from coordinate 29,708,556 downwards.
GAAATGATTATATGCTCTGTAGCTGCATGTATGGACCGCGTCATTATCTATAATCTGGAGAACAGAAGAAATTCCTAAGGATTGGACAAAAAATACTCCCGTCAAAATATTCAAAAAAGGCAACGCTACAAAGTGCAAAAACTGGAGAGGTATCAGCCTTTTATCTATAACTAGCATACTATTGGCGACTATACTCTTTAACAGAATCCAACCAATGTTTAATGAACATCTCCAAGGGAAGCAGCATGGATTCCGGCCAAACCGGTAATGCGCTGATCTTGTATTTACTCTTAGAATGCTGCAAGAAGAAGCGAATGAATAGTGCAATAAGCTTTATTTGGTCTTTATAGACTTCGAGGAATCTTTCGACTCGGTAGATCGACAAACCCTTTGGAAGGTTCTCCAATACTATCGGTACTCCTTACAAGCTCATTCGAATCATTGAATCCTTCTACAAAGACACGGAGTGCTGCGTGAAGACAAGTAACGGGAGTACCCATTACTTTTGTATCATGACAGGGGTGAAACAAGGCTGTTTGCCATCACCACTGCTATTTATTCACATCATTCTTATATTCTCCGGAACTGCGACGGACATGGGATCCAGTTGGATAATAAGATACTCGGAGACGATGATTTCGCTGACGATATCAGCCTCCTAGAGTCCTGGAAACAAAAGTTCTAACATTACCTTAACCAAGTCAGAGACGCTGCCAAACGTTTTGGCCTTAAGATAAATGCCGACAAAACATAAAGTATGGCGAATACTGGATCTCCACTTGACCTACTATGTAATACCCAGACGATAGATGAAGTTGTAGAGTTCAAGTACTCAGGAAGTACCATCCACAATTCAGGATCGTGTCAGTGAGAAGTCAGGCTAATGCATCTTCCGGGAAACTGTCTCAAATTTGGTGCAACCAGAAGTACTGTCTCCAACTTAAGCTAAAGGCTGTTCAACAGCAACGTCCTCTCAACGCTTTGCTATGATTCTGAAACTTGGCACATAGATCAAATACATGAAAAGAAACTCCTCACTTTCGAAAACATGTGTTTATGGCGCATTTTAAATATCTACTGGTCCCAAAAAGTAACAAACCCTGCTATACGACAGAAGAAATCTCAGCCACTGGTAACCAAAGTGATCGAATATAGGAATTGGAGATACCTCGGTCCTGTGATCTACATGCCCAAAACTCAATTACCGAAGGTCGTGCTTCAGTGGCCAATTTGTACCAGAAGAAGAGGACATCCCAAAAACACCCTATGACGCAGCTTCCGGGCTGACCTCAATGCCTCAATCCAACCTGAATGGGAAAATGTTTGGGCGGCTGCAGCGATGAGAGATGACTGGCGACTCTTCTTGGATGCCCTAAGCGCCTCTGGAGGGACAAGAGGATCTAAGGTCAAAGGTAAGATCACGGGAAACTCCTCTGTGGAAATTTCATCCAACGTAAAGTGCACCCTCCCGTCAAATTCCTTCCAATCAGTTCCATTCTCGCTGAAAATGCCCCCCCCGTAAAATTTCTTACGGACGATTCAGCCTGAAAAATTCTCCTTAGCATACTTTCATTTGAAAAAGACTTTAATTTCTAATTGGTTTATCGATCACTACAGAAATGCCCTTCCATGGCAATTTTTTGATGAAAATCAAAATACACGAAATATATCCCCCGAGTAATTCCCCAGGAACATATCAAACAGTTTGTCGTAACGAACTGTAGTAAGGAGCGACCCGGCTCAGTAGTAAATGAAACTCTAAAAAACGGAATTTTGATGCTAAAAGATACATCAAAAGAATCGGATTTTTATGCTGATTTTAAATATATAAGTTTCGCCAAGTTTAGTCTTTGTCATCAAAGGTTACGGGCCTGAGAAAATTTGCCTTATTTTGGGAAATAGGGGGAAACACCCCCTAAAAGTCATATTATCTTACACACAACTTCCGAAAATCACACCATCGCATTCAGCGTATCAGAGAACCCTTTAGCAAAAATTTCAAGCTTCTATCTACAAAAATGTGGAATTTCATATTTTTTGCCAGAAGACAGATCACAGGTGCTTGTTTATTTGTTTTTTGTTGTTTTTTTTCCAGGGGTCATCGTATCGACCAAGTGGTCCTAGAATGTCGCAAGAGGGCTCTTTCTAACGGAAATGAAAAGTTCTAGTGCCCTTTTTAAGTGACCAAAAAAAATTGGAGGGCACCTAGGCCCCCTCCCACGCTCATTTTTT